>NC_136266.1:68628289-68953880 GCF_964187855.1 Myxine glutinosa
ACAACCTCTGTCCACCGTAGTGGACGGAAGAAATTATACAAGTTTTATTGTCCTTAACCTTCCGCCCTCCCCTCCCCTGTCCCCCAAGCTAATGCACAATAATTGAGTCCGGTAATAATAAATAATAAGTGATCGGTCACAATAAGGATGTCGGTTCAATTCAACACACGAATTAAGGAAAGATCTCGTCTTACATAAATACTTGTGTCATCGGTGGATACTATAGTCCATAACGGATTTTAGCCTTCATTAAAACTCGTTCATGAGAAATTACACTCCTGTCTATCTTTCCTCTGAGGATCCTTCCAGCCTGTTTCGCTACTCTCTGCGGTTTTACCAAAGCACCTTTTTTGACACCGTGGAACCAGACACGGCTTCCGTACAAGATAACACTCTCAATTACTGAAGCGCAAAAGAAGTCTCATAATCGTTTTATCAAACCGGAATGATTTAAATTGCCGAAGACAGTATCGGTGTTGCTGTCCTTTGGAAACCAGTGATTTAGAGTGTTTTGACCATGGTAAATTATCATCAGTCGTTATACCCGAATACTTATGGAGGTGAACAGTCTCGATATCAACATTGTTGATTTTGACCGAGGGAGGAGGGGTGAGTAGGCGGTACCTGTGGTTTGGATTTATTAGTCGCTTGTTCCCGCCGAGTCCGCCGATCCTGTCGAAGTCGCCAATCCGTCGATCCTGTCGAAGTCGCCAATCCGTCGATCCTGTCGAAGTCGCCAATCCGTCGATCCTGTCGAAGTCGCCAATCCGTCGAATGGGAGGTGGCTTGACATACCAGTTTACAGCTTCTCTAATCGTCGGTGTGATTGAATCGTGTTGAATGAGGACATTGTGTGTTATAAGTTGTACCTCGCGTTTGATGTCGTGATTCATCACGCAAGTGCGGTTATTCAAGCTTTCTTCACACTTCTGCATACCTGCCACCACCGATGATGCATCCCGTGACGTGCGACGCAAATTGCCAGGATTTCCTTTATTATCGTCCAAACACCCCACGTCGCGCTCCGCACGCTTTGATCCCACGTAAGACGTGTGAACTTGCATGACACACAAATTAGGGCTTTCTAGATGCTACAGCAAAGAATGATACATCATACATCACATAACGGGCAAATCATTTGTTTCGCCATCTGTCGGTGCCCTGCATGGGTTTTTACTTAATGCTATTTTAACAGGGACTTGTGGCCTACTCAGAGCGGAGCATTTACATTGCAATCTTTAATCCATCTATGTTTGCATTAGAGAGTCCTGCCTTCACTACTGCCAGACTAAAACCCCACGATCAAAGGGAAGCCAAATTTCTTAACCCTGGCAGCAAAACCCAGAGGGGCAGAGGTGTTAATGGCACACATTAATATGCATCTGAAAAAAATGCTGTCATCACTGCCTGTTAGCCACTGCGTTGCCTGGGAAGTTTAATTTGCTTTTCTCACAGTGCCACCAAGTTCCTTGTGAGACGCGTGAGGTCTTGGTGCCAGGGTGACACCATGACTGCAGAGTGGTACATATCGTATCGCAATATGTGCATCTGCTGTGAGTTAGGGTGTCCCATGAGAGGTCTTCCATCTCGTGGAGGGAGTTAATTGGCAAGGGGGGGGGGGGGGGGGAGGATTTAGAAAATTTGGATTTGGAGAAAATGGGACATGAGCCTTTTTCACTTTTTGCAATGCCTGAAGCTTAATTAGGAGCTCGTATATACATCGCATGGGGCTGACAGGATAGTTTGGAGGTGGCATACTAATCTTTGAGCTGCTTTATCTCACTTCTATATCCGATCCAACTATAAACTTCCATCCTGATGATTCTCCAGCAAGGCACCACCTCAGTACATGCACTACGGTACTCTTCAAAATGGACGTCAATCCATGTGTCCCATCCGCCAACATTCGCTAGTGGCCGTTAAAGATCCTCGGGTGCCTTTCAAACAACGGAGGCCATAATGTGCCAGTCGATTGGTGGCCAAATCACAAATTCCTGCTCTGTGACTGCCATTGGAAAGAGAATTGGCAAACCGGTGTATTCTGTGTCCATTGACTGCTTTAGCAGCACCGATGCTCTGCATCGAGAATGGCCAGAACAGAACGTTTAACACGTGCAGAGTATGTACCGCACTATGTTTGCATTCATTACAGGGACATTATTGGACAGCTGGCAGATAAACATGGAATGTATGTGGGATTTTAACCTTGGGGTCATGGCCACGGCATCATGAGGCAAGTGGCAATACCGCAACCCCAAACAGGCCACCCAACGGTGCAATAACGGGTTGTACACTTTTTGTGACATCTTGTAAACAAGGCATGTGTAAGCAATTCTTGGTGACACTTTTGGCTTCCTTGTACGCACTACTGGGGAGAAAGGCAGCTCAATGGTTTATTTACGTGAAGACTTTACTGTAGCTTCCTGGTGGCAGGTTAATTTTATGCACATTTTCAGCCATCCACCTGCACTTGCTTGGGCATGTTATAAAGGTATTCATAGAGTGGGACTGCACTGATGCCTCGGCTTTAGCTTCCGACATGGACTCGGCTGGGGAATGACCATGTTGCCTTACCCTTATATATTGGTCTCTGGTGTATAACTGGATCAGCAGCTCCATTTAGTAAATATCCAATAGGACTTCACCAAGGTGCAAAAACACAGCGATGTGAACTATAGACCTAATGTAACGGATCACCAGTGCCCCCACAGGGGATAATTGTGACGTGACCCTTTTGGAATATGATATTGAGCACACCTCTCTCACAGTTCTTTGATCGTCTCAAGCTGTTTGCGATGCCAGCGAAACATCAGCCCGACTTCATCTACCTGCGGCATGTTCCCCTTCGAAAAGTGCACCTGTTCACCCTTATCCAGCTTTTGTGCCTCGTGCTTCTTTGGGCCATCAAAACGACTCCTGCAGCCATAGTCTTCCCCATGATGGTTAGTGATCCAGTGCTAACATCGCATGTGCATTTAATTCTCGCAATGGATTTAAAATTGATATCCACTTGAATATTTTTTCACATTTTCATTTCCCCCCAGTAGATATGCACGGACGCGTACAGCGATTCATTCACCGTGTGCTGGCAAAGTACAGTGTACATTCAAGGCGACACCGTGCATCTCATCAACCTTCCTTTCTTCTCATCTCGCAGGTGCTCGCGCTTGTATTCGTGCGGAAACTCATGGACCGTTGCTTCTCTAAGCGTGAGCTCAGCTGGCTTGACGACTTGATTCCTGAAAGCAAGAAGAAGAAGATTGAGGACGAGCACCGGAAGCAGCAAGAAGAGCAGCAGGTGCGTGCTGCTTCGTTATGTGCAGACTGATAGTTTAAGCTTGTCTTTTTCAAGCTTTAATTAGGCTTCCATTGAGGCTTCCATTGAGGTTCCCACTGGAAGCCTATTGTTTTTGTAAGGATTATTATTATTCTTACACATTTTGTGGAGATGATTCCACGAAAACCGTTATAGCGAACTTTAACTCAGTATAGATACCAATGCAACTTAGTGCATCATGAATTTGTTTTTGCAATTTTGACTTACATTGGCTGCCATTGCCTATGACGTAGTTTTTTTTTTTTTTTTTTTTTTTGTATACTGAATATTTGTCTTTGTTTGAATTTGAAATTGAATTGAAATTGAAATATTTGAAAAAGTTGTCTTTAAACATCAACTTCTCCAGAACCGCTGAACAGATCAACGCAAAATTTTACAAATATGATCGCCTAGCCATGGGGGTAAAAGTTTGCCTTAAAAAACCCTGTTATGGGGCACGTGGTTTGGTGGCCATCTTGGATTTAAGGGAATTTTTTTTTTGAAAATCTGTCTCCAGATCCGCTCAACCGATCCAAACCAAAATTTACAGGTATAATTGACTACTCATGAGGAACGTTTATTTGAAATGATGCCATTAGTCATGTGGTATGGTGGCCATCTTGAATTTAAGCAAAAAAGAATTAAACAATCTTTTCTTCAGAAACATTCAACAGATCAATCCAAAACTTAATATGTGTGATCAACTACCCATGGGGAAAAATGATTCTGAACTATGTCATCAGTCACGTGGTATGGCGACCATCTTTGATTTAAGGAAAAAAATATTTGAAAATCCATATCTCCAGAACCATTCAACAGATCAATCCAAAACTTCAGAAGTATTATTGAATACACATGACAAATATTTTTTGCAAACTATGACATCAGTCACATGGTATGGTGGCCATCTTGGATTTAAGGGAAAAAATTGAAAATCTATATCTCCAGAAGCACTTAACCGATCCAAACCAAAATGTACAGATATGATCGAATACCCACAATGAAAACTTATTGAAAATGATGACATCATCAGTTACATGGTATGGTGGCCATTTTGCCTGGAAACCTATCATCACTGCTCACAGTTCGTTTTTTTTTTGTTTTTTTTCGAAAGTGCAAAAACCTTCCGGCTTTTTTCTCTTCCATGAGTCCTAATCTGTGTAAAGAAAACTAAAAGTACATGATAATGCAAAGCTTCAAGGAAGTGCTGAGTTGAGACCCACATTTTTCTTTTTATCTTGTGAATAAAGGCTTTGCAGATGATGCAAAACACAGAAAGTGCTATGTGAGAATTTCCAAAATGTGAATTACAGCAACCAGGTGATCCCTGGCTGCAGGCTAATTGGTTGCACCTGTTTTTCTTGTCACAGCTAGCCATATAGAGCGCAAACATTGGCTCTTTGCTCCAAGGGAATTTGTCTCAACATTGTCATGAAACACCGTAGACCCCTCCTGCTTCCTGTCCATGAGTGTCTCACCATGTGATGTTTCCAAGCATATAAAAATATTATGATAAAAGTTTTCAAATCCGGTCATAAATGTTTTGTCATATATTTCGTTTAAGGGTTGGTCACACTAGAATCTAGATGAACAGAGGTTTTTGCCGTTCTCCTGTCAAATTTATTTGAGATCTGGACAAACCTTATAAAGTCCATAATCATACAACACTCATTTCACACTACTATCGTGACTGCATTTTGTAGTGCTGTGAGTTATTGATTGAAAGAACCACGTGATTTGGTGTGCTGCTTCCAGGTGGCAAAGCGGACGCTGGAAGTGGCCGAGGTGGGCACGGTGCAGGTTCCTCTGGAGGGAGGAAATATATTGAAGATCCCAGTTCGGAGCATCAAATACAGGTTTGTACTCGCGTTTATGCCATGCTCGTGCAGAACAAAAAAACAAGTTAAGCATTTGGTTCACATTGTCTGTCTATCTGTCTGTCTACAGGTATCGATCTATTATTATTGAGGAACTCACTACTTCATTTCAATTGAATATTATATTTTGAACACTGCAGAACACGTACTGGACCGAGAATTGAAACACGAACCTGCAGTTTAGCAGTACTTTGGCTCTGAATTTGGCAAATTGTATGGAATCTCGTCCCGAGCAAGCATGCATAGAGGGGAGCAAGATTATTTAATTTTTTGCAGTCAAACAAAATCAGACTGCCTGTCTAGCAGTCAAACAAAATTGAAAATCACTCCAAACAGGAAACTTAATGTTTTTAAGTACATAATAAATAAAGGACACAAATAACAGGCATGGAAAACTAATGTGGCGTGTTAAATAAGATGGCGTGAAAGATGCTGCATCGTGCATCAATGACGGTGAACTTCCAGGAAGTGATGTTTTTTTTGTTTTTTTTATCTTTCAACCTTTTTTTTCTTTCTTTTCTTTTTTTTTTCTTCAATATAATTATGTGTCTTGCCACTTTCAAAAACCTTTTCTTCAGCAGTACTTGGACAAAATATTATGCCATTTTATGTCATCTCAACCAACCATATTTGCCAATCAAATCAAATGTCATCTTGAGCAAGCAACTTTGCTGCTTGCTCTCAGCATTGGGAAATATGGAGATTCAGACCAAATGGCAGCTGGTATGAAATGTAGATTGTGCTCGGAAACACAACAAGAAAGAGCAATCAGAGATTACAGACCCTCTCCAGGACGTTTTAAGTGGTTTTTATATGGTGGTATTTTATATAGTGGTATTTAAGTGGTTTAAAACAAATATGGCGGCCGAACCACGTGACCGATGACATCATCTTTTTTTTTTCTCCACCAGTTTATGCCGACATGGCGCTCAAGAAATTTCATCTTGATTGGATGAGGTTTTGTACTTGTCGAATTATGACGTCATAATGGAGGCACCTATGACATCATCATTAACATTTTATTCCCCATGGAGAGTTCTTTACAATGAGCCATGTCTCAATTTTTTCTATTCAGCACTTTTGGAGATAGAGGTGCAAATTTTTTCGTTTTTTCCCAAGATGGCGCCTGTACCACGTGATCTATGACGTCATAATTATCATTTAAAAATCCTACAAGTGGAGGAGCACCTCTGATGAAAATTTCCTGCCAATCGGACCAACGGTTGCAGAGAAAACCATAATTATTCTGTGCGGACAAACAGACAAACGGACCCAGATGTAATACCCTCTCCTCTGGCGAGGGCAATAAGCAAGAGTTTAAAAGACCTTTCCCATCTCGTTTTCTTCTCAAGACGGTGTAGGTTAATGTTTTCTATGAATTCTATTTATTTTAATTCTACACTGTGAATGTTTTTCCACTTTCTAAAGTTTAGATGTACTAGGGCATGCCCGTACGTGGGTGCCCGTTCCTTGCCAAAAAAAAAAAATAACGCAACCCGTACGCTCTACCCCGCCCGTACGCCCGTAAACAAAAAAAACAATGCTCTTCGCTTCCGCCCTTCGCTCTGACTGAATTGGGAGAAATAATGCGCATAAGAAATCGAGAAATTATTATTTTCTCCGGAAGAAATCGAATTACGAACCGTAATGGCGCACGCGCTCGGCTCGGCTCGCTCTCACATCGGCCACGCCTACGCAATAACGCGTTCTGTGATTGGCTGCCGGAAGTGCAGTCTTCACTGTCCGGAAGGTCGCAAATCGCAGTTACGATGAATCGCAAATTAGTTTTAATTAGTTTTAAAACATAGTTTAACGGCAACATAGTTTTCCAACGTGAAATAAATGAATACGCTCTCAAATGTGCCGTCCGAGGCAGAGTCTGTTCGCCACGTTCGGCACACGTGATAGCTCGCTGCTCTCTGATTGGTTGAATCGTTTTTTGGACATAGCTCGGTAACTACTTCTCCGATTAATATGAAACCTTGAAAAGGCACATCCTCGGGTCCCCAGCAATATACCTGGCAAGTTTCAAGTATATCGGACCCGTGGTTGTCGAGAAACAGCGGTCACAGACATACAGACATACAAACATACAAACATACAAACATACAAACATACACACAGAGATTACTGGAATTATAGATAGATGAATTCCCGAAATGCATGTGATTTATGCGTCTTGCACATTGTCTTTTCCCTTTTTGTGCCTCCAATATAACCCACGACGACGTAGTAGGATTGTACGATTTGATTGGAGCAACTGGTTAATGCCTGTTCATGGCAGAAGTGTTGACTGAGGGTTGAACCATCCTGATTGTACCACACCCCTAAAAATTGAACTTGAAACTAACAAGTCCTAAACCCTTACATCTTCCAAATACTATTGGACAAGAAAACCATTTTTGGAAAAATTCAACCTCGGTATTTTTGATGGACATACAAGGGTAGAGGCTCATGGAGGAAATAACGACAACAGTCAGCAGCTTCACCAACTACAAAATGGTATTGGGGATATGAGGTGGGTATCCTCCAGGAGGAAGTAGAGCGGCACTTTGTAGAGCATGTACCTCCGCCAGGCTGAACAGTTTGTTTTGTATCCCAATGATAGGCAGGATCTACATCCGGTCCTGAACCAAAATCGAATCGACTTGTTCTCATCACCTAACCAACTCATCCACCAAGTTTTGTCATAACTCATTCACAACGTTTTGAAATATCATGCGACATATGGTCCCATCTCTGGTCCCTGGTGGTCCCATCTCTGGTCCCATCCCTGGTGTTGGGCTAGCGGCTAGGGTGCCGGCTTAGGATCCAAGGATCCTGGGTTCGAATCCCGGTCGATCGCTGAATTAACGCCAGGGGGGTTGACTCAGCCTGTCATCCTTCCAAGGTCGGCTAATTGAGTACCAGTTCACTGGTAATTCCCTGTTTGTCGTTAAAGGCGGCAAAAAGGGTTGGCGTCAGGAAGGGCATCCGGCCGTAAAACATTGCTTCAAATAGGGGACCGAAAAACAACAACAACCACGGTTCCCGAAAAAGGCCAACCCCCGCTTTGCGGGGAAAAATGGCCTCTAAAGGTGGTTTTTATATATGGTCCCATCTCTCAATGATGAAGAATCACTTAAAAATTAATCAAGTATCGTATCTGGATTTGTATCCCGATATTCAGCCCGTTCATTTTACAAGTGCTTGAGAGGAACAGAATGGGAAACAATTGGCCTATGTAGAGGATATCATAGATGTGCATCGATGGGTGCATGATGTAGTGATGGGTCGCATATTTGAATCGTGACCATCTTTGATTCCTAACTCCAGAAATCCATTCACACCGTAACCCTGTCTACGGTTATCTTTTTCTACATAGCTCTGAGGATCCTTCCGTCATCAACATCTCGGAAGAAATGGCCAAGACGGCAGTTTGGAGGGCGCTGTCTGGAAATGCCGCCAATGCTCACATCGTTCCAGATGTGGTGAAGGAAAGGTACTCCTAATTATTTTCTCTCCTCTCGCACTTTTCCCCAAAGTGCAGGCGGTCATAATGCCATCACCCTCGTTTGTCAAATGCTCCGCGATGTGATAAGTCTGATTGCGTTTCCTTTTGCATCCACATTGTTTTGATGTAAATAATTATGAAGTGCACAGCTTTGATGTTTTACCACGGTTCAGTCTGAATGAACAAGTCACTAATATAAACTTTGCTTTTTTTATCAGCGCCTCTGATGCTTGCTCAGTGTAGGCTAACGTAGACCGAGGTAAGGATCCAATATTCCGGATGGGTGTCAAATTTTCATTTAATACCATCCATATAAGCGGTTTATTTTGCGTTGCCCTGTGCCCCGGTGAATGTCCGTCCGTCGTTATACCATGGTGTTTTGAAGCATGCATGGTTTTGCGTTTGCTGAATTTGAAGTTGGGCAGGGTGGGTGGAGAAGGAATTATTTATTTATTGGTGTTTTATGCATGAGATCATCATCATCATATGTTCATCTCCTGCTTCATTCCTAAATGGTACACTTCTCTTGGAGCTCCAATGGAGATCCTACGATCGGTGTGACCCAGAAGCGTTGATCCTGTGCTCACCCTTTCCCGCTGCTTCACCCTCTCCCTCTTCATAGTTCCTCCAATGAGAGCAAATGTTATGACCTCTCTCCTGAACAGCTGTGAAATAATAACAAATTGAGGAAAATCTACAGGTCACCGTGACCTATTTTGGACTTTTCATTTATTTCTACAATTACTATTGGAAATGGGATCGGTTTTGCATGCATGGTAGAGTAAGCACATCGATGTGACGAAGGTTAAACACCGGTATGACACTCCGATGACATGACAGGTTGAACAAAGGACAGAGCCAGACTGCAATGACTGAAAGTGTTCTAAAGTTTCTTCAGATAAATCTGACCCCTGCTTGCATTAATCGCCCCTCCCCATTTCCTAGGTTGTCCTTGTGGTTTGACATAATCAATACAATCTGACACCCCACCTCCAAACCCTCTGCCTCTGGCATCCAAGACAAACTCCACACATTGCTTACTCACTTTCTCTACTCTTGTAGCCAACGTGGGGAACTCAACTGAATCCTTTCTTCTCTCCCTGTAAAAGCTGGTGTGCAACCGTCCTGGATGGCATCAGCTCGCGTGTCCTAAAATCCTGCACTGCTGCTCTTGCACATCCTCTCTCTGCCCTTTTCACCTTATTATTTGCCTGAGGTCATCTTCCATCTGCTTGGAAAGCCAATAACTTCACCGCATTACATAAAAAGGTGCAAAAAACAAACAATTCCCTTAACTACACACCTATCAGTTTACATCCAATCAGCAAGGTCATGGAACCCATCATCTCAGTTGATATGAAATCCTTTTCTCTAACAGCCTCATCTCATATCACCAATTTGGGTTCAGACCAGGTCACTCCACCTTGGACATGCTGCTTCTACTCACCCAACAATGGATGGAGGCCCTCACTGTCAAAACTGCGATAAAGGATACATCTCGTGCATTCCAATAGTCTTGCATCCCGCCCCTGCTCTCCAAACCGTCTCTTATGGTATCCAAGGCCAACTCCACTCTTGGGTTTTTTCTGACTTCCTCGACTCTCGGTACCAACGTGCGACTCTCAATGGCATTCTTTCACCTTCTCTCCCTGTCAAGGCTGGAGTGCCCCAAGGCAGTGTTTTGGGCCCAGTGCTATTCCTGATCTTCATAAATGATCTCTCTGAATCTCTGGAACATCCTCTTTATCTTTTTGTTTATGACTACAGCCTCTGCTGTGACATCCCTCATCCTTCAGACAGGCAGGATGTAGCCTCTTCCCTCTCTTCAGACCTTGATAGAATCAAAAGCTGGTCAAACACTGAATGTGTCTCTCCATCCTCATAAATCTCACACTCTCACTTTCTCTCTCTTCAAACGGACCGTCTGGCAAACCCTCCCATATAGTTTCTTAACAATCCTCTTGAGGAAGTTGTCACTCAAACACCTCGGTCTCACTATCTGCCATGATCTTTCTTCGGCAAACCACATTTCAAAGTTGGCCTCCAAAGGCAGCCGCCGACTGGGCATTCTCTTTTGTGCAAAGTCCTTCCTTGGCACACCTGAACTCCTATGCACATACAAGATCTTCATCCGCAGCTTGGAGTACTGCTCTCCCTTCTGGGCTGGTGGCATTACCTCACACCTTGCTCTGTTTGACGTCATGCAAACCAAGGCCTTCAATATCTTTGGAATTGCCTGCGATGAAGCTGAGTCTATGGGCCTATGACTTTCCCATCACAGACAGATTGGTGGTCTCCATGTCTTCTACCGCCTCCTTTCTGGTCTTTCACCTTATGCCCTCTCCGTGCTTTGTCCCCCTAGGTTTCTGCCGGCCACATGTGGTCCACCATCAACCCCATTCTGATGAAACTTAAAATCCAAAATTACTGCTCACCTCCACTTATTCGTTCCTCTTTTTTTCCCCACCTGCAGAAGCAACTTCCATATTCTCTTCTATCTCATCCTTCCATCCAGGTTTTCAAGACAGCTTTTACCACTATCTTAGATCATCCCCCATCCATCATTATATCTTCTACCTCAAATGACCCTATTACCAAGCACCCTCCTTCTTCCAGGATATTGTGACCCCTCCCCTCTTTTTGTTAGTTATTTGTTGAATTGCACCTTTTCTGTTTCATCCCTGCTTCCCCCTTCCCCTTTTTGCTGTGTTACATTCAGCTTGTGTGCAGTATCTTCACGCCCCTTCATCTCACTCTCACTTCTACTCTGACGTTGGTGTTCCCCCTTTCCATTTTGTTCCCTTCCATTCTGCCCTAGCTCTTCCACCAGCCTCAATCATGCGTAAACCTTTCAGTTGATAAACCAAAGTACCATCGCCTTCTTTCATTCCGAAATACCATCAAAAAAAAAACAAAAAAACGAAGAACTTTTCAGTCCAAAATACCATTGCCTTCTTTCATCGATTTTGAATGTTTTGGCAAAACTTATATTTTTGCAAGTTGTCTTAAAAAAAGAAAGGAAAGTAGATTTGAGGTCTGTAACATCTCGCACTTTGCTGAAATATCCTCATTTGCTCCTTCAGGAAGGTACAAATTGAAATGGCAAGCATGAGCAGTTGTCAAGGACAAGTGGAGACATCTGTATGATGGGTTTCTGCCTGTGAGGTCGTGATGAAGAGACACCCCTACTTCATGAAGCAATGCCTGCAAGGCACCTCGTGGGGACAAGTTATCTATTCCACCATGCTTACGTGCATCTCTGCAGCCTAGTAATATCTTTTGTTTTGTAGTTCGTTCCGCCGGAACGATGTCTAGCGTCGAATCTCTACCATATCACCGGTCGTATGCTGGCGCAATATTCCCCACCGATGCACCGCAGAACTTCCTCACATCGCAACCCCTGATTAATTACCTCATTGGGTACAAAGGAATGCCTGTGAACCCAGCTACAAAAAAAACAAAAACAAACAAATGAAGTGCTGGGATGTGATTGTTACCTGGTCGTACCGCTTGGCCTATCTACTAAAGGATAGGTCATACCTACAGGATGTGGTGTCGAAACCGGAATTCGCGCAGTCAGCCAGAAACCTACGTGATGGCTTTTTTGAATGGTAGAAAACCCACAAGGCTGATGTCACAGCTTGTGGGTAACTAAGAAGGTAATGCCCGCTCGCGTAACGGATCGTACCACCACCAAATGCTTGAAAAGTGAAGTTGTTGCTGGCACATGCTTAACGCACAGACATCTCTAATGGTAGTAGCATATTGCTAAAATGCATTTAGATTTTGCCTTCGGTGTTGACTTGGGGGGAAAAAAAAATTCTTCTCAAAACACCGAGCTCGTTTTACTAACTCTGCAGTACTTGTTTCGTAAATGAAGGTTTCGTTTGCCGAACCCATATGTAAATGGCTTTGAATGTCACGCCGTGGTAAATGGCAAGTTAGATGGTGAGAATTATCGTTTAGATAGCGTTTGTTCGGAGTACTGTATTAGGAAATGGAACTCGCACACGCAGTATTTCCTCGTACTTTTCATACTTTGTGAATCATTGGAAGCATAATCAAGCAGGGCCTTGTCACGACAGCCAGGTTACCGCACGCTATTTTGGCCTTGTTAAAAGATCTCGACATTCCACGCAGTAATTTTACAGCAAATGACCACATTATGTTTTTTGACAACGTCCTGCCCACAAATGTGATTGTGAACTTCTCTCGATGTATTTGTGCTTTTTATCCATCCTGTTGCCACGGTGGAATCTTGGGATTTTTGCTTTTTTGACCGCACAGCCCACGATTGTGGAAGTCACTTTTTGGGGGGTGGGAGGGGTGTGGAGGATGGGTTTTTACTGGTCGGGCCAGAGAAGTGCTCTGAAGGGTCCACCGATGATTGGGCGACGAAACGAACGTCTAACGTGCGCACACGAGAGTTGTCCAGATGTTATAGTTTGACCCCTCATGCGAAGGATGATATTTGTGGTTTTGTTACGTCGTAGTTTGAATTGGAGAGGAATTAGGATCCAGGACAAACAGCACAAACTATATGTGCATTAGTGTAACCGATGAAGCATTTGCTAATGCATATTATAACAACCTTCCGTAATTTAATGTGGTATAGAGCGCAGGAGTTGCGTACAGCTGTTTTCAAAAGTGATGAAGGTGACGCTTTTATGGACCAATGGATGTTCTTGATTTCCCGTGACCGCGTCCAGACTGTCTCGGACAATGGGACAGATTAACCTGTTTGCCTTTTTTCCCGTTTGAAAACGACCTCAAGCAATTGTCAGGAAATATTTTTTGAAGATCATGTACTTGCTTGTTTTGTTTTTAATAACATCTGTTAGGCTGACAGTGCATTACTGTATTCAGAATAAAATGTAAACTCTTTCAAGCCGACTTGTTCAATTTTCATGTTATAGTCTTTCAAGGGGAGGTAGATATGAAGGAAGCAAAATCATTTGACCTCCTCAGCCAAAGGCCGAGGCATTGTGTTTTCGGGTTGTCCGTCATTCCGTCCATTATCTGTTGTTTCGTTACCATGACAACTCGTGAACCACGAAAGGGATTTCAATGAAACGTTGCCGCTAGTATAGACTGTCAGGCAAATATGAACTGATTTTATTTTGGGGGTCAGTAGGTCAAGGGTCATATGACATTTAATTGGAAAATCTTATCACGATGACCTGTGAACCACTTAATATATTCCAACCACACTTGGCACAAGTATCAAACCTAACAGCGGGACATCTAACACAGGCGGAGGCATATTTATCGACGCGTTCGCGTCAAATACTATTTTTAAAATAGTTTATAAAATGTATTTTGGCAAACGCCATGAAGCCAGGTGAGCTGTAGCAGAAGAGCTTCCTCATGTGCCTGAAGCTATTTGGCCATTTTTTTATGTTGGACTGAAATTGAGGAACCTCATCACCAGCATGACATGACGATTAAATTAAAAGGACTTTCGTTGCCTATCCAGGGCCGTATATCTCTCTCTCTCGCTCTCGCTCTCTCTCTCTCTCCGCTCTCTCTCTCTCTCTCTCCGCTCTCTCTCTCTCTCACTCTCTCCGCTCTCTCTCTCTCCGCTCTCTCTCTCTCCGCTCTCTCTCTCTCTCCGCTCTCTCTCTCCGCTCTCTCTCTCTCCGCTCTCTCTCTCTCTCCGCTCTCTCTCTCTCTCCGCTCTCTCTCTCTCTGCTCTCTCTATCTCCGCTCTCTCTCTCTCCGCTCTCTCTCTCTCCGCTCTCTCTCTCTCTCGGCTCTCTCTCTCTCTCTCCGCTCTCTCTCTCTCTCTCCGCTCTCTCTCTCCGCTCCCTCTCTCTCTCTCCGCTCTCTCTCTCTCTCTCCGCTCTCTCTCTCTCTCTCCCCGCTCTCTCTCTCTCCGCTCTCTCTCTCTACGCTCTCTCTCTCTCTACGCTCTCTCTCTCTCTCTACGCTCTCTCTCTCTCCGCTCTCTCTCTCCGCTCTCTCTCTCCACTCTCTCTCCGCTCTCTCCACTCTCTCTCCGCTCTCTCCACTCTCTCTCCGCTCTCTCCACTCTCTCTCCGCTCTCTCCACTCTCTCTCCGCTCTCTCTCCCTCCGCTCTCTCTCTCTCCGCTCTCTCTCTCTCTCCGCTCTCTCTCTATCTGCTCTCTCTCCGCTCTCTCTCTATCTCTCTCTCTCCGCTCTCTCTCTCTCTCTTCACCATCTTTCTCTCTCTCTCTCTCTCTCTCTCTCCGCTATCTCTCTCTCTTTCTGCTCTCTCTCTCTCCGCTCTCTCTCTCCGCTCTCTCTCTCTCTCCGCTCTCTCTTTCTCTACTCTCTCTCTCTCTCTCTCCGCGCTCTTTCCGCTCTCTCCGCTCTCTCTCTCTCCGCTCTCTCTCTCTCTCTCCGCTCTCTCTCTGCTCTCTCTCTCTCCTCTCTCTCTCCGCTCTCTCTCTCTCCGCTCTCTCTCTCCGCTCTCTCTCTCCACTCTCTCTCTCTCCACTCTCTCTCCGCTCTCTCCCTCCCTCCGCTCTCTCTCCCTCCGCTCTCTCTCTATCCACTCTCTCTCCACTCTCTCTCTCTCCGCTCTCTCTCTCTGCTCTCTCTCTCTCCGCTCTCTCTCTCCAATCTCTCTCCGCTCTCTCTCCAATCTCTCTCCGCTCTCTCTCTCCACTCTCTCTCCGCTCTCTCTCTCCCTCCGCTCTCTCTGCTCTCTCTCTCTCTCCGCTCTCTCTCTTTCTCCACTATCTTTCTCTCTCTCTCTCTCCGCTATCTCTCTCTCTCTCCGCTATCTCTCTCTCTCTTTCCGCTCTCTCTCTCTCCGCTCTCTCTCTCCACTCTCTCTCTCTTTGCTCTCTCTCTCTCCGCTCTTTTTCCACTCTCTCTCTCCGCTCTCTCTCTCTCTCTCCGCTCTCTCTCTCTCCGCTCTCTCTCTCTGCTCTCTCTCTCTCCGCTCTCTCTCTCTCCGCTCTCTCTCTCTCTCTGCTCTTTCTCTCTGCTCTCTCCGCTCTCTCTCTCTCGCCGCTCTCTCTCTCGCCGCTCTCTCTCTCTCTCCGCTCTCTCTCTCTCCGCTCTCTATCTCTCCGCTCTCTCTCTCTCTGGCTCTCTCTCTGGCTCTCTCTCTGGCCCCCTGCTGGCCGTTGGTGTGCTGTGTTTACTGCAATGGCGGCACCCCGCTTCGTGTCGTGAGTGCTCTGTCTTGGGTGGGAGAAGTATAAAACACAAGGACACTGCAAGGACTTCCAGGAAGGAAGTTGGTATTTCAAAAAAGTGAATCTGGGGTGAAATTAGCGGGGGTAGTAAAGATCAAGGTTTTGGATGGGGGAAGATAAGAGATGGTGGTGAACAGCTGTTTTAAAGACCTGGAGGGAGGAGTGGGATTGAAGAGAGTGAGGGAGTTTGTTCCAGAGGTGGAAGAAAAGAGGAGTGAAGGTGAGCAGAGAGTCTTGATTTTGGCAGTTTAACCATAAGAGGGTTGCAGGCAGATATTGGGCGACGTGCAGGAATATTTGGGGGACAGAGCCCAGAGAGAGCTGGGGGAGCAAGGCCGGAGAGGAGTCGGTATAATACAGAACGCCCACCAACCTCCAATGATTCTGAAAGCTTTGGTTTCAACAGCGTGAAGCTGAGCTAGGTGTGAGGCAGGAGCACCGGCCCAGAGGGGAGGACAGTATTCCATTGAGCTGCGGATGAAAGCCTTGTATGTGGTGAGGAGCTCAGGTGTGCCAAGGAAGGACTTTGCACGACGGAGGATGCCCAGTCGGCAACTGGCTTTGGAGGCCAGATTTGAAATGTGGTTTTCCCAGGAAAGATCATTTCAGATAGTGAGACCCAAAAGCTTGAGTGACGGAACTTCTTGGAGAGGATTATTCAGAAAGTGGATGGGAGGGTTGTCCAGTCGGTCTTTTCGGAGAGACATAGTAAGTGTGAGATTTGTCAGGATTGAAAGACCTGTTCCATTCGTTTTTTTTATTTTGGTTTTTTTTTGTATACAGGATCGAAGCTCGTGAAAGAGCTCACATTTATTTCACAAACAAATCAGACAAACAAAATATATAAAAAGAGGGAGCGGTAGACAAGATGGGGAGAGAAGGGGAAGCACACAAACACAACATTTGAGAGCAGGGACATCGGGAGATGTGTGGGAGGGAGAGGGCTTGGGGGGGGGGCGTTCCAAGGGGGGGAGGGGGTGGGAGAAGTATAAAACACAAGGACACCAAGGACTTCCAGGACAGAAGTTGGTATTTCAAAAAAGTGGATTTGGGGTGAAATTAGCGGGGGTAGAAAAGATCAAGGTTTTGGATGGGGGAAGATAAGAGATGGTGGTGAACAGCTGTTTTAAAGACCTGGAGGGAGGAGTGGGATTGAAGAGAGTGAGGGAGTTTGTTCCAGAGGCGGGAGAAAAGAGGAGTGAAGGTAAGCAGAGAGTCTTGATTTTGGCAGTTTAAATATAAGAGGGTTGCAGGCAGATCTTGTGCGGCCTGTAGGAATATTTGGGGGACAGAGCCCAGAGAGAGCTGGGGGGGGGCAAGGCCGGAGAGGAGTCGGTAGAAGACGGAAAGACCACCAACCTGCCTGCGGTGAGTGAGTGAAAGGCCCTTGGAGTTAGCTTCATCGTGGGAGATTCCAATGATTCTGAACGCTTTGGTTTCAACAGCGTGAAGACGAGCTAGTTGTGAGGCAGGAGCACCAGCCCAGAGGGGAGAGCAGTATTCCATTGAGCTGCGGATGAAAGCCTTGTATGTGGTGAGGAGCTCAGGTGTGCCAAGGAAGGACTTCGCACGACGGAGGATGCCCAGTCGGCGACTGGCTTTGGAGGCCAGATTTGAAATTTGGTTTTCCCAGGAAAGATCATGGCAGATAGCGACACCCAAAAGCTTGAGTGACAGAACTTCTTGGAGAGGATTATTCAGAAAGTGGATGGGAGGGTTGTCCAGTCGGTCTTTTCGGAGAGACATCGTAAGAGTGTGAGATTTGTCAGGATTGAAAGACATGTTCCACTTGTTTACCCAATCTGTGATTTTGTCCAGGTCTACAGAGAGTGAGGAGGCTGCAGACTGCCGATCTGAGGGATGAGGAATGGAGCGACAGAGAGTAGAGTCATCAGCAAAGAGATAGAGAAATTTTCAAGAGAGTCAGAGAGATCATTGATGAAGACCAGAAAAAGCACAGGGCCCAGAACACTGCCTTGGGGAACTCCAGCCTGAACAGGAAGAGGAGATGAGAGAAACCCATTCAGGGCCACACGTTGACTACGATTAGAGAGGAAGTCCGCCAGCCATGCGTGGAGATTTCCATGGATACCAAAGGAGGAGAGTTTGGTGAGCAGAGCGGGGTGCCAGACCGTATTGAAGGCATGTGATATGTCAAGGGAGAGAGCTCTAATTTCCTGTTTGTCATTGAGGACCTCCATCCATTGTTGAGAAAGCAGAAGCAGCATGTCCAGAGTAGAGTGACCAGGTCTGAAACCAAATTGATGATCAGAGATCAAGCCATTGGAGAAGAGGAAAGATTTCATATCCGAAGCAATGATGGATTCCATGACTTTGCTGATAATTGGGAGAAGGCTGATTGGTCTGTAGTTGCTAGGTTCTGATTTTGCACCTTTTTTGTGCAAAGCGGTGATGTTGGCTGATTTCCAAGCAGATGACAGATGACCTTGAGCAAAAGAGAGGGTGAAGAGAACAGAGAGAGGGAGTGAAAGAGTGGAAGAAAAGGATTTTAGGACCCGTCGGCTGATGCTGTCAGGTCCAGTTGCAGAATCAGAGTCGAGGGTTGACAGAAACTTATCCACCTTGTCAGGAGGAAAGGACACAGAGTCGCTGGGTACAACTGGGTACGGTGGGTACAGGGAGGCATGGGTTTGGGACACAAGATTTAGAGGCAAACACAGAGTTGAGGCATTCAGCTTTTTCACGTGCGGAGTCAGCCGTGTAGCCGTTTGAGGTGAGGGAGGGGATGGAGGGGGAACAAACACCAGAAACAGATTTGACCAGACGCCACCAGGATTTGGAAGAGGGAGACAGATAAGAGAGCGGTCTTGAGAATGGAGAGATAAGATTTCCTGGCTCTCCTGAGGGTGGACACACACTTGTTTCGGGCTTTGTGAAAGGAAATGAGATTTCCTTCCGTTGGATTTGCTTTCCAGGAGACGAAGGCAAGTTGTTTCTGGACAACAGCCTCACCACAAGATTCCGTGTACCATGGACGGGAGGAAGGGTATGACGACTGAAGACGAGATGGGATAAATCTGTGCATGAGAGAGAGCAATTTACTTTGGAAGAATTCCCAGGATGAGTTGATGTCAGAGGCGGTAGAGATGGGAGACCAGTCCAGATGATTGATGGCTGCTTGAAGACCGTGCCAGTTGGCCTGAGTGAAATGCCAGACTCGTCGACGCTGAGGAGGCTCTCTGAGAATGGTCAGAGAGATGTCCACTTTAACAAGCACATGATCAGATGAGCCGAATGGAGCAGAAGAAGATCAGCAGACATTTTCAGGGAAGTTAGTCATAACCAAGTCCAGAAGAGAAGATGCTCCGTTGACTGAGATCCGGGTCGGGAAATTGACAGATTGTGTCAGTCCCAGTGAGTCGCAGAAGTCCTTTGCTGAGGGGCCATGGCTGGTGAGAGAGGTACCCACACCCAGCCAACTGGCATGGTGACAATTGAAATCACCACATATGAGGAAGAGAGAGTTGGGATGGGTAGATAGAAGTTGGTCCATATTATCAGACAGCGAGATGTAGATGGTCATCACTGTTTGGTGGACGGTACAACACACATATGAACACAAGGTGGGAGCGAAGGGGAAGCCGTAGCCAAAGGTATTCCTGGGGGTGAGGTGGAGAGAGGGCAGTGCAGGGCGAGTGAGGAAGAGAGTTTTTTATAAAGATAGCAACCCCACCTCCAGGACGAGGCTCAGGTCTATCATACCGGAGGAGGGAGTAACCTGGGAGAGATACCTAACCAAGGAATCAGAGACATCATGAAGGAGGAAAGTTTCTGTTAAGCAGATCACATCAGGTTTGTCAGAAGCAACCTGTATGGAGAGATCAGTCAAGTTTGAGCGAAGGCTCCGGATGTTTGAGGTCCATACCGTTAATGAAGAGGAAGGGGGAGCATCGGATACAGAACAGGGGGGGAGAGGGGTAGGGTACGATGTGGAAGAGGAGGAAGTGGTAGGGAGAGCTGTTGAAGGTGTGTCAGAGATTTCAGAATAGCTTGGAGAAAGGGAAGAATGGGGCGGATAAAAGGTTTGATGGTGATTGGGTGAGGCACAGTGAGGTGTTATTTGAGGAGGGGGAAGAGCGGGGTTGGGGGAGATGAAGGTGAAAGTTGGAAGGGGGAAGAAGCGGGGAGGACGCTTTGAGGAGGAGGGGTGAGGGGAGTCTAGGAGGGGAGGAGCGAGGGAGAGTCTCGGATGGGAGGGGTGTGGGGGGAGTTTAGGAGGGAAGGGGCAAGGGGGGAGATTTGAAAGGGATGGGTGATTGGGAAGATTTGTATGGGAGGGGCAAGGGGGAAGATTTGAAAGAGATGGGTGATGGGGAAGATTTGGAGGGGAGGGGCAAGGGGGTAGATTTGGAGGGAAGGGGTGATAGGGATGATTTGGAGGGGAGGGGGAAGATTTGAAAGGGATGGGTGATGGGGGAAGATTTGGAGGGGAGGGGCAAGGGGGAAGATTTGAAAGAGATGGGTGATGGGGAAGATTTGGAGGGGAGGGGCAAGGGGGTAGATTTGGAGGGGAGGGGTGATGGGGAAGTTTTGGAGGGGAGGGGTGATGGGGAAGTTTTGGAGGGAAGGGGTGATGGGGAAGATTTGGAGCGGATGGGTGAGATTGGATTTTAGAAAGTGTACGATTAATGGGAAACGAACATTTATTGCAAAATGACTTTCTTGTGACCTTCGAGTCAAAAATACGTTTGAGGACGCTGAAGGAGAGTTCAGTGCAGGAGAGTTTCGGGAATGTAGAAAAGAGGAACTGTAAGAGATGGAATTTTTTTTTGGAAAGAATAGATTTGGTGAGCAAGTCGAAAGCATCCTTTTATAGAAGAAGAAGAAAAAGGTGTTATAATATACGACAGAATACAGTTCTTCAGGGGAAAGTTTAAACATTTTTAAATTGAGCAGTGAAAACTATCTGGGGAAATGGAAATGGGGGTGAAACACGTGATCGAAGAACGAACAAACAAATAAGAACAACGAATAAACGAATAAGAACAACGAATAAGAACAGAGAAGGAATTTTTTTTTTGTTTTTTTTTTGAGTTGAGATTTTAAACATGGAAGTATGGGGTGAAAGACTGGGACAAAAACAAAGAACGAAAGTAATTGCAGCATAATCGACGGACCGCTGAGAGAAAAACAAAGCCTCAAGGTCGGACACGGTAGCCTACTAGGCCTCAAAATACGCGACACGAATTAACCGACGATTTTGTATACATGTATGAAAAATTAACACCGAGAATCTTACTAAAGACACTATAGGTACACACACCGAAAGATAGATACAGTTTCGACAAAAACACAATTGTGGAAAATTACTTAACTCGAAAGCGTGAGCGCATGGACAGCTTCGAAAAGGAAGTTTGACCGAAGTTTGAAAAGGCAGTTTGTTTGACCAGTCTGTGATATTGTCCAGGTCTGCAGAGAGTGAGGAGGCTGCAGACTGCTGATCTGAGGGATGAGGAATGGAGCGGCAGAGAGTGGAGTCATCAGCAAAGAGATAGAGAGGATTTTCAACAGAGCCAGAGAGATCATTGATAAAGACCAGAAAAAGCACAGGGCCCAGAACGCTGCCTTGGGGAACTCCAGCCTGAACAGGAAGGGGAGATGAGAGAAACCCATTCAGGGCCACACTTTGACTACGACCAGAGAGGAAGTCCGCAAGCCAAGCGTGGAGATTTCCATGGATACCATCGGAGGAGAGTTTGGTGAGCAGAGCGGGGTGCCAGACCGTATCGAAGGCATGTGATATGTCAAGGGAGAGAGCTCTAATTTCCTGTTTGGCATTGAGGACCTCCATCCATTTCGCTCCTTCATGTCCTTTTGTCTGTTTGTAAAGTTTCCCTGTGTTTCACTTCTATGTTGAGACGAGAGAGAGAGCCATCGAGTACACTTATCGTGTAGGTTAAGGGTAATCGTCGTTTTTGGGCGGTTCCCTGTTCTTTTTTCCCAACTTATTTTTTTTCACTTTAAACCTTTTTTTCTCGCTTATAATGCCTTCGTTTGTTTTTTTAACGCTCCCTTTCCCTAAGCTGGGAAAGTTGGAGAGCATTACTAACTTCCTCCTCCCGAGCTGGGAGGACGAGGTCGAGTCTCGTGTGTTCAAACATGGCGGCTGCTCACTCGCAGCGATATGCAGCATTTGAGCAATTTATCACGCGACCATGGCATTGTGTGTTCTCTACCTGAGGGTGTTTCAGGAGAAACTATTGTTCTCGCAATCGGGAACATGATCGGGTTTGATAAGGTACATGCCACGCGTGTGAACAAACGGGTTATCGTGTTTGTGTCCAATGTAGAGCACGTTGCTCTCATCGTACAACAAGGTTTATCCCTCGACTCCGGACACTTTGTTATGGTTTATCCCTTGGATACTCCTGCTCAGAAAGTGGTTATTTCGAATGTCCCACCATTCCTGGATAGCGATACCATCCTTGCAGCGCTGCAGCGATATGGTCACTGTGTGTCCCCATTAATAATGCTCCCTTTGGGCTGCAAGGATGAACGTCAGTCACGTGATGAGTTTCCGTAGACAGGTATTTATGGTTCTCAAAAAGGAATATTCGTCTTTGAATGTTACTTTAAAATTCACTTCAAATGTTCGCGATTACCAAGTGTATATCACCACCGACACCCTAAAGTGCTTTGGTTGTGGTGCAGTGGGACAAATGAAACTGTTTTGCTGCCTTCAGAAGGAACAGCCTAACATGGTCGAAACGGGTACCAATGACTCACAGATTAATGTTAACATTTCCCGTCCGACAAATGTGCAGGATAAACCAGGTAAACAAGTGGACACGCCCCCTCCCGTTGAACCAATGGACAGCGCAAATGAGGGGTTTGCTGCCGTTTTCAAAGTAAAAAAAAAAGTAAATCGGCTGTAAGAAGTGCGGCACCTTCTGGGAAAAGGCAAATCAGTGAAAACTCCATCACTGTAATTCAATGTGATAACAGGTTTGCCTTATTAGAGGAAAATGATACCTCCACCAGCACAAACATGATCAAGGAAAAAGTGTATTCTAATTTTCCAATTCCAGTGAGTATTCCTGATCCCTCAGACAGTGTCATCTCACACGAGGACGTTCATTGTGCAGCTTCCTCCTGTCAATCGCAAGAGGAGGAAAAGCACTTAAAATCTCCCCCTAAAAAAGGAATAAATGAGGAAAATAAGGACACAGAGAGAATAAAAGATGATAGTTTAAATCCACTGAAGGAGAGTGATATCCATGAACCGAGCATCATGGTCATGTCACAAACAGGCTTGGAGTCCCCCACCTCGCATTCCAAAGAAGCTTCAAATGTGACTCCGGCACAAAACGTTCCTGAAGAAGTTTCTTTTATTGAAACTGAGCAATCATGTGATGTGCGCCATGCAGCCGAAACACCAATTGATTCCCCACATGAGGAATCTGATGGTGAGGGTCAAGAGGAGTCCTCTCAGATTCCAAAGGCTGTAAACAGCCCTTCGGATGACAAGCTTCGGGACTTCTTGAGAGATTCCTATCGGAAAAGGAACATTGAATTGAAAGATCATTTCCCCGATCTTCAGGTGTTGATTTTTAAAATGAAGGAAATTGTGCGTAACCCTGACACTCCAAATTTCACTGATGCTCAGAAGCACAGGTTAAGAAAAATGATCCAGAAAGCTCGGCAGGAGCATCGTAAATGAGGTCCCGATGGTTTTTTTTGATCTATTTCGTTATTTATCTTCTTTCTTTTTCCGAAAGAATGAGTGTTAGTTTTGGCAGTCTAAACTTTAACGGTGGTGCTAGTTTATAACGCAAAGTTCAGATAAAAGATCTGACCTGGCGTTTGCACCTGGATGTCTTGTTACTGCAAGAAACGCATTGAGATCAGAATGCCCAAGCCCAGTGGAGAAGGCTAATGAAGGGCCAGTGGTTCTTCAGTGATATCAATTGTCTCACTGCTGGAATTGCTTTCTTTGTCTCTTCCTCATTTTCACTCTCACAAGTTAAATATAATGAAATAATTCCCAGACATCTGGCTTGTCTTCAATTCACTGCCAATAATCAAACTTTTGTTTTTGTAAACATTTATGCTCCCAGTAAGAATGCTGAAAGGCACAACTTCTTTCTAAAACTAGAGGATTTTCTGAGTACAATTGACTTGCATTGCTCTTTTATAATAAGTGGCGACTTCAACTGCACTCTTGACCCTGTTTTAGACAGAAACAGTGCGGAGCCACATCCGAGATCTGCCAAACCCTTGGAGAAAATCATCAAGACGACGGGATTAATAGATCTGGCGTATTCAGCACCCCATGCAACGTCAGTTTACTTGGTCTAGATGTACGTCTCGGATACATACTCTGGCCAGGTTAGACAGAATTTATGTCAGTACTGTAATGCTTGACAAGATATTGAAATCTGATATCGTGCCTTCTCTTTTTTCTGATCATCTTGCTGTAACTTTGTCCTTTAAGCTTGCTCTGCAGCAACATGGCAGTCCATATTGGAAGTTCAATGTCATGTTGCTGGAAAATGCTGCTTTTTGTGAAGCTTTCAACGTGTTTTGGATTAGCCTCAAAGAAAGAAAGAATAATTTTGATAACCCGATATTATGGTGGGACTACGCAAAGGCACAGATCGCTGTCTTTTGCCAACAGTTTAATTATTTCTCATCTTTTAGTGTAAAAAGGGAGAGGTTCGCACTAGAAAAGGAAATAATGAGGTTACAAACCGATGTGGCAAATAGCCCCAATAGAACAAATAATCATTTGCTTATGGAAAGGAAGACTCTACTAAACAATCTAGTCGAATACCAAGCAAAAGGTGCAATGGTCCGTCTACGGATGGATCAGCTTTATAATTTAGATGCACCGACCAAATTTTTCTTCCATTTTGATAAAAAAGACTACCAATCAAAGGCAAATTGAAACCTTAAAGCTCCCAACTGGTAACACTGTGACGTCACAAGATAATATAAAAAGGGAGGTTTATAACTTCTTTTCAGGCTTCTTTATGGCAAATGAAGTTGACGATGACTCAATAAGTTATTTCACATCTGACTTACCCATGCTAAGTACTGCTCAAAGGGATCAGCCTTGCTCCTTACTTTCCTTGGAAGAGCTTACACTTTCCCTTGCTTCTTTACCTACCGGTAAATCTCCTGGATTGGACGGCCTCCCAATCGAGTTTTATAAATCCTTTTGGCCCTTATTAGGCCCAGAACTATTGGAGGTCTTTACTAGTTCATTACGTTGTGGTGACTTGCCGATGAGCGCCCATGGAGCAGTAATTAGTTCATTACCTAAGAAAGGAGACCCTCAGCTCATTGATAATTGGCGTCCAATCTCTCTTCTAACTTCAGATTATAAAATATTTTGTAAAGTTTTAGCTCGATGCATCGCCCCACTCCTAGAGTCGTTGATTCAAAGTGATCAGTCTTATTGTATCCCTAACCGACAGATACACGACAACATATTTTTATGAAGAGATCTTTGGGATGTGTGCAAAATATAAAATGACAATCTTGGTTTGATTGTGCTTGACCAAGAGAAGGCTTTTGACCGTGTAAGTCATGTATATCTTTTCAAGGTCCTCGAGTGTTTTGGACTTGGTCCTGTTTTTCTCTCCATGGTAAAACTGCTCTATAATGGCATTTCCTCAATACTCAGAGTAAACTCTGAACTGACTTCACCTGTAAAGGTTGGAAGGGGTATCCGTCAGGAATGTCCTTTATCCGGTATTCTGTACTCTTTAACCATTGAGCCTCTTTTAATCAAAGGCCGCAGCATTTTAACCGGATGCAGAAATTTACTCACAAGACCTGTGAAACTCTCTGCATATGCTGACGATATTTGTGTCATCGTGCATAATAGTGATGAGATCAAGTAACTGGTGGACTGCTTGGACTATTATGGTTTAGCTTCTTCAGCTTTGGTAAATTGGAACAAGTGCCAGGCGATGTGGATGGGCCCATGCCAGCTGCCTATGCCTGTCCTTCCGAAACACCTTACCTGGTCCCTCAACGGAATGAAGTACCTTGGTGTTTTCATCGGTGATGCAAGCAAAGCATCGGTGATGCAAGCAAAAAATTGGGAGTGTCTCGCTGACTCTCTTCAACAAAAGCTGCGAAATGGAAAGGCTTGCTGGCCCTGCTTTCATACCCGGGGTGAGTCCTGGTCATCAACAATTTAGCAGCATCTCTACTGTGGCACAGAATCAAAGCCATTCCGCCTCCTGAACACTTGCTGCTGAATAGACAGAAGACAATAGTAAATTTCTTCTGGAGTGGAAAACCTTGGCCTGCTCTATTCTTCAACGAGCTGGGAGGCTCGGTTACGGTCAGGAACTGTTTTTTTTACCAACCTACACCAAGTTGATGCATCTCTGCTTCCAGTCTTTTATCAGAGCCTCTTGAATGCCTGGCAGGGCGTTTCGATAAGTCGTCAAACAGACTCGTATGGCATTAACATGTTTGCACACTAGCCTTTCTTTTTCAAGCCACTTTTTCCTGATATCCCGAGGAGTCGCGATTTCTGCCAACATTTTATAGTGGCCAACATTTTAAAAGTGTGTCATCTCCGGCATGACTCTGGACATGGATGGAAACCTGCGAACAAGCTGGCGGATCTAACAGGTGTTTGGTCCAGGAGGTTAATCGGGAATATACTAAGAGCGGTGATCCGAAGAGGCCACCAGCTCGGCCTACATTGGACCCAGCACGCAGAGGTTGAGCCCACAGTACCAAAATTAATTGTGTCTTTTACCCCAAATGATCTGCCCCCCATGAGTACAGGATCACCCCCCTTCCATGCAATGAGCAGAAAGAGCATTTATAGGTCTTGTGTTGAACTACTTCTTGGGGACCCACCTCTAACTGGGGTTACCCGGTGGAAAGGACTCTTGCCTCCCGGTCCCCCCTCTGAGCCTTTATGGGATACAATGTATGCTGGACTTATATCTAAAAGAACAGGTGACCTCCAGTGGCGTTTGGCCCACTGGATTGTTCCCTCCAATGCTGTCATTCGTTTTTTTCCCCACATTTCCGGCTGTTGCCCCTTTTGTCCGGAGAGGGAAGACTTGTTTCATGCCTTCATTAATTGTGAAAGACTTTCTCCTTTGCTTTATTGCTTAAATTTTATTTCCCATAGATTGCTGATTACCTTTTCTTTGAATCTTTGGGTTTCCTCCCAAAAAGGAAACTACATCTATTGTATTCGGTTTCCTAACCGCTACCGCTAAACTGGCCGTATACCTGTCACGGAAGGTGAAACTGGGCGGTAAACCCATGCAAGAATGTAGTATTATGTTTTTTTAAAGTTATTTGGTGTCAGCAAGGCTCAAACTTGAATTCAGCTATGCCCAAACTGCAAATGACCTTGCAAATTTTATTGCGGCCTGGTGTGTTGAAGGGTTTTGTAAAGTCCAAGATAACAAATTAGTAATTTCTTTATAATATATTTAGGTTGTTCTCATACATTGTTCCATGCTTCTCCTTGCCGGTCTTTTTCTCCCCCTTGTCTTGACCTACTCTTTCTTTCTTCCGTCTCTCCTCATGTTTGCAAATGTGAATGTAAATTTGTACATATAAAATTAATTATGCCTCGTTTAGAAATTATGAAATTAGAAATTATGCCTAGGTTTTCTCCTTGTGTTTTTTTTTGGTATTTTTGCCTTTTCTGTTGCTTGGATTGCAGTGCACTGATTGTTTTTCCCTTTCGGGATTTCTGTGACTTTGTTGAATTTCCTTGAAGCTTGCTTTGGCGGTACTCTTGTTTTATACTTTTATAAGAAAAAAGGGTTTAAAAGTCAAGTCTCCCTCTCTTTCTCCCTCCCTCTCTCTCTCCCTCTCTCTCTCCCTCCCTCTCTCCCCCTCTTTCTCTCCCCTTCTCTCTCTCCCCCCCCCCCCTCTCTTTCCCTTTCTCAATTTTTCACTTAATTTAATCAAACGCTTAATTTGCTCTTGATGTGTGCATTTCCTTTAAAATTGTTTGTGGTTTCTGTTTGTGTCCTCACCTTTGGTTGGTAAAATTTTTATAATTGCTGGTTTCTTTTGAATATCCTTTGTTCTTTTTTGGTGTGTTTATGATCCTTATACAATGTTTCTTTGAGCTCGTTGCTTGGTTTAACTCTGCTTTGTGGAATGGTTTTATACTTTTATAATAAAAGGATACAAAAGTCAGTCTCTCTTTCTCTCTCTCTCTCTCTCTCTCTCTCCCTCTCCCTCTCCCTCTCCCTCTCCCTCTCCCTCCCTCTCTCTCCCTCTCTCTCCCTCTCTCTCCCTCTCTCTCCCTCTCTCTCCCTCCTTGTGGAGGCCGATGAGTGCTCTGTGTTGTTCCTTCCGGAACGTGAGGTTAGTGTCCAGGACGTTGTCCTCGCAACCAGTCGTGTTGTCGGGATCGACAAGGTTGTTGCCGCTTCACGGATGAACAAAAACATTTTTTGTCCGACGTGGATTGTGTCCCACAAATTGTCAAACAGGGTTTGACAATCGATCCAGGTTTATTTGTTATGGTTTCCCCACTTGATAGCCCAGCAATAAAAGTCGTGATATCCAATTGCCCCCCATTTGTAAACGACGATGTATTAATTAAAGAATTATCCCGATACGGTACCATCGTGTCTCGTATATCCATGATTCCCTTCGGGTCACGGAACAACGATTTAAGACACGTGGTCTCATTCCGGCGGCAGGTGTTTATGATATTAAAAGACTCCCAGAAGGATCTAAACCTTATAGTAAAATTAAAGCATCAACAGAATGAATATACAGTTTACGTGTCCACCAATGTTTTAAAATGTTTTGGTTGCGGACAATTTGGGCATGTTAAGCATGACTGTCCCCGAAAAGAGAATTCTCCACAAGTACAACCTCCCTTCCGAGCCGGGAATAAGCAAGCCCCCCACTTTCCCACCACCGAACCAAGCCTTCCCACCACCGAACAAAGCCTTCCCACCACTGACCCAAGCCTTCCCACCACCAGCCCAAGCCTTACCACCACCGACCCAAGCCCTCCCACCACCGACCCAAGCCTTCCCACCACCAACCCAAACGTTCCTATCACTGATCCAAGTCTTTCTACCACCGACCCAAGCCTTCCTACCACCGATCCAAGCATCCCCGCCGTACCCCCTTCCCCTCCCCTTGAAACGGGGGCCCCCCTCTACTGCAGGAACATCAACAAAAGACCCCCCCCCCCCCCAGGCGACATCGTTAAATCACAGCTTGTTTCCTGCTACAACTGATCCTATCTCTCTCGCCGTGGTAGCCGATGGAAATCCTCCCCCGATGATTACGTCCTCCCTCCCCCCCCCCCCTCCACCCAAACCCCTGCAATCTCTTCCCACTAACCAGGACGAGTTTCAATTAGCCTGCCCAAAAGGAAAAAGACATTTGCAAACAACAGATGAAAACGGTCATCTCTTTAAAAAACCCACAACTGAAAACCGACAGCCCCTCCCCCCTGCCCCAGATTTGTCCCTCGTCACAGAAAATCGTTTCTTTGTATTGGAGGACATAAGTAGTGTATATATGTTGCTTCTGGGACACTCTCGTTTTCCCATTGACTTACATGTTAATTTTTCCCCTCCCTCATTGCCCCTAAACACCTCTATTTCTCTCACCCTGTTCTTTACGAACCTTCTAACCTTTTGACATGTTATCCGTATTCATTAGACCACTTAAACAATGGTCCTTCTGTGTGAACCTGTGATCCTTCTGACCTTATGGACATTTTAACCGTTTACTCTTAATATCATCTGGTGAATCATCTTTGGCCCACTCAAACAACGACCCTACAAATATTTGTTTATGTGTGGGAAATAATTTAATTCTCCTACAACTCTCCTCACCGTCTAATACATTAACAAAAAATATGTTTGAGTTTGGTTCTTTCTCAAGATATTTTAACTGAGCTAAGATAAATTGGTAAACCTCCCTCAATGTTCTTGTTTGAGCGCCTCCAGTGCCACATACCATTTTTAAATTAAAGTATATATTTTCCTGGCAACCATCAAAGTTTTCCGTCCACTCAAAAATATTTCCATCTTTTTTACCCAATTCACCGGTATTTAAATTAATTCTCTTATTTGTTTTGTAAATTTTTTTACCAGTTGTCTTTTCAATTATACCTATTTGATATTTTTCACATTCGTTATGTTTACCATTTATATACCAAGGTTGATTACACCTCCACTCTTTAGTCTGGTTGGTACTTGGTTCTATCATTTATATAATAGTAAAAAGGCGGCGGTAGCCCGTTAAAATCCCTAACCCCCCTTTTTAACTTATCACTTATATACTTATATAACCATAAGGGAGACTATCAATTCCATTTTCTAAAATAAACCTCTTATCATCAAAAGCCCCCAATGCTTTCTTATTCACCTCTTCTGAATATAATTTATGTTTATAACTTCTTATTCCATTAATCTTTCTAAACTCTTCTTTCTTTGTTGTTAAACAGTTATAATAATCCTTAAAGTTTATTGTTTCTTTAATGACATTTTTCTTTATGCCTTTTAACTTCTTATCAGTTTTTTCAACGTTATTCACAATGTATTTATAAGCATAAGCCTTAGACCTCAATCCCACAAATTCACTCATGACATTTCCTCCTAATTCATCCTTAAACTTTCCAATCACCTTTTTATTTTTAGAAGAGAACAACTCACTCTCTGGACTGTAATTACTAGTGTCATAGATATTAATGTCCTTTTTCATGTCTGAATAAACATCATCAGTATTAATTTGCAAAATAAAACTATCTGTATCCATATAAAGTAGATTAACATCATTTTGATATTTCTTCCTCAAGTTATTATAAAAGTAATCATACATTAATGACTTTGATAAATCAAGAATTGATGTTCCAATATAAATAGGTTTGTTCATTTCAATACTCTCTTTAATCAAATGGATCGCACAAAAGTTCTCAGTAAAGACCTCAGCTCTAGTAAAACTCGGTCTATTAATTAATTTTGATGCTTGTTCCCAAGATGTTGATAGTCTGATATTTTGTCTTTTCCTCACATTCTCCATGGTCTTACCAAAGACCGCATTATTCATCAATTTATAAAAGTCTTTCTCAAAATCTGTTTTTGACTCTGTTCTTCTTTGTGTATTAAAATCAATGTACCCCTTCAACCAATGACTTTGATTGAACTTTAGAACCTTATGGATCTTCTCTACTCTTAGACCTTTTGATAAATATTGTCGCAAAGTTCTTTGGTGTAGAACATAATTTTTCTTGTTATATAATGTAGTAAGTAATTTTTCTGTTGATTCACCTATATTAAATGATTGTTGATAATCACTTAACCACTCCTTCTTTGGACTTTCCTTTTCACAAGCAAATGGGAGATCTTTGTGTAGGTTATGAAGTTCCTCTGGATATTTCAAATCGACCTCAAAATAATAACCAACCTTTGAATCATCCAATTCTTTTTGTGTAGAGATACATACATCTTGTAAAACCTTTTTGTAATCTTTTTCCTTTACCCATCTAAGTTTTCCATAAGGAAGAGCCTGAGACATTGCCCAGCCATACAGGTTGTTCGCATCATAATACATCAAGTAGGAGCTCTCTACCGATGGATCATAATTTGGAATGTACTTGTTATTTGCTTTAGCATATCTCTTTGAACAGACTTGTGAAATTCCTCCTCTCTTTGCCTTTTCAATCATCAAAAGCATATCAACATCGGTTATCAAATCCAAAGCTTGTTTTGTCATTTTTAACATCGCGCTCCAAGCCAATCCAGGAGCAGTGTAATAGTGAGCAGGATCCAATCCATATCCAGAATGACAGATTGTTCTGAAAGCCTCAAACACATCAGCCAACAAAAGCACATCAGTTTTGAGGTACAAATCGTGATACTCACCAAGATTCTTAATGTTATATTTTTTCCAAACATTTTGTGCGTGTACATAATCTTTATCAGATATATGACTATTATTTAATTTGTTATAGAAATTTTCTTTTAAAGGAAGTTGTGTTTCATTGAATCTCTCAAATGAGTCCATATAGTCATAGGGGTAAATTCCCTTTTGTGTTAGAAAATCTTTATCTAAAAAATACTCTGAAAGACATGGAAACTCTTTTAGATTTTGAACCAAGTTAGCCAATGGACTTGCCATGAATTTAAATGTATCAAGAAATCTGATATGAGTAATAGGAGATGTGTGAATTGTTTTTGTGAATGAAATGTATTTCTGATCCGTGTTTGGAATTGCTGAGATACTTCCAGAAGTCTTTGAGAGTTCCTTGATAAATAGATGTGTATCATAATGAGCGTTGTTATGAAGAAAGACAGGAATGAAAGAGGGGAGTTGATAATTAATATTACAACTTTGATGAGCCGGACCTCTATATTTACCAGTGAGATGACAATGGTCTTTTTTTTTTTTTTTTTTTTTTTTTTTTTTTGTATACAAGATCGAGGCTCGTGAAAGAGCAAACATTAATCACACAAAAAGACAAACCGACACACAAAACACAAAAAACAAGGGGAGCGGCAGACAAGATGGGGAGAGAGGGGGGAGGACACAAAAGAGAGGGGGAAGAAGGGGAAGGACACAAACACAACATTTGAGAGCAGGGACATCGGGAGGACTTGGGGGGAGGTGGGAGAGGATTAAAACATATGAACACTGCAAGGACTCTGGGTTGAATTACCGGGGGTAGAAAAGATCAAGGTTTTCGATGGGGGAAGATAAGAGATGGTGGTGAACAGCTGTTTTAAAGACCTGGAGGGAGGAGTGGGATTGAAGGGAGTGGGGGAGTTTGTTCCAGAGGTGGGAGAAAAGGGGAATGAAAGAGTGAAGGTGAGCAGAGAGCCTAGACTTTGGCAGTTTAACCATAAGAGGGTTGCAGGCAGATCTTGTGCGACCTGAAGGAATATTGGGGGGACAGAGCACAGAGAGAGCTGGGGGAGCAAGGCCGGAGAGGAGTCGGTAGAAGACAGAAAGACCACCAACCTGCCTGCGGTGAGTGAGTGAAAGGCCCTCGGCATTGACTACATCGCAGGAGATTCCAATGATATTCATTGGTCTCTAACCTTTCGACCTTTACCAATTTTCTCCTCACAAATATGACAGACATTGTTTTTTATAAATTCCCTTTTTTCTTTACTTGTTAAGGACATTGGTTTATTGGTTTCTCTCATTATCTTGGTTAATCGAACACAGTCTTTTTCTAGTCGTTTCACAAACTCCTCTGGGGTATTTGAGCCTCTATACATCTCTAACTTGTTATATTTATCACCAACGGATGATTTGATATAATAACAAAAACCACAAGGAGTATGTTTTTGATATTTATTTGTGTATGATTCTTTTGGATCTGGAGAAGCAGTATCAATTTTTTCTAAAATACTTTCAAAATCAGCATATATAACAAATGGATGTTTTATTGTTTTCTTTTCATCTTTGAATGTGATCTTTGAGTCTTTTTTAGGCATGTTGATTACCGTTGATTTATGTTCACCACAATAATTTGAATGTTTATCTCATCTTTCTTGTGTATGGAAGAAGTTAAGACAACGCATACAAATATATATTTTATTTGTTCTTTTACATACTTGTGGTTTTATTAATTTTGTAATATCTTTGATATATGTATAATGTGAATTTTCGTCTGAATTAAAATATAGAAGATTAATATGAGTTTGTTTACAATTGTCAGAAAGCTTTAAAACCTGAATGTTGTTTGTTTCTGTTAGACCATAAATATTAACTGATAAATTATTCAACTTTTCAAATTTAGGAATATCATTTAAAGTCATCGGAAACTTTAGATCTTTCGTATTTAATGTATTCTCATATTTTTTATAATGAGATACTCTTTCATCATGAAAATGTGGAGGATGTAAGTGTGCTAGAATAGACCAGAGAAAACATTTATTGTCTTTCTTTTTGATATTGATAACTGCTTTTCTATTTTTGATAACACTGGGTAAATCAATGTAAGAAGAAGCTTTTAGAGGATCTGATTTAAGAATATGAATGTCTATGTAAATAATTTTTCCTATATTGAATCCACTTCCTACGATTGAATTATCCACATCTTGCTCTTGTTTAATAAGTTCATCATAGACTCCTGATGTTTTAAAATCTTGATATGAAGATATAAAGTGTGGCTCAGTTCTCATGTATGGTGTATCTATAACTCCTTCGGCCTTTGTCATTTCTAATTTTACTCCCATATAAAATTTAAGTGGTTTCATTTCTTTTAGTGTTTTTTCAATCAACGTTTGAACAGCAGGTTTAACTATTTCTACAGCATCAACTATAGACTCTGGTTCAGGAGGTTTGAAGTTAAAGACTCTTATTTTAATATGTCCTTTGAATGCACCATCAGAGTTTTTAATAGTAAACAATTTTGACAAGTGTTTGTTAGTTTTAAGATGGGCTTTAAACCCCTTCTTGAGGATGGTTGTTTTACAGACCTTACAATGTTTTGTTTTAGGTGGAAGAGGGGAAAGTTTGTTAAGAATGTTGTATGTATGTTTTGCGGTGAGAATATGTTGTTTATAATATTTTACTTCCTTTTCGCAAGTATCACAATAAACCATATTTATAGCGTGAGAAAACGTGGTGTTTTATATATATCGCTGTGCTTAAAATAAAACACTTTTGAGCTTTACAGCTCCGTTTTATATATATCGCTGTACTTAAACTAAAACACTTTTTCACTCAGAATCATCGAAGTCATAACTATCACATGAATACTCAGAATCATACTCAGTCATCAATAAAGCTACTCTCATAACTATCATTTGAGCACAAACTATTAGTATCATAACTATCATCTGTGTTCAATGAAATACTATCATCACCATCGTCCGAGTTCAATGAAATACTATCATCACTATCGTCCGAGTTCAATGAAATAGTAAAATCTTCACTGCTGTAATGACTCATATTTAATTAGCAGAAAAAACCTTTCCATCTATACCAATATACTTTCTTTCATTAACGGATTCAATCTCTACATTTTTAATATCAAAAGTTATCTTTAAATAATCTCTAACTATCATAGAACGAAATGACATTTCACCAGAAATATTAACATCATTCATTTTACTTAGATCTACACCCTTTGGATTATTAAAGTAAATACAAATTTCTCCACGAGTATTGTTGATGGTCTTATCATTCTTTTTCAAAGTATCGTGGTCAATCACTTTTTCAAGCTTTGAATAAATTGCCAGGAGTAGAGGAGAAACTTTTGTTAGATTTACTTTAATGGATGTCTTTCCAGGTATAGTTAGAGCTCTTCCTTTAAATGAAATAGAGGGGCTCATGTTATTTTCCATAACTGGTTTTACCCAAAAATTTCCATATTTATCTTTGTTCAATTTAACATCTTTGACATATTTTTCTATATCTTCCACCGAAGTAGAGATTGATTGAAATTTGTCTTTTGTGCTTTGAAACATTGTATTTATTAATGAATAAACTTGCGTTTAGTTTAGGTAAAAATTTACTATATAAATATGATAAGTTCTGAAGGATATTTAGAATTTCCAGACTCTCCATATGATAAATTAGAGAATTGTCTGGCTTGTGATAGAATAGGGCTTAATAATGAGGGTTCATATAAACAATGTATTTTCTGTGATTTAATTTTAATTAATGATAATAAAAAATATAAAAAAATATATAACTCTTTTAAATTAGAACCAAAAATGAATTACTTTACAAGATTATTAAGAGAGATGAATGTTAAGTATTGTGATGATAATACACCATTTCTTTCAAGGGAAGAGACTATTTGTATTGAGGAAATGTATAAGGGTTTAATGATATTTATTATTCAAAATAATTTTAATGGAAATGTTAATACAAGATACTATATAAATAAAATAATGAATTATTTTGAAATTAAACCCGAACTCAGGATAAAATATAGAGTTTCTAAAATAGCTCAAAAAAAGTTAGATGACTTGTTTTCCAAATATATAAATGAATGATTTTTTACCCGTTTGGGAAAATAAGATAAAATTTAATAACCATAAAAACATTCCAAATTCATTGAGATGTCTAATAGTTGGTTCAAGCGGATGTGGGAAAACCTGTTTACTTTTAAAGATGCTCCTTGGTCCTAATTTTTTAGATTATGATAATTTAATAATTTTTACAAAGTCAAGTTTTCAACCCGAGTATCAACTACTCTCACAGGGTTTTAATGCGGGTCTTAAAAAGGAAGACATTATCGGTTTATTTAAACTTCAAAACAAACTAAATGATTATAATATTGAAGATATAATACAATTATTTTGTGATACACAGAAATCAAAATCGAAACCAAAACCCATAACTTGTATTCTCAGTAATAATACGGATGATATACCTTCACCTCAAGATTTAGATAAATCAAAAAAGAACCTCGTCATCTTTGATGATTGTGTTAATGAGAGAAACCAAACAGTAATGGATAGCTACTATACAAGAGGGAGACATTCTTCTTGTAATTGTATATCTTAGTCAATCATATTTTCAACTCCCTCGACGCTCAATAAGAAACAATGCCAATACTTTTATTTTATTTAAGTTAAATTCAATAGATGTAAATAATTTTTGGAGAGATAATTGCTCTACGTTATGTAGTAAAAAAGAATTTGAAAATTATATGAAACACACGATTGAAAAATATAAATATATTGTTGTGAAACAAGATGAGATATTAAAGGATGTATTTTTATTTTAAACATAATTACATATATAAATGACAACAATTTATTATTAACCTTGTGGGTAAATCTGCTTCTGGAAAGAACTTTCATAAATCTAAACTCTTGAATAGTAAAAATGAAAAGATTGTAAGTTTTTTTTAAAAACACCCTATGATTCGTTTTGTGAGTACTACAACCAGAGCAAAGCGACCAGGAGAAGTAGAAGGGAAAGATTATTACTACATTTCAATGGAGGAACATATGCAATTGAGGAATGAAGGTCAAATATTTGAGGAGGTCTTTCTTGGTTCTACAAAATATTCACATTGTAAGAGTGAGTTAAATAAAGTAAAATCTAATGGTCTTGGGATTTTAGAAACTAATCCTGAAGGAATGAGACAAATTATTAAACAATTGTGTGGTGATGGAGTTAAGATTTTATCATTCGGTTTTGATATCGATGAGGAGACTCAACGCAAACGTATGAAAAGCAGAGATACAAGTATTAGTGAAGAAGAAATAACAACTCGTATTAATACCAATAAAGAATTTGATGAAATATTTAAAGAAAAGGATTTATTTCAACACATTTACTATAATGACAAAGAAAAGGAAAATTTTCCCATTGACCTTTACAAGTCATTAAATGATATTTTTCAATAAATAAATACAGAAAATGAATACCGAAGAAAGAGCAAGAAAGTTTAAAGAACATCAAGAGTTGGTTTCAAAAGTTGTAAAGCAACAGGAAGAGATAAAGAAGAAACGGAGACAGAAACTAACTGGTGAAGAAGCCTTTGAAAGAAAACAAGAGAATTTTTTTTAACCGCTTTTAAAAACTCAACACCCTACAGTTCCCACGGTAGAATTTATTCTGAAAAAACTTCAAATGCTCAAAGATTTTAGTCAGATACCAAAACAAGAACTTGGAAAATTAGAATATAATGATGAAGAATTATTTCAGAAACTTGAGGAGGTAAATCAACCCCCTAATTATGTAGTGGAAGCTCTTCAAAACAATGAATATTTGGCAGATTCAAAAACCAGAGCAGGTCTCATTCCAACAGAAGAACCAGCAGTGTTCCATCTTGTGAAAGAAAAGGTATTGATATTTAATGATGAATTGATGTTCTTGAGTTCTACTCAACCAAATGTTAAATTAACTCCAAGATTAATGTTTCTTCTAACAAACCCCGGATTCAGCGGTTCAAAATATTTTGAGGAACCACTTGATATGGAAAGAGAGGAAGATAGGGTATATATTGAGTTGCTAAATGCACTTGATTATGGAGTTTCTGTTGCTGGTAAAAGTAAGAAGAATGAGAAGGAGAAACATATTATTGATGCTTTAAGTAAGCTTGGTTCAGGTGTTAGTTTTCTTCCAAATGACCCATCACAATTAGTTAATAGGCTATTATTGTTGTTAGGTAGTAAGAAGGCTGGAAACAACAATTGTTTTAATGAATCCTCAGCCATTTTAGATCAGTTGATGAATATGAAAATAATTAATAAATGTCAATAGAAAGATATTTTATTAGATATTAAATAAGATGAGAAGCACAATTCTTAGTTTTAATTTCACAACGAGCGATTACACAGCTTCATTCCCTTACCCACTACAACTTGACCCCCTTACCTCATATGAGGCATCTTTGTTGTCAATGGAAACTTACAATACCCTTTTTAATATCACAGAGAAAAACAACAAGTTTAGTTATAATCCAGGAAGTGGATATAAAACTATAACCGTTTCACCTGGAGCTTACGAGATTTCTCAAATATCTTCAGAAGCCTCTCGCCTTATGAAAGAAAAAGGTGATGAACCAAAAAATATTGTAATAGATATTCAAAAACACACTTCAAAATCAACTATTAAACTTAAAAATAATTATAAAGTTGATTTCACGATTGAAAATTCGTTTAGAGAGCTATTGGGTTTCTCTTCAAAAAAGATTGAAAATAACGGGACGTTTTACAGTGATAATGTTATCCAAATATCCTCCGGTATAAATTCAGTATTAATTCATTGTGATTTGATTGATGGTGCTTATAACGATGGAATAAGAACAAATACAATATTTTCATTCAGTGCATACTCAACCCCGATTGGTTATAAATTTAATATGGAACCAAAAAATCTTGTCTATTTGCCTGTGTCAGGAAAAACCATATGCAGAGTAAATTTTAGGATAACCGACCAAGATAATCGTATGATATCCTTTAATGATGAAATTATATCCATCAGAATTCACCTACGTGAAGTTTTTCAATAAATAAATAATGGTTATTGTGAGAAAACATGAGTTGGGAAAATATAAAATAATTACAGGGGAGGGCATGTACCTTTCACCATACTATACAAGGTATGTGGGTAAAGGATACTATAAACCTAAGAGACAACGAGGTGTAGGTCATCAATTTCGAAATAAAGGAGATGGGATAATTGATACTCTAATGGGTATTGGTTCAACCATCCTTAAACATAAAGACCTAATTGGTTCAACTGCTTCTGCCATGGGCTCCGTTGCGGGTGCTATAAAGAGTATAAAAGATGCTCAAAAGGAGTCTCATAAATTACAAGCAATCAAAGAAATAAAAAAAGGTAAAACTCAACTATCTTCACAAGAACGACAAAAAATCATTAAAATACTTGGGTCAGGGTTTCAACGATTTTAATACTATATAAATACAAGTATGGAAGCGATTGATAGTATCTATGATTTGGATGATACAATTATCATTTCAAACTCCACAAAAAAGGAAGACTATTTTAAGGTAAATGCTATAACAGGAACAGACTGGAATTCAAACGGAACAAAAAGTTTTGAAATAAATAATCAACAAACTTACTTGAATATAGCTGATAGTTTCTTGCTGTGTAAATTTAAATTCACTAAGGCTGCGAATAATACTAATGCTACACTCGTAAATGATTTCTTCTGGAAAATGTTTGACAGTGTCCGCCTGTATATTGGAACACAAGAGGTTGAAGCGGTTGATTATGTCTCTGCTACATCTGAAATGATGAAATTTACACTATATTCGTTTAGTGATAGAATGGGTAAGGGAGCTGTTGAAGGTTTTATTCCTGATATGTCAACGGGAACAAATGCTGACCCTGGTTATAGTCAAAGGAAGGCAATGTATAATGATGAAACAAAAGCAGTGAATAGTTTTACCGTAGCAGTACCTCTTAAAGGTATATTTGGATTTTGCGATTATGATAAAGTTTTGTATGGTCTTAAAATTAGATTTCAACTACAAAGGAATGATAATGTAAATAGGTTGCTTTTTGGGGATGAAAATGCTTTTGGAGACAACAATAAATTTGTTATTAATGATTTGTGTTGGTATATCAGTGAATATACTCCTAATCTTAAAACGGAAGAGATGTTAAATAGAAGACTTAACTCAAAGAAACCGCTAAATGTATCATACCTTAAAAGAAGATGTCAACACGTTAAACTGGACCACACTACCTACACTTGGAATTTGGGTGTTCTTCAAGGAAAGCCACGATACCTCTGGCTCATTTTTAAAAAACCAGATGGAGAGGACGGTAATAATAAGAATAATGCGCTGAGTGATAATGCTAAGGTGAAACAACTTCGGGTTTCTCTTGATGGCACATTTTATCCGCGAGATAGATTGGAAATTGATTGGGAAAAAAATGATTATGCGGAAGCCTACAAGTCCTACCAAAAGGTGTGTGAAAGTAATGGTAATAATGATCCTATTTTGGATATGGTTGCGTTTCAAAAACTTTATACAATCGACGCAATTGACCTGAGTTCTCAAAAGGAAACTATAAAGTCTAATCGAGTGGATACTTCTCTATACATTGAAAGAGGTGAGAGTGAAGAGGTTAATGCATATTGTTTGCTTTTGGAGGAAACAGAATTACAGATTAATACAGATAATGGTGTTATGATTAATATCACATAGGTTTTTTCTCATAAATAAATGGTTGGGGTATATGTTAATCAAATCAATCTTAATAAATTAACATCTTGTATTCAAAATCAAAAGCCTTGTATTATTAATGTTAATACAATTCAAAGAAAAGGAGCTGTAAGAATTGATGTTTTACTCACACACACACAAGTAAAAACACTAAATGATACTGGTTCACTTAAAATTAAAATGACGAAACCTATGTTAAAGAAATATTCAATAGACGAGTCAAGAGGAGGATTTCTCCCATTTCTAATTCCTTTATTTGCTGGTTTAAGTGCGGCGGGAGCATTGACTGGTGGTATTTCAGCAGCGGTAAAAACTGCTAACGAAAGGAAGGCACAACTAAAAGCTCAAAAAGAATTGGAAAGACATAACAAGGAGTTGGAGAAACAAATTAGTGGAAGTGGTGTAATTGTAGATTTTGCTCAAAAACTTGAAAGTCTACCTGATAAAGCTAGATTGTTGGTTGGAGATATGCTTTCCTCTATCGCTCAAGCGGGTGTTAAACTAACTAAACGGGGTAATGGATTGTATCTTTCTCATAAATAAATGGATAAATGGTTTAAACAATTTGGAAAGAATACAACGTCAAATATAGAACTTACTAAGTATTGTAAAACACTAAAAATTGATAATGTGGTTATTTGTATGAGAGATGAATTAATACATATAAATAAGAATACAAAGAATATTATTATGAATTTAGACACACAGAATGGTTCTCATTGGGTTTGTATTCATAATAGTCAGGATAAATATTATTTTGATAGTTATGGTATGCCACCACCTGTTGAAGTAATACAATTCTTACAGAATGGTGTTTATCAAACATTTCAAGTTCAAGAAATTAATTCTAAATGTTGTGGTCAATTATGTTTATATGTATTATTTCAACTCAACAATAATGAAAATTTTTATGATATCATTTTTAATCTAATATAAATGACTTATGTTGGAAAAGATGGTTCTATCTTTGGAAAATCCTCTCAGGATATTGATTTATCAAATTATTATACAAAGGCACAGGCTGAACGACAAAAATATAGTGTAAGTAAAAATATTAATATGAAGAATACTTATAAATTAATCAATTATCCAAACCCTACAGATGCAAATGACTTAATTAGATTTAGTGATTTATCACAATATATATTTTTAAAGAAAACAGCACGTTTTGTTAAACAAGTAAAATTTACAACCACAACACCTGGTTATACTGCCCATACACCTTTCCTCATTGAATTTAACTACCTGCTTACAATTGAATTTTATAAAGAAGGACATATAGTTAATATGCGAATTAATAAATGGGGGTATGATATGCCTGATTTAGGGTATAATTGGTCTTTTTCAATAAACATAGAAGACCTACATGATTTTAATCAGTCTCGTAAAGAAGAATATTATCCACTTGGTGAGGATAAGGATTTATGTGGAAGTACAATTAATAAACAACAAATACATGGTTTTAAGAAAAGAAAAATATATGATAGTATAGCGATGGTTAGCATGACAAAGAAGGAAGGTCATGAGATAAGGATAGAAAGCCAAGGAATACAAACCAATTTGGTAGTGGGAAGATGGGGTGGTATTACCTGTCATAATATTAATCTCACATATATTTCTGATACATAAATGGCAGGAAGAAGACTACAAGAGAATTGTAATTTTTGTATTCAAGGATACCTACAAGAAAAGGGTGCTCGGTATTACATACCTTATGATTTGGAGCATATACATGGGAATTTTGTCATTAAAAACTGGCCTTATACTGATATTGTTAAACCCACAAATAGAGACTTGTTTAAAATATTAAATAAAAATGAACTTCTCAAAGTTATGAAATATAAAACTCTTTTAGAAATCGTCAACAAATCTTATTGGTATCCTATTATGAGAAAAATAATTATAGATACAAGAATATCTCAAAATCCAGATGAGTATATGTATAATATTCTTTGGGGTTCAAACTCAAGGGTAGCAAGGGATGAGGAAGGAGTTGAAGAAGAGAAGGAGGAAAGAGAGAAAAGAGAGAAGGAGGAGAGGGAACAAAGAGAGAGGGAGGAGAGGGAGATGGAAATCAGAGCGATTCAAAAAAGAGTGGATGTATTACAGCAAGAAGATCAATCTCAACTCACCGAAGAGGAAAATAAAGAAAGAATGAATGCTGTGAAAATATTGATATCAAAAATTGCTAAGATAAATGAGGAAGGAGTTAAAGAAGAGAAGGAGGAAAGAGAGAAAAAGGAGGAGGAGAGGGAGAAAAAGGAGAAGGAGGAGAGGGAGGAAAGGGAGCAAAGAGAGAGGGAGGAAAAATATAAAAAGATGGAAATCAGTGAGATTCGTAAAAGATTGAGTGTATTACAGCAAATAAATCAATCTCAACGCACCGAAGAGGAAATTAAAGAATTAACAACTCTTATGAAGATAATGGTTTCAAAAATAACAACGTCAATGTCTTCAATTTCAGGGAGGAGATTTAAACGAGAAAGTGGTGAAGAAGAAGAAGAAGAAGGAAAAGATTATGTGATTGATGATGTTGGTGTCATTGACTTTAGTTAGTTTTTATTTGTAAATAAATGGAGGAGAGAGTGAAGGCATTCCTTAGGATTCTTTATGTTTTAAAAATAAAGATTGAAATGTATATGTTGAAAACCAAAAAGGTTTTGATACTCTGTCGGAATTTTTCTGATAAATAAATATGAGTTATTGTCTCAAATGTAAAAAGAAAACTAAATCTAAAAATATCTCTTATGTTAAAGCTAAAAATAATAGAGTTTATCAAAAAGGAATATGTCAAGTATGTGGCTCTAAAAAGTGCCAATTCATCTCTCCTAAAAGAGGAGGAGACATACAAAAGTTTCTGTCAGGAAGTAAATTTACAACAACTGGAATTCCAGGGGAATTACACCTTCCAGGGTATTCTTTCTGTGGTCCAGGAACAAACTTGGATAAAAGATTAGATGAGGCTGACAATCCTAAACCTTGGTCTAAACCTACAAATAGGGTTGACGAAGTGTGTATGAAGCATGATATTGCTTATGGGAAAACCACTACGTTGACTGAAAAACATAAAGCCGACAGCGAAATGTTGTATAATTTGTCTTTGATACAAAATCCAACGTTGAGAGAGAAAGTTGATAGGTTTATTGTGAGAAATTTGATAAATGCTAAATTGAAACTTGGTCTTGGTTATTCCTCAAAAAACTATTAGGCTCTAATGATGTCATCAAGACTGAGGAGCTTTTGGCTGAAGAATTACACAAACCTATAATCACAAAGTTTAAAAGAAGGAAGGTTTATTCTAAATACACCGACCACATATGGTCCGCTGATTTAATTGAATTGAATAATGACAGGGGATACAGGTATGCTTTAACCGTTATTGATTTGAGGAGTAGATTTGCCTGGGTTGTCCCTTTAAAAAATAAAAGGGGTGATACTTTAATGTTAGCCTTTAAGCTAATATTTGATCGGGATAAAAGGAAACCAAAGAAGTTATGGACTGATGAGGGAACAGAGTTCTATAACAAAATATTCATGAAATTTCTTAAGGGGAAGGGTATTAAATTATACAGCACCTTTAATGAAGGAAAAGCAGTTGTTATTGAGCGTTTTAATCGTACTTTGAAAGAGAGACTATATAAAAAATTCACACAACTCGGTTCTCAAAAATGGGTGTATTTAATTCAGGATATTGTAGATAATTACAATAATACAGTTCATTCATCAACAAAATCAAAACCATCAGAAACATTTACAAAATTAGAATATGAAAAGGAGATTAATTTGAGAAAGCCCAAGTTTAAAGTTGGTGATATTGTAAGAATATACAAATGGAAAAGTCATTTTGAGAAAGGTTATACACAAAAATGGACTCGTGAATTATTTAAAATCATTGATGTAATGGATACAGTCCCTTGGACCTACAAATTATATGATTTAAATGGAGAAGAAATCTTGGGTTCATTTTACTCGCAAGAATTACAAAAAACACAAGTAAGCAGATAATACCCTTGAAAATAATAAATAAATAAATAAAATGTAATGGGGATACGTTTTTAAATCTGTGAACCCCAAACACAGAATCCCACAACTTTTTAGTTGGGGCTTAACTTTATTGTGTATAATGGGGATACGTTTTTAAATCTGTGAACCCCAAACACAGAATCCCACAACTTTTTAGTTGGGGCTTAACTTTTGTGTGTGTATAATGGGGATACGTTTTTAAATCTGTGAACCCCAAACACAGAATCCCTCAACTTTCCAGTTGGGGCTTAACTTTTGTGTGTGTATAATGGGGATACGTTTTTAAATCTGTGAACCCCAAACACAGAATCCCACAACTTTTTAGTTGGGGCTTAACTTTTGTGTGTGTGTGTATGTGTGAGTGAGTCATAATAATATACAAACCCTAACCCAACCCCAACCCTAACCCAACCCCATCCCTAACCCAAACCCATCCCTAACCCAACCCCATCCCTAACCCAACCCATCCCTAACCCAACCCCATCCCTAACCCAACCCCATCCCTAACCCAACCCCATCCCTAACCCAACCCATCCCTAACCCTCACATTCAAAATCCCAACCCTAACCCAACCCCATCCCTAACCCAACCCCATCCCTAACCGAACCCATCCCTAACCCTCACATTCAAAATCCTAACCCTAACCCAATCCCATCCCTAACCCAACCCCAACCCTAACCCTCACATTCAAAATTCCAATCCTAACCCAACCCCATCCCTAACCCAAACCCATCCCTAACCCAACCCCATCCCTAACCCAACCCATCCCTAACCCAACCCCATCCCTAACCCAACCCCATCCCTAACCCAACCCCAACCCTAACCCTCACATTCAAAATCCCAACCCTAACCCAACCCCATCCCTAACCCTCACATTCAAAATCCCACCCAAACCCTAACATAATCTTTCTTTTCTTCTTTTTTTAAATACGTATTTCTTTTTTCTTTTTTTCCTCTTCCTCCAATTCTGTCTTTCAAGGCTTTCAAGTTTGAAGAAGTAGAAATGGGAAGAAAGAATTTTCCAGCATTTTCTTCCTCGAACTTTCTTGATATTGCTTAAATCAAGCGTCATTAAATAAAGAACATTGTTCATTGCTTTAGAATCCAAAGAGTCTCCAAGAGGAACCCCACAGGTAGAGTCTCCAAAATAAAACCAACTTTCCAAGTTCCCAAGGTATAACCACATTCCTGTTGAGCCTCCAAGATAGGTATCACATTCCGAGTCATCAAAACAAAACCCCCATTCCGAGTCTCCAAAAATATAACCATCTTTCCAAGTCCCCAAGGTAGAACCACAATTTTCAGAAATATTGGGGGTTTCCGTGATAAGTCTCACATAGTATAACTGCGGACCATCAGGGAAAACTTCCCTTTCCCAATTTTTTAGGGTTTCTATGATGTGTCTCACATAGTATAACTGCGGACCATCAGGGAGAACTCTCCTTGCCCAATTTTTTAGGGTTTCTATGATGTGTCTCACATAGTATAACTGCGGACCATCAGGGAAAACTTCCCTTTCCCAATTTTTTAGGGTTTCTATGATGTGTCTCACATAGTATAACTGCGGACCATCAGGGAGAATTCCCATTTCACAATTTTTTAGGGTTTCTATGATGTGTCTCACATAGTATAACTGCGGACCATCAGGGAGAACTCCCCTTTCCCAATTTTCAGAAATTTGTGGGTCTCCAATGTATGACTTGTATTCTGGCTCATCAAGGTAGAACTTGTTCAGTGGGTTTTGTTTTGATAACTCACAACAAGTATCATCATGGTAAAACTCTTTTTCAGGATTTTGTGGATCTCCAAGGTATAACTCTTTGGCTGGGTCATCAAGGTAGAACTCGTTCTGGGGGTCTTGGTTGTTCAAAATGTCTTCAAACAAAAAAATAACTTCATCCCAAGTTGTGTTAAAAGCAGAATTTTCATTTCGTATCTCAGATACAATTTCCTGTGAAAGAAAATACCAATGTATTAATTTAATACAATATTTTTATTTGTATAAATCAAGCTCTATGAATATTAAAATAAACTTTGTTAACTCTTACACGAGTCTCATCTAAAAAAAAAAAAAATTAAAATAAATAATTAAATTAATAATTAATTAAATAAATAAATAAACAAACAAACTTACCTCCATTGATAAGAGGTTCGAGTCCAGTTCATCAATCTGAAGGTTGAGTTCTACACAGGTAGTAGGACTCCAAGGAATAGCAAAGTTATCCCATTCCATTTCGGCATAGTAGTCCATTCTCAAGTGAAGCAGAAAGCGTGTTTGAAAAAGCCTGTGTGGTCGGTGCCTTTTATAAGGACTGGGTGTGTCATTTCCTGTGGAAATTCCCTGGGCGTGTCTTAACTGGAAATGATGTGATGGGAATTCCCTGAAAATGATGTAATGTATTACCTGGAAATGATACAATGCTAAAGAGTTTATAAAGTGGGTGGGGCTTAGCAAAAAGTGGGCGGGCTTAACAAAAGGGGCGGGGCTTACCAAAAAGTGGACGGAGCTTAACAAAAGGTGGACAGAGCCCACCAAAAAGTGTGTGGCACTAGATGCGCTCAAACAAGAACATTGAGGGAGGTTTACCATTTTATCTTAGCTCAGTTAAAATATCTTAATAAAGAACCAAACTCAAACATATTTTTTGTTAATATATTAGATGGTGAAGAGAGTGGCAAGAGAATTAAATTATTTCCCACGCATAAACAAATATTTGTAGGGTCGTTGTTTGAGTGGGCCAAAGATGATTCACCAGATGATATTAAGAGTAAACGGTTAAAAGGTCCATAAGGTCAGAAGGATCACAGGTTCACACAGAAGGACCATTGTTTAAGTGGTCTAATGAATAAGGATAACATGTCAAAAGGTTAGAAGGTTCGTAAAGAACAGGGTGAGAGAAATAGAGGTGTTTAGGGGCAATGAGGGAGGGGAAAAATTAACATGTAAGTCAATGGGAAAACGAGAGTGTCCCAGAAGCAATATATATACACTACTGACATAGATGTGGATGAATTCTCGCCCTTGTCTACTCACCTAGAAACTGATATGGTTGAACCGCAAAAATTAGTACCCCTCCCCTGAAGATGGCTCATTCCTCTGCCTCCCCATCCCCTCCCTCTATGGACTATGCCCCATCCAATAATGTGGAGGGATGTGATGATGGTGAGGAGGTAAATTATGAAATCCAGTGTGACACATCATCTGAGCCATCTGATATAGATGACTCTGCTCGTGAATGTGGTAGCCTTGAGGAAGAAGGAACCCCTCCAATCCCTCCCTCTGAGATAAAAAGGTTTCTTAAGGGCACATTCCGAAAAAGGAATGTTGTTATAGGAACCTTTTTTCCGGAGCTACCTGATTTTATACATTCCGCTAGATTGATGGTAAAACGGCCCCATGTTTTTAATTTCAATTCCTCTCAACGTCACCGGTTAAAGAAATGTATACAAAAAGCTAAGAATGAACTGCTATCAAAAAATTGAGTGGTTGTCACTCCTCCTTGTGTTTGTAATGAGTTTTTCGATTTGTAACTTGAATATTAACGGTGGATGTAGCTCTGTCCGTAAAGTTCAAGTCAGGGATTTTTTATTACAGAATAAAGTTGACATTGCCCTCTTACAAGAGACCCATGCCAACGACTGCTGTGTCGCAGAGTGGTGTAGGCTCTTCCCTGGCCTTTCCTTTTTTAGTAACAGTGACTCCCGTAAAGGCGGTATAGCAATAATTCTTAGCCCTTCCTTTTCGCCTTCATTGCTTAAATTTGACGAAATACACAAGGGATCTCTAGCATCCCTGGAATTCCACTACTGCGGAAAACGTTATACTATTTTTTAATATCTATGCCCCAAGAACGCCTGTAGCTCGGCGATATTTTGTTAATAACCTTGGGACACACCTAACTTCCCTCGATAGCCAAAATGCCCTAAAAGACCAAGACAATCATGTTTGTATTGGTGGAGATTTTAATTACACCCTCCAACCCCAACTAGACAGGAACAGTGCAGAGCCCCATCCTGCCTCCACAATCCCCCTCACCAAATGTTTAAAACAAATGAATTTCACAGATATATGGCAGGTACAGCACCCATCAATCAGGCAATACACATGGTGTCGATGCATTCAGAATAATATTGTACTCGCTCGCTTGGACAAGTTTTATGGTAATCCTCCACTTGAACGCCTCGTTCTGTCATCCCAAATTTGCCCATCAGGATTCTCGGACCACAGCGCAACATTTCTCAAAATTTCTGCCCCCTGCCCGAAACACAAGAGTGCTTTTTGGAAATTTAATAACAACTTACTTGATGATAGTACCTTTAAGGACCTTTTTCTGGAAATTTGGAATATCCTGGTTGCCTCCCAAGGGAATTTCTCAAACCTCAGACAATGGTGGGATAATGCCAAAACGCACATCAGACTGTTCTGCCAACAATATCGTGCGTATGGTGTTCAAGAGGGGAAAAAAACCACAACCTTACTTGAAGATGAAATCCTGGAATTACAGAAACAGCTCCAGGGAACTGCAAGTGTGAGCTACCAGGAAATGAGGCAGCAAATTCATGGAAAAACGGCCTAACTGAATTCCATATCTGAAAGGCGAGCACAAAATGCTTTATTGCGCCTGAAGATGAGGTACATACACGACCTTGATGCTCCAACCAAATTCTTCTTCAACCTTAAAAGGGGGGCCTCTTCGTCAATGATTACACGCTTGCTGCATGATGGGGAGCTCCTTTATGAAGATGGTAGAATCAGGGAATGTGCCCGGAAGCATTTTAAACAACAGTTTATGCAGCATGACATTAACCAGGATGCAATATCTGAACTTGTTTCTAACCTTCCAACATTGGCGGAGGATCAGAAGCAGCAGTTGGAGGATCCTCTTAGTTTACCTGAACTCACCGCTGCCTTGAAGGCCGTGGAACCCGATAAAGCCCCTGGACTGGATGGGCTGACTAGCGAATTTTTCCAGGTTTTTTGGGACGCCATTGGACCTCACCTACTGCAGGTATTGAATGAATGTTTAGAGGACGGACAACTGCCGTGGAGTTGCCGGAGAGCAGTCACCACTTTAATTCCTAAGAAAGCGGACACTCAACTTATAGAGAACTGGCGTCCTATTTCTGTTTTATGTACGGATTATAAAATTTTAGCCAAAGCCTTGTCTTATCGAATGAAACCTTTTATGAATGTACTAATAGGAGAGCATCAATCCTTTTGTATTCCTGGACGTACTATTTTTAATCATGTTTTTCTTATCCGTGATACCATTCGGTTTTATAACAATTTTAACAAGAATGTTGGTCTGTTTTTCATTGACCAAGGAAAAGCCTTTGATTGTATTGACCACATGTACCTTTTTAGAGTTTTGGAGAATTTTGGTTTTGGACCTATTTTTATCTCGTAAGTTAAGCTTTTGTATTGTAATATATCCAGTGTTCTTAAAATTAATCAAGTATTGTGTAGCCCCATTGCTGTGCAGCGGAGAGTACGGCAAGGTTGCCCGCTATCTGGACTTTTATACTCTCTTGCCATCGAACCTCTTCTGCTCCAATTACGTACGCACATTTCTGGCTTCACTGGATCAATTCTTACCACACCACTAAAAGTCTCTGCTTATGCAGATGATGTTTGTATTTATATAAAAAATAGTGCTGATGTCACTGCGGTGGCCCAGGCATTAAAGACATATTGTCAGGCTTGTTCAGGCCAGGTGAACTGGAAGAAGAGTGAAGCCCTTTGGATAGGACCTGGAGATTGCCCGCCAATTGTCCTGCCAGGAGGAGTGAACTGGCAGAAAAATGGCATCAAATACCTCGGTATTTTCCTAGGAGACAACACCTTTGAGCGGCAGAACTGGGTCGGATTACCGGACAAGGTAATGGCAAAACTGGCCCGTTGGAAAGGACTTCTTTCTCAACTTTCTTACTGCGGAAGAACTCTCGTCATTAACAATCTTGTTGCCTCTATGCTATGGCATAAGATGATATGCCTACAACCGCCCGGGAGCCTTCTTATTACACTCCAAAAGAGCATTGTCAATTTTTTTGGAGCGGGAAACACTGGCTCCAACCCCCCGTGGCATACTTACCATTCACTGAAGGTGGCCAAGGTCTCATTGATATCCACAGCTGGATTATGATCTTCTGGCTTCATATCGTGCGCCAACTTATATATGGAGATGAAGCCCTACTCTGGAGGCCTCTGGCTAGCTGCATATTGCAGCTTACATGCAAGCTGGGCTACTGCCGAAAACTTTTCTTGATGAACCCTCATCAAATCGATTCATCCTTGCTGCCCACCTTTTACCAAGGGGTGATGAACGCCTGGCAAGCCCTCTCCTTTTCCCATGAAATGGCAACATACAACATGGAAATGTTGTTGAATGAGCCCCTATGCTACAACCCCTTCCTGGAAAACAGCTTAAATAATAGGGGACTCGTTCAACGTTTTGTTGATGCCAAGCTGCTACGAGTAAAAGACCTCATGACAGAGTCTGGGGAGCTGCTGGTTGAGTGCTGCTGCTGTGGCACAAAAAACTGGAATAAAATCTGTCAGGATCATCTCTCGGTTCCTTCAAGGGATATCCACAACGTATCGTAATACCTGCGAGGAACTTGGACCTTCCCCCGAGGAAACAACAGGTGACTTCCCCAAACTCCTGGTCTTCAGCCCGCCACTTAATCTGTCCCCTGGCCTGAACAGCCCTGATGATACTGCATTATCCCTTCCCTCCTTTCCAAAGAAAACTTTGTACAACGCGTACGTTAAAATTTTATACGCAAAAACATTTTCTGAGCACCCGAGGCTTCGATGGCGGGATTTTTTACCCCCAATATCCCCCAACTGTCCCAATTGGCGAAGTTTTTATCTCTTGCCTACTCCAAAGTATGTTGGAGATATTCAATGGAAGCTTGTACACTGGATTTTACCTTATAATGTCTTACTGAACCGGTTTTCTACTGCTAATTCTAATCTGTGCCCTTTCTGTGCATCCATTGAAACTTTACCGCATGTATACCTTGAATGTGAACGATTGCAAACTCTTTTTACCTTCCTCCAGGAATGCTTTGTGAAGCTCGGTTCTCTCTTCAATCACAATGTTTTTATTTATGGTGTTTTAGGACCGTCTTCCCTTAGGAATGTGGTTTTAATGAATTTTTTAATTGGCCAGGCCAAGTTTGCAATTTACAAGTCCAGGAAGAAAAAAATGGGAAACGATTCTGACTCTTCATATGATGTGCTGCTCACCCTTAAGGCTCTTGTAAGTGCAAGATTAAAGCTAGAGTACCGGTTTTTTTAAATGAACAAGAATTTAACATGTTTTAAAGAAAAGTGGGCTTTTAATGATGTCATATATGCAAACTTGATGATGATGATGTGATCATAATTTCTCCTTGAGACCATTTTAATTATTGTGTTTCTTTCTTTGTGACTGTACGTAAGTAACTGATCCTTTTCACCTCTGTAATAAAAGGAAGAAACAGTCAGTCAGTCAGTCAGTCTGTCTCTCTCTCTCTCTGTCTCTCTCTCTCTCTCTCTCTCTCTCTCTCTCTCTCTCTCTGTCTCTCTCCTCTCCTCTCCTCTCCCTCTCCCTCTCCCTCTCCCCTCTCCCCATTCACCTTTGGCACGGCCTAGTGTAATTAGATGTACCGATTGTGGATAAAAATCTAATGGTTTGTCTGTTTATATAATCTTTGGTTATTGAAAAAGGCTTTAGTTTCCACACTGGCTGATCAAAAGGTCATTTCACATACACCGTCTGGATCACAAAATGGGACATCATTGGACATAATATATGCCGTGCTTTCGACATGAGTTAATTGAGATTTCTGCAGTTATTAGTCACTGGTGCTTTTACCTTTCATCTCACGAGTCTGCTGGCTGGGTAAAGGTGGAGCTGCACTGTCCTGTGTTTGTCCAGTTTGGTGTATTCCATTCGACAGCACATCATATTTCATACGTTGTGTGTCGGTCGTACTCTAATCGGACATCTATTTCACCATGACATCTGCACCTTGCTCAATGGACATCTATTTCAACTCATCTGCGCCTGAGTGGCGGGTTTTGGTCAATGGTTCATGCTGTAAACGTCTGACATTAAAAAAAATAACCATCCACGGATGTCTTCATTGGAATTATCAGTGAATTTCCAGTTCCCACTGAACCGTTTCCCATTTAGTGTTTGCAGGTTGCTACGTATTCTGACTTCTTCTCTTTGTCCTTCCCATTGTTGCATCCATGTGTTGTCCCACTGCCCAACTCAGTGTCGCCTTTCGACCTTCTGTCACCGACTCTTCCATCAGCCCTGACATTGTATACAAACGTAAAAAGAGAATGGACACCAAACACGCTGCTTTGAATGAGGAAATTAACTGCCAGCATTCCAGAGGCGCTTCCACACCGGGTGACCCTTTAATTGAAGAGACAGGTTGTGCTCATCATGGTCCATCGGAAAATTGAAATCTTTGAAAAGTACAACGGCAAAGTGTGTTGGTAAAGTTTATTCTGCTGATGATGAACACACAATTCTCCAATATGTAGGTGCATGCTGTTGATGGCATTATTCAATTCTCATTGATACAATAATTGAAGGGCCACCTATTGCATATGCATGAAGGTATGAGAGAGTGTGGGGAGAAAGGAGGGAAGTAATGAAGTTTGGCAGGAATAGGAGAGAAGGCATGGAGGTTGGTGTGGCGAAATGCCATGGCATACATAACAAGAATGACACTCGCTGTTTGTGCCAAAAAGGCTGTTTGTGTTCAATATATAATTGAATTGAAAAAAATATATATGGGGATCCGTTCTTGTGCGCACCGACCCCACAAACGTCTTTGACCAGCAAGCTTTTTCAGGAAGGGTTGATTTTCATCGTCGAGGTCAATGATGTCGAGGTTGGGATTGAGACTGTCGAGATGATTGAAAGTCACTGATCGAGCGAGAGAGTCGGTGATTGAGCGAGGGAATCGAGCAGTATCTGAGGAGTCTGAGATCGAGCGAGGAGTCTGTGATCGAGCGAGGGACTCGAGCAGGATCTGAGGAGTCTGTGATCGAGCGAGGGCCTCGAGCAGGATCTGAGGAGTCTGTGATCGAGCGAGGGACTCGAGCAGGATCTGAGGAGTCTGTGATCGAGTGAGGAGTCTGTGATCGAGCGAGGGACTCGAGCAGGATCTGAGGAGTCTGTGATCGAGTGAGGAGTCTGTGATCGAGCGAGGGCCTCGAGCATGATCTGAGGAGTCTGTGATTGAGCGAGGGACTCGAGCAGGATCTGAGGAGTCTGTGATCGAGTGAGGAGTCTGTGATCGAGCGAGGGACTCGAGCAGGATCTGAGGAGTCTATGATCGAGCGAGGAGTCTGTGATCGAGCAAGGGACTCGAGCAGGATCTGAGGAGTCTGTGATCGAGCGAGGGACTCGAGCAGGATCTGGGGAATCTGTGATCGAGAGAGTCGGTGATTGAGCGAGGAGCGGTGATCGAGCGAGGAGTCTGTGATCCTGCGAGGAGTCTGTGATCGAGCGAGGAGTCTGATCGAGCGAGGAGTGCGTGATCGAGCGAGGAGTCGGTGATCGAGCGATGAGTCGGTGATCGAGCAAGGGACTCTAGCAGGATCTGAGGAGTCTGTGATCGAGTGAGTGAGTGAGGGAATCAAGCAGGTTCAAAGGAGTCTGATCGAGCAAGGAGTCGGTGATCGAGCGAGGAGTGTGTGATCGAGCGAGGAGTGTGTGATCGAGCGAGGAGTGTGTGATCGAGCGAGGAGTGTGTGATCGAACGAAGAGTGTGTGATCGAGCTAGGAGTCTGTGATCGAGCGAGGAGTCTGATCGAGCGAGGAGTGTGTGATCGAGCGAGGAGTCGGTGATCGAGCGAGGAGTCGGTGATCGAGCAAGGGACTCCAGCAGGATCTGAGGAGTCTGTGATCGAGTGAGTGAGTCGGTGATTGAGTGAGGGAATCAAGCAGGTTCAAAGGAGTCTGATCGAGCAAGGGACTCAAGCCGGATCTGAGGAGTCTGATCGAGCGATTGAGTCAGTGAGAATAGCCAGAGATATGTTGACTTTCACAAGCATATGATCAGATGAACCAATTGGAGCAGATTAAGAGAAGGAGACATTTGCAGGAAAGTTAGTCCTCACCAAGTCCAGAAGGGAGGATTTGCCATTGGGTGATATCCGGGTTGGAAAGTTCACAGATTGAGTCAGCCCCATGGAAGCACAGACATCCATTGTTGACGTACCATGGCTGGTGAGAGAGGTACCAACACCGAGCCAAGTTACATGGTGAGTGGTAACAATTGAAATGACCACATATGAAGAAGAGAGTTGGGATTAGTAGTTAAAAGTTTGTCGATGTTGTCTGAGAGATGTAGACGGAGTCATCACTTTGGAGGTACAACATACAGACGAACAAGAAGTTGGAGGGGAAGTCATAACTAGAGGTAATCTTGGGGGTTGGAGGTGAAATTCGTCCTGATCACACGTGCTCAGAGTAAGGTAATTCTTAAGCAGTGAAGCCGCTTGAATATTTGGCTGTGTCCTTCCTTCCATCTGTCCATCCATCCGTCAAAGTGTAGAAAAATAACCTTTCTAATCCACCATGTATAATTCTAAAGGGTTCCTAAAGTGTAATTCTAAAGTACTTCGTTCATTTTTAGGCTTTGCCTATTTCATATTAAAAGTGCCAAACTGAACCGCCTCCATTTTTTTTTTCAGTCTGACAGTCAAAGAAAATTGAAATTCATTCGAAACAGGAAACTTGCTGTTTTTAGTGATGTTATAAAGGACACACACAACAGGCAGCAATAACTAATGTAACCTGTTAAATAAGGTGGTGTAAAAGATGCTGCGTGAATGGTGGTGAACTTCCGAAATTTATTTTTTCTACGACCTTCAAAATCTTTATTTTATTTCAATTTAATTATATACTTGAGCATTGCAGAACACAAATCGCTTGGTTGGCATTTCCAAAAAAATCTCCAGTTTGACAGCACTTGGATAAATATGATGCAATTTTATGGAATCTCGACGTGTCCAATTTCCCGCTCAAGCGCTCAACGTTGAGGAATACTGAGACTGAGCCAAAAATCACGGCTCGTAGGAAATATTATAGCTTGTGCTCAAACGTGTAAAGCAAGAGTTGAAAAGACCCTTCCCATGTCCTTTTTCTCAAGACTGTGTGGGTTACTCAGGTGTTCATTGAACTCTCTAGTCGTGATTTTGCCACTGTTCTCATGAGACCTAATAAAGAAATGAGACCTCGTGTGTGGAACGTGTCTTGTTGCTCTATGATCACCGCATTTTAGAGTCACAAGGAGCTTGGGCCCACCTCATGCCACTGTAAGCCAAGGCCTGTCCTTTACGAGGGAGGCCGGGCCAATCCCACGGCGTACTGGAATGACGAATCGATGGGAACCTGAACACGCCACAAAAAGGAGCAAACAAGCGGGTTATTCTCCGGATGTGGACGTGACGGGTTCAATTTGTAACTTTGTAATTACATACTTGTAACGAGTTATCAAAGCCTGCGACACGTGAAGGCTGTGAACCCCGGTGGGCCGGGCCCGACTGCATAGTTGCCAAAGAAAGAGCGGCAGGATGAAAAGGATCCATGGTGTGAAAGAGAGGAGGGGGAGCACACACTCTCTTTGTTTCACCCTTCTTTTCCTTTCCCCATGAGCCGAGTTCGAACATCCGCAGTGACCTTTCTGACCATGTTGAAGATAGTTTCACATCGCCGTGAGATATCAGCAAGTATCATTTGGCAAGCAAAGGCAGAAGGTGAAATCAAAACGACATTGATAATGTGAGGGGCGTTTTGTGTGCACGCGGGTAAAATTATTCCCAATTTTAATGTCAGGAAATATAGCTGTTTGGGTTCACTGAAGTGTCCTATTGGTGAATTATGCCCTAAAACTAGTAAACGAAAAAACATGTTTTAGGGCTACACACTTTTTTTTTCTTTTAAAGTTTTAAACGTTTTTTTTAATTATTATTAAATTTTGATAGATGAAAATGTACCAGAAAAGAGGACCGTGGGCCAAATTTCAGCTCTCTTGGACGTGTGGAACCGAGAAAACGAACGGCTCAAAGATTTGAAACGGGACAAACAAACAAAGTTCAGATGAAGTTAAATAAAAGTGGGTAAAAAAAACAAAAAAAAAACAATAATAAACCCGTGCATGAAATTAGTGACTGTGCTCGTATTTGCAACAGATCATGTACATCCAGCATGTTTGTCATTGCCGAAGTTCGTGTACATCTTCCGTACATCGATCGCCCCACCGTGGCTGATTTTAAAGTCACAGCAACATGTTTGACAAAACGCATAGGCCTTTTCCTCTCCTGTCAGCCATGATGTAATAAACTTGCGCAGCTCATATCACCACCAATAACTAACTTGGTTTGTAACGAACAAAACTTAAGTTAGACTGAGATCTGACTGAAATCTAGTGGTATAAAATTTAAATCTAGACCCTATTTCTGTAAGCAAACAGACAATGTAATGATGGTTTTGAAGGAGCTGGGGCTCCCACGTCGATCGGAAGAATGGACGCGACAAAAAGCTGGAATTCATCCGAGTTGTTTTAATCAAACCAAACACTCAGGCACTCTAAAAAGCCCGTTTATCGGGCAGCAATATATATACATATTATCCCGGAGCGTTTGCCCAGGAAAGGCGAGAGGGGGCGTGGCCCAGCGTCCTGGCTGCGGCCTGGCAAGTTGAGGGCAAGCCTGCCCGGGCATGCCCGGGCGTCCCGACCGAGGCCTGGCAAGTTGAGCGCGGGCCTGCCTGGGCGTCCTGGACGAGCCCGGCATGGTGATCGCTCCGCGTCCTTGATAGGTGCAAGGCGATTGTGAAAACCCAGCGGTAGCCGCTACACACGTCCCCCCAGAATCGACTTGCACCGGCAGGGTCAATTTGAGGGGGGTCCTGATGACCCGGCCGAAGCGACCCCTGGCGGGTCGTGGGAGGGGGTCCGGTGTGGTGGTGGGCGGTCGAGTGGGGGGCACCGTGGACGGGGGGCGGCCTCGCCACGGCGGAAGGGCCACCCGTGGTGGGTGGTCGACGTCCACGTGCGCCGGCTTGAGGCGGTCCACCGCAATCCGGTCCGACCTGCCGCCGATGTCGATGACGAACGACTTGTCGTCCCGTCGCAGCACCCGGAAGGGCCCGTCGTACGGCGGCCGGAGTGGCCCCCGATGTGCGTCGTGACGCACAAAAACATACTCCGCTGTGCGAAGTGCTGGGGGGACGTAGGACTGGGGGTCACCGTGGTGGGATGTTGGCACGGGGGCAAACCGTCGGGCGGCCTCCTGGAGGTCCGAGCGCTGGTGAGCTGCGGACCAGGGACTGGTAGCGTCGGGCACGAATTCGCCCGGGACGCGTAGCGCCTGGCCATAGACAAGCTCGGCGGTGGATGCCTGGAGGTCCTCCTTGGGGGCCGTGCAGAGGCCCAAAAGGACCCACGGCAGCCGGTCGGCCCAACCGCCGTCTTGAAGGCCGGCCATGAGCGCGGCCTTCATGGAGCGGTGGAATCGCTCGCACAACCCGTTTGCTTGGGGGTGGTAGGCCGTAGTATGGTGGAGCTTGACCCCCAGGTTGCGGGCGACCGCGCCCCACAGCTCGGAGGTGAACTGTGGTCCGCGGTCTGACGAGATGTCCGCCGGTGCGCCGAAGTGGGCGACCCAGGTGGCGATGAAAGCCTGCGCCACGTCGGCGGTGGTGGTGGAGACGAGGGGAACGGCCTCCGGCCACCTGGTGGTCCTGTCCACCATGGTGAGCAGGTGTGTGAACCCCCGTGACGGGGGGAGGGGGCCCACCAGATCCACGTTGACGTGGTCGAAACGTCGTTCGGGCACGGTGAAAGGTGCCAGCGGGGCCTGGGTGTGTCGGTGGACCTTGGCCCGTTGGCAGGCCGTGCAGGTGCTGGTCCAATCGCGGACGTCCCGACGAAGGCCGTGCCAGACGAATCGCGCCGACACCAGCTTCTGGGAAGCTTTCCGGCCCGGGTGGGAAAGGCCGTGGAGGGAGGCGAAGATGCGGCGTTGCCAGGTGACGGGCACGATGGGGCGAGGCTGGCCTTGGGAGACGTCGCAGAGCAGGACAGTGTCCGCGAAGGGGATGTCGGCCAGGCGGAGGCCCGTGTCCGCCGCCCGGAGGGCTTGCACCGTGGTGTCGGTGGTTTGGTCCGCCGCCATAAGCGCAAAGTCCACGCCCAGGTGGACCGCGTTCGCGCTGGCCCGGGAAAGACAGTCGGCCACGTCGTTGTTTTTGCCGGCGACGTGCCGGATGTCCGTGGTAAACTCCGACACGGCGGAGAGGTGGCGCTGTTGGCGGGCCGACCACGGCTCCGTGACCTTGGCCATGGCGTAAACCAATGGCTTGTGGTCGACGAACGCCGTGAAAGGTCGGCCCTCCAGGAGGTGGCGGAAATGGCGGACGGTCAGGTGTAGACCGAGGAGCTGCCGGTCAAACGTGCTGTATTTGAGCTCGTTCGGCCGGAGCTGCCGGCTGAAAAAAGCGAGTGGCTGCCAAACCCCGTTCACCCATTGCTCATGTACGGCGCCCACCGCGTAGTCGGAGGCATCCGTGGTGAGGGCGATGGGAGCGTTGAGCACCGGGTGAGCGAGCAGTGTTGCGTCGGCGAGGGCCCGCTTTGAGCTTTGGAAGGCCGCATCCATTGCTGCGGACCAGGCGATGTCGTGCTTGGCCGGCTTGCCCCGGAGGGCTTCGTAGAGGGGCCGCATGAGTTGAGCAGCACGGGGCACGAAGCGGTGATAAAAATTCACCATTCCCAGGAATTCCTGCAGGGCCTTTATGGTGCGGGGACGCGGGAACGTGGTGATGGCCTCGACCTTGGTTGGCAGCGGCACGGCCCCGTTCTTGGTGATGTGGTGGCCCAAAAAATCAACGGCCGTCGTGCCGAAGTGGCATTTGGCCGGGTTGACGATGAGGCCGTGCTCGCTGAGGCGCCCGAACAGTGTTCGGAGGTGGAGGAGGTGCTCGGCCCGGGACGTGCTGGCGACGAGGATGTCGTCCAGGTAAACGAAAAGGAACGGCAGGTCACGCAGCACGCCGTCCATCAAGCGCTGGAACGCCTGAGCCGCGTTCTTGAGACCAAACGGCATCCGCAAGAATTCGAATAAGCCGAACGGCGTGATGACTGCCGTTTTAGGGATGTCGGCCGCCCTGACAGGTACCTGGTGATATCCCCGTATGAGATCAATTTTCGAAAAAATGACCCGTCCCGCCAGACGGACGGAGAAGTCTTGGATATGCGGGATCGGGTACCTGTCGGGGTGGTAGCGTCATTGAGACGGCGGTAGTCGCCACACGGGCGCCATCCACCCCCCGGCTTTGGCACGATGTGCAGTGGCGAGGCCCACGCGCTATCGGAGCGCCGCACGATGCCGAGGTGCTCCAACGCGTTGAATTCAGCCTTCGCCAGGGCGAGCTTGGCTGGGTCGAGGCGGCGGGCCCTGGCGTAGACCGGCGGGCCCGTGGTTGGTATGTGGTGCTCGATCCCATGCCGTACTGCGACGGCCGAAAACGTCGGCCGCGTGAGGGCCGGGAACTCCGTGAGCAGGCGAGCAAACTCGGACGGCGCATGCCAGCTCGGTCGGCGCGGAGCTGCTCAATGTGCATACCAGGGAGCTGAAGGTTTCGGCGTTGATTAAACGACGCCGTTGGACGTCCATCAGCAGTCCGTGTGCGCAGAGGAAGTCGGCGCCTAGCAGAGCCATGGGCACGTTTGCGGTTACAAACGTCCAAGCAAAGCGTTGGCCGCCGAAGCAGAGGGTGACGTTGTGCGGGCCGAAGGTGCGGATGGTCGATCCGTTGGCCGCAACCAAGGAGGGGCCGCAAACCGCGGATTGCCTGTCCTGGTCAGAGGCAGGTATGACGCTCAGTTGGGCGCCGGTGTCGCACAGGAAGCGCCGTCCGGATGCTTTATCCATGATGAACAGTAAGTTGCCCATGTGGCCGGCGCTCATGGCTGGTAATGAACGCCGGCCCGGCCGTTTCCCGGCCTGCCGAAGGTGCACGGGGGTCGGCATGTCCGGGCCTTCTGTCCGAACCTGGCATGATAGTAACACCACGCTTGGTCAGGTGGAGGCCCCGGTCGTCGCGCTGGAGGTGGTCGGCTCGGTGTAGCGGCCGCCAATTGCGTCGGCAGTTCGGTCGTCGACCGTGCCGGGTGCTCGGGCGCCATGGGTGTTGCGTCGGACGGCGGTGGGTCCCATGTCGCCGCTGCGATGCGCTGTCCTGCGGCGGAGATCTTGTCGGCTTCTCTGGCAAGGGCCCGGGGATCTGTGATCGTCGTGCTTGCCAGGGCGAGGCGTACCGGGTTAGGCAGCTGACGGAGGAACAGCTCCCGGAACAGGAATGCCGGAGAGTGCTCGCCGAGCAGTGAAAGCATGTAGTCCATTCGCTCGGAAGGGCGCGTGTCACCGAGCTCGGGCAGGTCGAGCAGGCGCCGTGCGCGTTCCGCCGATGGGAGGGCGAAAGCGTCGAGGAGAAGCTTCTTAATCGCGCCGTATTTGTCAGCGGCTGGCGGGCTCTCGAGGAGGCTCAGGGCGCGGGCCACGGTGGCCGAACCGAGCGCTGCTACCACATGGTGGAAGCGGGTGTCGTCGGCTGTGATGCCTCGCAGGGCGAACAGGGAATCCGCCTGTGCGAACCAAACCGCCGCGTGAGCCTCCCAGAAGGTAGGCAGTTTAAGGGCGACTGCCGTGTCCATGTCGGTAGGTCACCAATGAAGGAGCTGGGGCTCCCACGTCGATCGGAAGAATGGACGCGACAAAAAGCTGGAATTCATCCGAGTTGCTTTAATCAAACCAAACACTCAGGCACTCTAAAAAGCCCGTTTATCGGGCAGCAATATATATACATATTATCTCGGAGCGTTTGCCCAGGAAAGGCGAGAGGGGGCGTGGCCCAGCGTCCTGGCTGCGGCCTGGCAAGTTGAGGGCGAGCCTGCCCGGGCGTCCTGGACGAGCCCGGCATGGTGATCGCTCCGCGTCCTTGATAGGTGCAAGGCGATTGTGAAAACCCAGCGGTAGCCGCTACAGTTTAATGTTAAAACAAGAAAGACGTCACGCAGAGCACGATACTTGCAAAATCCACCCACACACCCACACACTCCCGCCCCGCCCCCCCCCCCCCCCGCCACTCTCCCCCAGCCCCCCCCCCCCAATCAAAAAATAAGTTGCAATGGAGACATCAGATTGTCCATTTCATGAAGATTTAAATTGACGATCATACACACACACACACACACACACACACACACACACACACACACACACACACACACACACACACACACACACACACGTATATACATGTTTAAAGTGTACGTGCACATAACTAATAAAATGAAAACGAAGAAATATCTCAGCAATTTCCTGAAACGGTGAAATTCGATGAAATTCGCTCGGTGAATTCACACGGTTTCGCAGTGAAATTTTTTCTTTGGGCGGTGTATAATCGCTCCGAAAGAAATATCTCTCAGCAATTTCCCGTCTGTTAATTTATTTATTTTACATATGTGAATTACACGTCCATGCACACGTGAAATGACCACGTGAACCTTTACTTCCGGATAATAATGTTGAATGAAATAAGAACGAAGAAATATATGTCGGCATCATTGTTGACGTTTTTGTGACAACTGTCATCAAATACAAATGGAAAAGTAATATATCTTAATGGAAAAGAAAAAGCGAATTTTTAATATATGTCGATATTTTGCCGTCTGTGTCATGTTGGGCGGTGTATGATACACCTTGCGGCGATTTTTTTATATATCTCAGAATTTTCCCATGTGTGCGTTAATTTTTTCAATTATTGCTGAAACCGAGTATAAAACCATCGATAAAAATGAAATCAGATGGTGAATTCGAGATAAAATTGTGAGGGTGACTCAATAAATGGGCTTTATTTTACAGGCCTTTGAAAATGCATTTTGTTCTATAAACGGAAACTTTCATCGGATTTTCTTCCCGTTTTTTTTCATCCGAGTCTAAAACTATGTTAGCGACTGTGAAAAATGAAATGAGATGTCAAATTTGAGTTTAAATAAAACTGTGAGAGAGAGCAAGACACCACTGGCCCAACAAAAGCTATGCAAGTAAATAAAATGGTGGATATCTGTTTTTGAAGCCTCTTCCAGATTTGGTGGAGCTACTCTCTCAACGGAGTAAGCCACCCCCCCGGACAGACGCCTGACAGGATCACCTACGGCTACTATAATATATATATAGGGTGGGTGGCTGCCCCCCCGATATATATTATAATATATATAGGTTCCGCGCGGGCCGAAAGGTTCCGCGTCGAGGTGGACCTTGGAATCTTGGGCCGAGTAAACCTCCTCCCCTGAACCGAGTGCCGGATGGATCCAAGTGCACGAAACGAACCACCCGCGTTCATTACTCGGCTTGGCGAAGCCGAGCTTTGAGCATGTAATGACGCACCGAGGCTCAGAATAATGGACATTTGGTAGGGATAGGGAATTGGTGATTGGCAAAATTGGTGAGCAAAATTTGATTGGCAGATGATTGGCAAATTTGATGGGCAGAATTGGAATTTGATGGCAAAATTGATAGTGAGATATGTCTGATGTAGAGGGATGGTAAATCCACCATCCCTCACATCACCCGGGCACATGAGCACTAGTTATGGGGTTTTTGGCAGTGCAAGCTCGCCGAGGGAGGGTTTGGATAATGTATAGGGACTTAGACATTACCATAGGTAACTGTGGGATTAAGTAGCGACATGATACCTGTAGTAGGGGACGTAGGTAGGTCAGTGGATTATAATGACGAGGGAGCGCAATAGTATAAGGGGCGACTGGGAAGCGCGAGTTTTAGAAGAGCACCAGGTAGTTAGATGATGCCGTGTGTGTCAAGAAAGTGTGTGGAGTAGTGTATGAGTGAATAATTGTGATTGCGCATTGTATGGAATGAAGAAGCCTGGGAGGAAGGAGGGTGCAGGTGGCACCAGGTGTGTGAGCACAGGTGTGCAAGTGAGTGAACAGGTGTATGGAGAATGGTTTTCGGAATAAATGGTATGGAATACATGGAGTATGGAATGGATGGTGTGGAGTGAGCATGGTGGAAACTGTGGAGTGGAGTGGTTGGTGTGAAGGCAGTGGATGGGGAGGATGGACCCCATCACAAATACGCGGGGAGGGTAGTTTAAGAGTTAGGTAGAGGGTATAGGTAAATTGTGGTTGGATATTGGCATCTGTGGTGCGTGTGGAAGAATGGTGTTTGGATGGGTGCATTAGTGACGTGGAAATGGCTGGGCATGTGGCTTGTTAGTGTGTGTAGTTAAATGGGCACTCCGCCACTGTGAGGATGTCGGCCAGGTGAGGCCGCAGGTAGGCTCTGGGAGCCAGTAGAGTTGTTGTGGATGGGGCCCGAGGATCTGGAGGACGGACCCGGGTAGCCCAGTGCCAGAGAGGGCACCAAGGGGGTAAGTGCCAGGGAGGGCCTTCCCCCAGTTAGATAGGTTCGGTAAAGGAGCAGGTAAGCTCGGAGGCAACTGCAGTGGCGGAGGTGTGCAGGTGGGCAGACCTGCTGGGAGAGCCACACGACTCAGCCCAGAAATTGTGCGAAGGCACAGGGAGTTGAATCGGGGGAGTGAGACCCCAAATTGGAGAGCACCACAGTTTGGCCAATGGGAGTTTGGTTCTTAAAACCGCATAGAGTTTTAAGATGGCCAATGGTTTGGCAGGGAAAGACCCTGGGTAGTGTAAAATGTGTCAATGTCATTTAGAAGGTAGATAGGATTGAAATCTCCTCGCCCAATCTGCATCCACTCACCTGAGGTGACGTAACTCCACACCATGCCATGTTTTGATTATTTTTCTGTGCAAATGTTTTGGGAATGTGAGACGCATCATGATGTGGGTGAGACATTGTGCTGGTTGTTCCATCTCTCCCTCCTTATGAGGATTGATGATGAATTGGTGATGGCAAATTTGGTTAGACATTGGGATTGGTACGAATTTGGATTAGGGGAGATATGGCAAGACAGGACGTAGTGACGAATTGTAAATCGTTGTGTAAATACGGGGTAAGGGGCGAGGGTAGAGTAGGTGACAGGGGGGGGTGACGTACGTTAGGGACGAGCTTTCTCCGCTCGCTCTCCAGGCGCACCTCACCTCTGCATTGCCTTGTGTTGATGTGTACCCTTGCACCCTTACCCATCGCTGACTCTGCTTTGTCTTCCTCCCCACCCATGGACCGTGCTCTCTGGGCACTGAGGGGAAAGTGTGCAGGAGCCGCATCTGTGTGCCCGAGCCGCCGCTGCCAGCTGCCTGGACCGATGCACCACTTTATGGACCACACGACTTGCGGCCAAGCACCGCACTTATGGACCATGGTTCTGTGGCCGAGCACCACTGATGGACCCCACGTTTTGGGGCCTGACCCCTCTGCTGGGACCGGCCAGGTTGACCAGGAAAAGATCTTCGCTTGCAGACCTCGGTGAGGTGGCACTGTGCCCTACAGGTGGACCACCATAGTTGGCCCCTGCTGGGCATAAAATAAAAAAAAACGGACGCGATTTGTGCCTTGTGTTTTTATACCCACCAAATAGGCCGCAAGCCAAGAACATGAAGAACACGAAGAAAGGTATAACATCAAGAATGACGGCCCAGCAGAGCAGGAGTGAGAAGACCATCAGTTTGTTTTTATTGTGTGTGTGCAATGTAGCACTGGATGGTGCTTGATGGTGCTTATTGGTGGTTTTTTTTGGTGCCTGCATGCTCGGGGATGCATTGCAATATCAATTCTGCATCCCCGGGCATGTGGCGGTGGTGTATGGGTGCAGTGCATGCTTTTTCCTCCCTCCCGCAGGGTTCTCTTTGATTCCCAAAGAAATGACAGGTCCTGGGTTGCAATGTAAATACAAATAGTGTCTTGTAAATAATGCTCCCCACCGTAAATGTGTAGTTTGAGAATAATTCCGCAATTCAGTTAATTGTGGGTGCGAATCTGTTAGGTAGGGTGCAACGTAGCAGGCGGGACATATTTAACTCTTTTAAAAATGGCGCACTCAGGGGAGAAGTTAATAGTAGAGGGTTACCACACCTGAGTGTCACATTAAGTAAAGTTTTCGGGCCGGGACGTCCCATGAGGAATGAGGGTGCTGTGTTACGGTTTTTAGAACCTTCACATGTAAATTTAGTCGTAAATTCCCTTATAAATGACCCCTGTGTACATGTCCCCTTAATTGGCTGTTAATTAAAGATTGCACCTTAGTTAGTCCATGTACAACACGTAGGACACTTTAGGACCTCTCTATAGTTATGTCATTATTATGTGTTCCAGGTAAGGCTGTGTTTCCAATAGTTGACTCTACGTTGCATCAATCAAATAAGATAGGCCCCCTTTCGTTTTCTATCCCAGCGGTGCGAGTGGTTTTCTATCCCAGCGGTGCGAGTGGTTTTCTATCCCAGCGGTGCGAGTGGTTTTCTATCCCGGCAGTGCAAGTGATTTTCTATCCCGCAAGACGCCATTGGCCATGTGCTCTGTCTCGGAGAAGAAGGGGGGAGGAGCCGCCAAATCACGGGTGTGGCACCACCTCGTCATCAAAGGTGGAGTCAGAGAGCCCTTGCCAACCAACCATCGCCAAGGTGAGCCCACCAGTAGGTGTGTCAGCGGGGCCGGCGGCTTGATACGGCCGAGGCCAATAAAAGGGACTGCGAGGGACTGCTTATGCAGATGAGTGAGGAGAGGCGATCAGATAAGAAGGAAGAGGCACTCGGCGAGTTCACTTGAGATGAGAAGGGGGTCACGCATCGCGAGCGAATGGTATTGAGAGAACGCATTGAGCGACTGAAGAGCGCATTGTTCGCTGTTAATTGAACTGTTCGCTTATTACGTACGCGGCTGAGCCACGAGGGTAACCGCCGAAGCCGGCCTACCGTTGCCCTGTGATAGCCCCGCACATGCCAAACGATACGCGGAGAGCTCCTGCCGTTTGGTTCATCTGCTTCGCAGTGCGAGTTGGGGACTTGAGAACGAGCTACCTGGACGCCATACCTGAACCATCTCCTCCAGCCATTCCTGCCTGAAATTCCCATTTGTGTACATGAGTTTGTGCTGTTTGTGTTGTCCGGGGTATAAGTAAGACTGTTTAAGGATTTGCGCTGTGTCTTCTTCTTCTTGTTGTTCTTCTGTATATTGCTTTCGTTCCTTCTCTTTCTTTGGTTTTGTATAGTTAATTAATAAATACCTGTTCCTTCTTATTCTTGGTTTCATTCTCGTCCGATCGCTTCAGTGATTTCCCGATTGAGTACCTGTGGCGCGATTTCGGCAGCACCACTTATAATCGGGTTTAGTCCTTTGTTAACGGCCCGCGTCGCAGCTCGCTTCGCTCGGCGCAATCCATCTATCACGCTGCGGCCCGGGCGGGAGTATTTCCTCGCTTACCGGAAGGCGCTGGTACTTAGGTCATCGGAAGGATTGGCCTACTACCCTATTCAGCGCTGACCGGGAGTGACGTCATACCCCCAGGACCGGTCGGACGGCCAGCTTAACAAGACAAGGGGATTAACCCCCCCTTGCTAACGGGAGTGCCGTCCCCCGGATCCGTAACAATATATATATATATATAGTTAGACAGGATTTCAAACCCTCGTTGGTTAAGGGAAGCCATTTTTAATGAGCAGGAAGGCATGGCCAAAAGCACGGCCCACATGACCAATAGCGAGCCGGGAACCCGTCGCCATGATGCGACAAGCCTCAGCCAATGGGAGGCTCTTGAACATTTTGAAGGGCGTGGGCGGGTCTGATAAAACCCCAGTCCAGCGCATTATCATTCTCTTTGCCAGGGATTTCGCAGCGCACAGGACGACATCTCTCTTTGCCGGGGATTTCGCAGCGCACAGGATGACATTTCTCTTTGCCGGGGATTTCGCAGCGCACAGGACGACATTTCTCTTTGCCGGAGATTTCGCAGCGCACAGGACGACATTTCTCTTTGCTGGGGATTTCGCAGCGCACAGGATGACATTTCTCTTTGCCGGGGATTTTGCAGCGCACAGGACGACATTTCTCTTTGCCGGGGATTTCGCAGCGCACAGGACGACATTTCTCTTTGCCGGGGATTTCGCAGCGCACAGGACGACATTTCTCTTTGCCGGGGATTTTGCAGCGCACAGGACGACATTTCTCTTTGCCGGGGATTTCACAGCGCACAGGACGACATTTCTCTTTGCCGGGGATTTCGCAGCGCACAGGACGACATTTCTCTTTGCCGGGGATTTCGCAGCGCACAGGACGACATTTCTCTTTGCTGGGGATTTCGCAGCGCACAGGACGACATTTCTCTTTGCCGGGGATTTCGCAGCGCACAGGACGACATTTCTCTTTGCCGGGGATTTCGCAGCGCACAGGACGACATTTCTCTTTGCCGGGGATTTCGCAGCGCACAGGACAACATTTCTCTTTGCTGGGGATTTCGCAGCGCACAGGACGACATTTCTCTTTTCCGGGGATTTCGCAGCGCACAGGACAACAGCTCTCTCTTGCTTTGGATTTCGCCTCGTGGACGACACGATTCTCTTGCCTTGGATTTTGCCTCATGGACGACACCCTGCTCTGGACTCTCTTGTTTTGGCTCCACCAGACGACACGTGTTTTGGCCTTTGTGTTTCGTCGACCACCAAGAGAATTGTCGCGCGATTGGGATCGAGGAAGCACCCGGGCGTTGGTGAAGGGTCGGGTGTGAAAAAAAAGTGTGCGTCAAGGGGTGAGCGTGTTACGAAGCGCGAGTGTGAAACCGAGTGCGAGCGAGAATGCACGTCGGGTTGTACGGATTGTGACACCGGGAGTGAGAGCGATACGGAGTGTACGTGCGAGGGTGAGAGTGACCCGGAGAGTGAGTTGGTGGTGGAACATGTGCGAGGAAGCACACCTGAGTTGGTGGTAGCGCGAGTGCGAGGGAGCACATCAGAGCACGGTAGTGGGTGGATGCAAGAGTGCACGCACATGGTGAGTGCTACGGAGGACGTAACGGAGGAGAGGTGTGGACCGAGGTGTGCGAACGGCGAGTGTGTGCAAGAGTGTGCGCGAGAGGTGTGGTGTGTCACAGGGAGTGCGTCGGTGGAATGGACGGAGGTGTGGGATGCACTGGAGGCGTTGGAACGCCAGGTTTTGTGAGTGTCAAAAGGGTCGCGTGGTGTGAGCCTGCAAGTAAAGCATCGTCGTTGACCGGGTTAGCATTTAGGGCGACGGATAGCCGATGCGAGCACTCGGGGCGCGGTGCGCTTTGTTGGATGCCAGGCCCGGCGCGGATCGATACTGCGTCGCTTCTCTTCGAAGCGTCGTTGCCGATTCGGGCCTGGCCCCGCCCTGCACGGTCGAGTCCGGGCCTTGTCGGCCGAGGCGACCGGTCCGGTTCAAGGGCGAGTGGGAGGAAGCGGCACGGTGCCCCCTCGTGGGGACGGGGTTCCGACCGGGCGAGCCTCAGCCATCGGGCCCGGGACCGCAAGGTACCGAGCCGCAATGATGCGTGGAACCTCGGCCCGAGCATGCCTCCTCCCCAGAGTCGTGAATGCCGGACGGATCCAACCAAGGCGACCAAACCACCCGAATTCATTGCTCGGCTTTGCGAAGCCGAGTTTTAATGATGTGATGACGCACCGAGGCTCAGATAAAGCGGACTGTGATGATGATGATACTGATAGTGGTTTGGACCCGAAATAAAAAAAAATAAAAATTTGATGATTGGTAGAATGATTGGCAGATGATTGGCAAATTTTTGATTGGTTGAATTTGGACGAGTAAAATTGATAGTGGGACGTACCCGATGTGATGGGATGGCAACTCTGCCATCTCACAGCGGGGGCAAAGGAGCACTAGTTTTATGGGGTTTATGGCAGTGAAAACTAGCCCGGGAGGGTTAGGATATAATGTGTCGGGACCTCAAAGATGACCTTAGGTAACGGTAAGATTAGGTAGTGACAACGATACCGGTAGTGGGGACGCAGGTAGAGTAGTGTGGATGATAATGACGTGGTATGTGCTTAGTTTAAAGGGGAGACGGGGAGCACTAAGTTAGCAGGGCAACAGGTAGATTAGATGATGCCGTGTGAGTGTTGGAGGTGTATTCAGAAGTGTATTGTGAAAAGTGTGTAAGGAACAGGTGTGATTGCACAGGTGTGCAACTGAACAGGTGGATGGAGCAGTGTATGAGTGAGTGATAGTGATGTGAGTTGTGCTGACCCAAATGGTCCAGGAAGGAAGGAGGGTGCAGGTGGCACCAGGTATGATTGCACAGGTGTGCAACTACAGGTGAATAGAGAACAGGTGTATGGAATAAATGGTATGGAGTATATGGAGTATTGGAATGGATGGTCGTGGAGTGAGTATGGGGGAAACTGTGGAGTGGAGTGGATGGTGCGAAGGTGTGAATGGGGGAAGGATGGACCCCCATCACGAATACCCGGGGAGGGTAGTGTAAGTGTTAGGTAGAGGGTACAGGTAAATTGTGGTTGGATATTTGCATCTGTGGTGCGAGGTGAAAGAATGGTATTTGGATGGGTGCATTAGTGTTGTGGAAATGGCTGGGCGTGCAGCCTGTTAGTGTGTGTAGTTGGTTTGGGCACTCCACCACTGTGAGGATGTCGGCCAGGTGAGGCCTCAGGTGGGCTCTGGGAGCCGGTCGAGTTGTTGTGGATGGGGCCCGAGGATCCGGAGGACGGACCCGGGTAGCCCAGTGCCAGAGGGCACCAAGGGGTGACAGAGCCAGGAGGGGCTGTCCCCAATTAGATAGGTTAGGGTGAGGAGCTAGGTAAGCTCGCTTGGCAACTGCAATGGTGGAGGTGTGCAGGTGGGTAGACCTGCTGGGAGAGCTACACGACCCAGCCCGGAAATTGTGCAAGGGCACCGGGAAATGAATCGGGGGAGTGAGACCCCAAATTTGAGAAGCACCACAGTTTGGTCAATGGGAATTGGTTTTTAGAACCCATAGTGTAAGTTGGCCAATGGATTGGCAGGGAAAGACCCCGGGTAGTGTAAAGAGTATTAAAGTCATTAAGAAGGTAGTTAGGATTGAAGTCTCCTCGCACCATCTGCATCCACTCACCTGGGATGACGTACCTCCACACCATGCCATGTTTTGATTATTTTTTACTGTGCAAATGTTTGGATTGTGAGACGCATCATGACGTGGGTGTGACATTGTGCGTAATTCCATCTCTCCCTCCTTATGAGGATTGATGATGAATTGGTGATGGCAAATTTTGAAGTAGAGGGATTGGAGACGAATTTGGTGTAGAAGGGAAAGATGGGGAAGACAAGACGTAGTGACGAATTTGTAAAGGTGTAAATTCTTGTACATATGGGGTAAGGGCAAGGGTAGTGTAGGTGACAGGGGGGTGACGTACGGTAGGGACGAGCTTTGTCACTTCGCCCTCCGTACGCATTTCGCCTTGCATTGCCTTATTGATGTGTACCCTTGTGACCTTACCCCTCGCTCAATTGTCCCTCTTTTGTCTCCCACATGACCTGTGCGCCATTGGGCGCCGAGGGGAGCGTGCGTGGGTCGGCCATTGTGCGCCCGAAATTCCCAGAACCAGCTGTCTGCATCGATGCACCACATTATGGACCACATGCCTGTGGCCGAGCACCACTTATGGACCCCATGGGTTGGGGCATGGCCCCTCTGCTGGAACCGGCCATGAGGGCCCGAAATCTTGCTGGCGGACCTTGGCCACAGGGCACCGATGCCCCACAGGTGAACCACACGTAGTCGGCCCTGTGGGCCATAAATAAAGAAAATAAAAAGGACACATTGGGCACACTTTATTGCAAATAGGCCGCCAGTAAGAAAATGAAAGAATGACAACATCTGGAAGAACAAATATAATAACCAGCAGAGGGAGCCGAAGAGCAAGAGATCACCTGCAGGGTTAGGGGTTGTTGATTTTATTTTTATTGAACATGCATTGAACATTGATGAACAATGGTGACTGCACCGATTGGTGCTTGAGGGTGCTTGTATTGGTGCGTTTTTGGGTGCTTTAATGGTGCGTCGATGCAGAGCAGACTGTCTCCCCCCCAGAAAGAACAATCACAGGTCCTGGGTTAGTTTTGTAAATAAAAATAGCGTCATTGTAAATAATGCTCCCCACCGTCAGTGTATAGTTTGAAGACCATTCCGCAATTCGGTGAACTGTGGGCGTAAGTCTGTTAGGCAGGGTGCAATGGAGCAGCGGGACACATTTATTTATGTTTTAAAACTGTCGCACAAGTAGAGGGAACTACACCTACGTGTCACACTAAATAAAAGTTGTAGGCCCGGGACGTGCCTAAGAGGAGGAGGGTGCAGTGTTGCGGATATGAGGCCTGTATTTTTTTTATTGTGTGCTTTATTATTATTATTATTGTTTATTCTGCGCCCCCCTGCCTCCGGAGCTGTGTAAAGGTGAAAGGGCATCCCATAATTAGTCCACAAGCATACACGTCAGCCAAATAATAGAATACCCCTGTTTGATAGTTATCTCTTATTCTGTGTTTTAGAGTAAGGCTGTGTCTCCCATTAATTGAAGTACTCCATTGCACCAGTGAAAGAGAATAGATCCCCTTTCATTCCCATCCCCAAAATCTCCATTTCCTTTTACATCCCCTTTCGTCATTGCCGAGCCTCGATTGCCAATTACCTCCCCTCCAAAACCACCATTGAACAAGTGGCCGCCCGTCGTCATCAAGGGGGGGAGCCAGAGGGTCGCATGACCAACCAGGGCCGAGGTGAGCACACCGATGGGCGTGTCCTGAAGGCCGGCGGCTTGATCGCTAGAGGCGCTATAAAGGCGCGCGCGCAAGTGGCGTGAGGGAGTCGTAAGTCGGAGTCAGTCAGTGGAGTCGGTGGTCAGTTGGTTGCGGTGAGGAGTCGGTGGTGGTGGTCAGTGGTTGCGTTGGTTGCGGTGAGGAGTCGGTGGTGAGGAGTGAGTGGACCAAGAAAGAGTTGAGGGTTTGGACACCAACGAGTCAGACAAGTCCTGGGAAAGCACGCGACGTCCACAGCAGCCACAACAGCAGCGTGGGGCCTGGACGGCGGTTTTGGGCAAGGCCGTGAAGGAACGGCGGCTGCTAAACGCGCCGATCGTGCTGCAGGACTCCCTTGGACCTTCCTCTCCCTCCAGCCATCCACCTCCTGCCTTTCCACCCTTCTTGTGTACGTGAGTTTGTTTTGTTTGTTCTGTCCCTGGGTTAATTAAGTCTGTATAAGCTAGTATTTGCACTGTGTCACCTGCGTCTTATGTGTTGTAAATAAACTTGATTGCTCCTTTTTGCTTGTGTGTGTACAATAAATCCAATTACTCTTCTGTCCGTCTTCTCGTTTTATTCGTCTTCCTCTTTGCATTCGTCGTTTTAGTCTTTTCCCTCATTGAGCAGCCGCGGTGCGATACGGCCAACGTTCTGGGTGAATCGGGTGAGTCGGGGATCCTGTAACGGTCGCGGTTGGACCATCCGCTCGGCCCATCATAACATCTAAACCGCGATCAGTAACAATATATATATATATATATATATATATATATATATATATATATATATATATATATATATACATACATATATATATATACACACACCCACACCTTTTTTTTTTTTTACATCAGGACTGGTATGTAGCTACCGCAGCTGATATTAATTCAACCTGGGAATTCTTCCACAGAAACCTGCTCTCTCTTATGCAAAGATTTTTCCCATCTCGTCTTCGATTATCTTATCCATCCTCCTGCTTGTTGTACTCTGAATCCTGTGGTGACGCAGTTGCTTTAAAACAACTTGCATTCTCCTCATGGAAGGAAAATCCAACTGAAGACAACCTCAGGTCATTCCACAAAGCTCGCAACAGGGGTGTCTACTCTCTGGAGAGCCATAAAACAAGATCTGTTCAATCTCAAGAATAAGCTTTAAAACTTGTCTCACTCCTCTAAAATTTGGTGGCGCCTTATCAAGACTTGCACCCTCTGCCTTCTCCGTGCTTGTCCCCCTCAGGTATCTGCAGGAAGTACGTGGTCGAGGAGCAACCCCCTCCTAATGGGACTGCTTAAATCCAGAACCACTGCCCACCTCCACTCATTTATTCATCTTTTTCCCTACCTATGGAACCACCTTCCATGCTCTCTTCAATGTTATTCTTCCCTCCAGCTCTTCGAGACAGCTGTTCACCACCATCTCAAGTCATCCCCATTCCAAAATCATGATCTTTTCTACACCTGATAAACCACCCTCACTTCTCCCAAAAAGTTTGCTTACATATCCATCTTGTCCACCCTTTGCATCCTCCCTTACTCCTCATTGTTACCTGCATCCCTTTTTCCCCCTCTTCATCTACATTCTCCCTTTGCCCTGTTGTTGGCGTTTTCCATCTTCTCCTGCTCTCCTGCTGTTCCCTTTGTGAGGTTGTGTCATTATTATTATTATTATTTTATTTTTTGTATACAGGATCGAGACTCGTGAAAGAGCTAACATTTATCACACAAAAAAAATCAAAGACACACAAAGTATATAAGGGGAGCGGTAGACAAGATGGGGAGAGAAGGGGAAGCACACAATCACAACATTTGAGAGCAGGGACATCGTGAGATCTGTGGGAGGGAGGTGGCGTGGGAAGGGGGGGGAAGGGGTGGGAGAAGTATAAAACACAAGGACACTGCAAGGACTTCGAGAAAGGAAGTTGGTATTTCAAAAAAGTGAATCTGTGGTGAAATTAGTGGGGGTAGAAAAGATCAAGGTTTTGGATAGGGGAAAGTAAGAGATGGTGGTGAACAGCTGTTTTAAAGACCTGGAGGGAGGAGTGGGATTGAAGAGAGTGAGGGAGTTTGTTCCAGAGGTGGGAGAAAAGAGGAATGAAATAGTGAAGTTGAGCAGAGAGTCTTGATTTTGGCAGTTTAACCATAAGAGGGTTGCAGGCAGATCTTGTGCGACCTGTAAGAATATTTGGGGGACAGAGCCCAAAGAGAGCTGGGGGAGCAAGGCCGAAGAGGAGTCGGTAGAAGACAGAAAGACCACCAACCTGCATGCGCTAAGGAAGTGAAAGGCCCTCGGAGTTAGCTTCATCGCGGGAGTTTCCAATGATTCTGAAAGCTTTGGTTTCAACAGCGTGAAGCCAAGCTAGGTGTGAGGCAGGAGCACCGGCCCGGAGGGGAGAACAGTATTGCATTGAGCTGCGGATGAAAGCCTTGTATGTGGCGAGAAGCTCAGTTGTGCCAAGGATGGACTTCGCATGACGGAGGATGCCCAGTCGGCGACTGGCTTTGGAGGCTAGATTTGAAATGTGGTTTTCCCAGGAAAGATCATGGCAGATAGTGAGACCCAAAAGCTTGAGTGACAGAACTTCTTGGAGAGGATAATTCAGAAAGTGGATGGGAGGGTTGTCCAGTCAGTCTTTTCGGAGAGACATAGTAAGAGTGTGAGATTTGTTAGGATTGAAAGACATGTTCCACTTGTTTGATCAGTCTGTGATTTTGTCCAGGTCTGCAGAGAGTGAGGTGGCTGCAGACTGCCGATCTGAGGGATGAGGAATGGAGCGGCAGAGAGTGGAGTCATCAGCAAAGGGATAGAGGATTTTCAAGAGAGTCCGAGAGATCATTGATGAAGACCAGAAAAAGCACAGGGCCCAGAACACTGCCTTCGGGAACTCCAGCCTGAACAGGAAGGGGAGATGAGAGAAACCTATTCAGGGCCACACGTTGACTATGACTAGAGAGGAAGTCCGCAAGCCAAGCGTGGAGATTTCCATGGATACCATAGGAGGAGAGTTTGGTGAGCAGAGTGGGGTGCCAGACCGTATCGAAGGCACGTGATATGTCAAGGGAGACAGCTCTAATTTCCTGTTTGGCATTGAGGACCTCCATCCATTATTGAGACAGCAGAAGCAGCATGTCCAGAGGAGAGTGACCTGGTCTGAAACCAAATTGATGATCAGAGATCAAGCCATTTGAGAAGAGGAAAGATTTGATATCTGAAGCAATGATGGATTCCATGACTTTGCTGATAATTGGGAGAAGGCTGATTGGTCTGTAGTTGCAATGATCTGTTTTTGCACCTTTTTTGTGTAAAGCGGTGATGTTGGCTGATTTCCAAGCTGATGGCAGATGACCTTGAGCAAAAGAGAGGGTGAAGAGAACAGAGAGAGGGAGTGAAAGAGTGGCAGAGCAGGATTTTAGGACCCGTGGGCTGATGCTGTCAGGTCCAGTTGCAGAATCAGAGTCGAGGGTTGACAGAAACTTTTCCACCTCGTCAGGAGGAAAGGACACAGAGTCCAGGAGCAGCTGGGTACGACTGGGTACGGTGGGTTCAGAGAGGAATGGGTTTGGGACACAAGATTTGGAGGCAAACACAGAGTTGAGGTATTCAGCTTTTTCACATGCGGAGTCAGCTGTGTAGCCGTTTGAGGTAAGGGAGGGGATGGAGGGGGAATAAACACCAGAAACGGATTAGACTAGGCGCCACCAGGATTTGGAAGAGGGATACAGGTTTGAGAGTTCGGTCTTGAGAGTGGAGATATATTGTTTCCTGGCTCTCCTGAGGGTGGACAAACACTTGTTTCGGGCTTTGTGAAAGGAAATGAGATTTCCTTCCGTTGGATTTGCTTTCCAGGAGACGAAGGCAAGTTGTTTCTGGGCAACAGCCTCACCACAAGATTCCGTGTACCATGGATGGGAGGGGAGGAAGGGTATGACAACTGAAGACAAGATCGGATAAATCTGTGCATGAGAGAGAGCAATTTACTTTGGAAGAATTCCCAGGATGAGTTGATGTCAGAGGCGGTAGAGATGGGAGACCAGTCCAGATGAGTGATGGCTGCTTGAAGACCGTGCCATTTGGCCTGAGTGAAATGCCAGACTCGCCGACGCTGAGGAGGCTCTCTGAGAATGGTGAGAGAGATATCCACTTTAACAAGCACATGATCAGATGAGCCGATTGGAGCAGAAGAAGAGCAGCAGACATTTGCAGGGAAGTTAGTCATAACCAAGTCTAGAAGAGAAGATGCTCCGTTGACTGAGATCCGGGTCGGGAAATTGACAGATTGTGTCAGTCCCAGTGAGTCGCAGACGTCCTTTGCTGAGGGGCCATGGCTGGTGAGAGAGGTACCCACACCCAGCCAACTGGCATGGTGACAATTGAAATCACCACATATGAGGAAGAGAGAGTTGGGATGAGTAGGTAGAAGTTGGTCCATATTATCAGACAGTGAGATGTAGATGGAGTCATCACTGTTTGGTGGACGGTACAACACACATATGAACAAAAGGTGGGAGCGAAGGAGAAGCAGTAGCCAAAGGTACTCCTGGGGGTGAGGTGGAGAGAGGGCAGTGCAGGGCGAGTGAGGAAGAGAGTTTTTGATAAAGATAGCAACCCCACCTCCAGGACAAGGCTCAGGTCTATCATACCGGAGGAGGGAGTAACCCGGGAGAGATATTAAGGAATCAGAGACATCCTGAAGGAGGATAGTTTCTGTTGAGCAGATAAGTCAGGTTTGCAGAAGCAACCTGTATGGAGAGATCAGTCAACTTTGAGCGAAGGCCCCGGATGTTTGAGGTCCATACCGTTAATGAAGAGGAAGGGGGAGCATCCGATACAGAACAGGGGGGGGGGGGGAGGGGTAGGGTTAGGGTTAGATGTGGAAAAGGAGGAAGAAGTAGGGAGAGCTGTTGAAAGTGTGTCAGAGATTTCAGAATAGCTAGGAGAAAGGGAAGGATGGGGCGGACAAAAGGTTTGATGGTGATTGGGTGAGGGACAGTGAGGTGTTATTTGAGGGGGGGGGGGGGAGGGAAGAGCGAGGCAGAAAGTTGGGGGAGATGGAGGTGAGAGTTGGAAGGGGGAAGAAGCGGGGAGGACGCTTTGAGGAGGAGGGGTGAGAGGGGGGAAATGGAGAAAAAATGAGGGTGGGAGATTTGAAGGGGAGGGGCGAGGGGGAAGTTTATGATGGGAGGGGTTAGGGGGGAGTTTAGGAGGGAAAGGGCAAGGGGGGGGATTTGAAAGGGATGGGAGATGGGGGAGATTTGGAGGGGAGGGGTGGGTTTGGATTTTAGAAAGTGTACGATTAATGGGAAACGAACATTTATTGCAAAATGCGTTTCTTGTGACCTTCGAGTCAGAGATATGTTTAAGGACACTGGAGGGAGGGTGGAGTGCAGGTGAGTTTAGGGAATGTAGGAAAGAGGAACTGTAAGAGATGGAATTGTTTTTTGGAATGAATAGATTTGGTGAGCAAGTCGAAAGCACCCTTTTAAAGAAGAAGAAGAAAAATGTGTTATAATATACGACAGAATACAGCACTTCAGGGGAAAGTTTAAACATTTTAAAATTGAACAGTGAAAAACTATCTGGGGAAATGGGGGTGAAACACGTGGTTGAAGAACGAACGAACGAATAAGACCAACGAATAAACAAATAAGAACAACGAATAAGAACAAAGAAGGAAATATTATTATTATTTTTTAGATTTTAAACAAGGAAGTATGGGGTGAAAAGACTGGGGAAAACTGAGAACGAAAGTAAATGGACCACAATCGACCGCTGAGAGAAAACAAAGCCTCAAGGTAAGAAACAAGGTACTCATCCGCCAAAAACGAGGCATGAAATAACCAACGATTTTTTTACAGGTATGAAAGATGAACACCAAAAATCTTCCTTGGGACACACTATAGGTACACACACCGAAAGATAAATACAGTTTCGACAAAAATACAATTGTGAACAATTACTTAACTTCGAAAGCATGGAGAGCGTGTGCAGCAGTGCCGGATTAACCATTAGGCAGACAAGGCATGTGCCTTAGGGCCAGCCAAAAATTCGGGCCACAAAAATGGACAAGCAGTTTTCGTCAATTTTTATTATTTTAAACAAATTATGCCAGTAATATGTCGGGCAAGTACAATGGTATGCAGCAAATTTTGAAGAACAAGAACAGTTTGGTTGATTACATTCCCTGTGCAGCTCACTCTTTGAACCTAGTTGGTCAGTCCGCGGTGGATTGTTGCATTGACGCGGTTTCATTTTTTGGGTTTTTGCAGGGCCTGTATGCGTTCTTTGTGGCATCCACGCACCGTTGGGGTGTCCTGCAGACCCATGTGGAACAGCAACCTGGGTGCCTTGTTCCGAAACACCCATCGGATACCCGGTGGTCTGCCCGAGCTGATGCCACTGAAGCTCTGTTCCACGGTTACCGCCAGTTCCAGAGTGCTCTCGAAGAGATCTCTGCAGATGAAAATCAGAACAGGGAGACACGAAATGAGGCGGATTCTTTGGCAGAAAAGATGGGCACCATAGAAGTTGCCCTGATGTGTGAACTTTGGAATGATATTTTGCATCGGTTCAACTGCTGCAGCAAGTTGTTGCAAAGTGCCACCATAGAATTAACACCGGCTATTGGTCTGCTGAAGAGTTTGAATGAGTTTTTTCATGCGCGCAGAGAAAACTTTGATTTCTATGAGCAACAAGCATGTGATCGCTGCGGCAACAGCACTTACAAATCCGAAAGTCGGCGAATTCCCAAGCGTAAGAAGCGTGTCAATGATGGAAATGCTACTGATGCCACAGAAGGGATGACGGGCCAACAAAAATTAAAAGTTAACACATTTTATGTCATCATTGACCAACTGCGAAGCGAAGTGCATTGCAGAAATGCATAGAGGCGTATTCTGTAGTGCTGCAGCGGTTTGGCGTTCTGACAGAGTTTGACTCTATGACCGACGAGGATATCAACACTGCTATTACAGGGCTTGTCAGTGTGTATCACAAGGATCTGAATACTGATTTTGCGTCAGAATTCCGTCAGTTCATTTGCTGGTATAAAGACCAACTGCCCTCAAGTTCCCCCTCAACAGGGTGTGCACAGGCACAGCATTAGTTTGTGCTGCTGCACACCACTGGAGTTCATGCAGCCTTTCCAAACACTGCAGTGGCTCTCCGAATATACTTAGCACTGATGGCCACCAATTGCTCAGGAGAACGCTCATTTTCGCAGCTAAAGAGAATCAAAGATGTGAAGCGTTCTACCATGCATCAACAGCGTCTTGGTGCGTTGGCCCTTTTGTGCATTGAAAGTGATTTGCTCCGAGAACTGGACTTCAGTTCCGTAATTGAAGAGTTTGCAGTTGTAAACGCGCGCAAGGTTACAATCTAAGGTCTCGTAAACTGTAAAGCAAAGTGCCAAATCTGTGCGTGTTTTGTCATGCATATATTCATACACTGCAAATTGTATAGACTAAACTACAGACTTGGCATTTAATATGGAATATTTTTTTGGGGGGGTGAACTTACTTTTCAAGATGACTTAGAACCAAATGTTCATTGGAATTATGTTGAAATTATTCTAGATTTTGTTAATGTGACCTTTAAAAGAAACAAAAACCACATTTGACATTTCAAAACAAATAAATTGATCCTTGAAAGTGATGTAAACTGATATCGAACTCAATTCACGGACAGTACTGTGTTAAACTTCTGTGCGTTTTCCAGAAGTATCTCTTTATTTTGCACATTAGCCAAATTTTTTTTAAACAAAAACAAAAGTTAAATTACGACTGGGATTACGGACAGTAAAATTACAGTTCAGTACTTCGTGTAACCCCCACGAGCATTCAGGAGAGCACGTACACGTTGAGGCATGCTGTTCATGAGATTTGCCAAGGTTTGGACAGGAATCGCTTGCCATGCAGTGACAATAGCCTGCTGCAATTCACGCACAGAGGTCGGCTGCTGGTCCAAGTGGTCGATTTGACGCGTTAATTCTGCCCACAAGTTCTCTATCGGATTCATATCCGGGGACATGGCAGGCTACTCCATATGCTCTACACCACGGTCAGCAAGAAAGTGTTGGATCATGCGAGCACGATGAGGCCGTGCATTGTCATCTTGGAAGACAAAGTTTCCTCAAAAGGCTGCACGAGCAAATGGAAGCAATGTTTCTTCCAGAATGGCCCTGTACTTGAACTGGTTCAGGTTTCCATTCAAAACAACCAGGTCAGTTTTGCCCCCTGCATGAAAAGCAGCCCAAACGGTCACCCCAAAACCTCCAGCTTGGACTCTTGGCACTATACAATCTTTGTTGTAGGCTTCATGTACTTGTCTGCGCACTCGGACGCGGCCACCTTGACGATAGACCAGAAATCTAGACTCGTCACTGAAGATCACGTGATTCCAGTGTCCTGGCTGCCATTGACGATGCTCTCTGGCCCACTGCAATCGGCGCTGGCGGTGTTGTCTGGTCAGGCGTGGCTTTCTCAGGGGACGCCTGGCACGATATCCTGCTTGAACCAGTCGTTGGTTGACTAGCCTTCTGGATACAGGCACATTTGTCAGTTGCTGCCACTCAGCCCTAAGCCGATTAGCTGACTTGGTACGGCCATTGCGGACCAACCGGTGCAGCTGGCGATCATCCCTCCTTGTGTTTCTGCGGGGACGTCCTGGCCTCGGTATTGGAGTAGGGACACCCCTCTGAGCATTTCGTTTCAGGATCTTTGACACCTGACCTTGAGTGATGCCATACTGCCGAGCAATAGCACGCTGTTTCATGCCGTAATTTCGTAAAGCCACCACTCCATGACAAACAGCATAGTCGAGTTGACGGACCATCTCCAGAGGAAGCGGCAATAACTTTTGGAGACGTGCAGCAGTTGTTTTCCACGAATACAGAACGCAACAACCCTTGTATACCCGACTGTGAAGCCAATCATCAAATGCACCTGTCCGTACATTTTGCCACGCCACCTGTGATATAATCCTGTTGTTGACTTCTTGCTGCGACAGACAATCAGTGACATGGTTCTTTTAACAAATAAATCACCGAAGTGTAAAAGAAACTCACCAGATTGATATACTGAGTTAAGAAAGTAAACCCAAGTCAAGAAAAAAAAAAAATTCCATATTAAATGCCAAGTCTATAGTTTGAAAGTAGTTTCTTTTCACATTAAATATTTGTCTTTTTTTGTATTAAATATTTTGTTCATGAATCAGGTCATCTTTTGTCTGGGGTCCATTTCCATGAGCCCGAGATCTAATTTAAATTGTTCAGGCCATTCTCTAAAATTTCAAAATGTGCCTTAGGGCCAGCCGAGGCTTAATTCGGCACTGGTGTGCAGCTTCGAAAAACCGTGCCCTCGCCGACAAAGATCTCGCGAGATCTCCGTGTCATGATTTGCTCTGTGTCATCGGTCTTCCATGAGCCAAGGTCATGCATTAAATTTTAAAAACCAAATAAAAATCCCCCATTCAAACAATGTCCCCACATTCGGTGATTCGCTGCATTTCCCAAGAACATATCCCCCGCGAATATCAGGGTCCGACAGCTCTATTGATATTCTCATAGATTTATACACAGTTCTGCACATGGACAAGATGTGGCGCTGTTTTTTTGTTTTTTTTTTGTTTTTTTTAATTATTACTATAACTAAATAATGTGAAACTTTTTGCACTGACGAGTTTTGAATTCTTAAGCAATATTAAAACATCTTCTCCAGGAGCAAAACTCCAGGTAAATACCATAGGTGGGTCACAAAGGTAAACTAGAAGTAGAAGGTATCCCATCGGTTTTGTATCCCATCGATAGGCTGGATCTGGATTCGGACTTGAACCAAAATCTAATCAGCTTGGTCTCATCTACCCAACTCATCCACCAAGTTTTGGCAAAACTCGTCCACAACTTTTCCAGATATCTCTGCGACTCGTGCGATCCAAACGGGTTGTCCATCTCCGTACCTGCCTTTGACTGCGGGCTCCAGCTCTATTGCATTTTATCTGCACATTCGACGAGTCGACGGACAGTTCTTCGAAAGCCCTTGTATTGTTTCCGGCGTTATCACTGCCCTCGCTGCTTGGAATCCCGGAAGTGACGATCACGGGAAATATGACGTCATCCAATACGGTTATTAACGTTTAATTTTCAATCAACATGATAGATATTTCGTTTTACCCGATCGACAAACGCTATTGTGAATCAAAATCGATATTAAACGATATAAGGAACGAAAACGCTGTTTTATGTAGTTTCGGAGTTGTTGTTCCGCCCCAGTTTAGCTATCCGAGTGCACCGCCTGGGCCTTGTGGCGCTTTGTGTGGCCTTTCTCGACGTACGTTCGGCTGTGTGGATCGGGGGAACGAGCACCGCGCGGCCTACGGAGGCCGTTAACCACGGGAATGTCCGACCAGGTACGTACGGACGCACGAAAGGTCCGGCGGGGCCCGGGACGTGCTGCGGACATGTGTTTACTGAGTCTTCCCCGATACTGAAGTGTTTGCGGTGAAGGTGGTGGAGTGGAAGAATTTGATAAATACTGTACCCTTGGTACTCGTGGCGGCGTCGGTTCATTAACCCGGGTAACCGGGCTAACCGCATTTTCCGAGTTACCGGGCGGTTGTGGTGGACTTTATTGGTTTACCTGTACAAATCAAATGCGTGGTTGCATTTCTTCACGGGATCTTGGACTTAATAAAAATAAAAATTCTCGTATATTTGCTTCAAACTCCATTAATCATGTCCCCACGTGTTCCGGCAACATTTTGTCTTTTTGCCTGAAAGTCAGACAGCTGGTTATGTTTTTGTCACCTGGTCGTCGGCCGTTTATTTGATTTGAATTTCATATTTGTTCGACTTTTCGCGGTATATTCGGTGTTTGGTGACCGTGAATGGACATCTCTCGACGTGTTTGGATCGCATTTGTGTGTTATTTTATTTTCAACGTGGAAGTTGTTTTTTAAGTGAATAAAGGTCCAACCGTCCTTTCAACAGGAGAGCAAGCCTGGCCCGGATGCAGAGAAAAAGGAAGGAGGTGGAGAATACATAAAGCTGAAGGTGATCGGACAGGTAGGTTTGGACTCTGATCGGAGTTAAAAAGTGCGCATGGGGGGTTGTGGGGGGAAGGGGAGGGTGGTCTGTCTGTGGGAGGTGTGGTCGTCATGGTGATGGGATCACTTGTTGAACATGATAAACTTTGAGCATCTTTTCCAGTCCAAACTTTGTGATTGTAAACTTGCGGAATTTGAATTGCTTGATTGCAGCACCTAAGAGCATTTCAAGGACGTGGAATCGAACGAACCAAAAGGGAATGCAGCACAGCACCAGGAGAACTTGCCCTTCCCTCTCCCCCGTCCCCAATCCCTCGGCAGAACCATCCCTCAGGGGAGTAGGATACAGCTATAGGAGCAGGTGTGGGAGCAGTTGCAGCTGATATCCAAGAAAGGTCCAAGCCATTACTGACAGAATCTAGAAAGCAGAGATCCCTTCCACATGCGTTCACTGAATTGGAGCGCACCATCGTCGATCGAAAGCCGCGTGATGTTGCAATTACCGACGTCGTGCCCAATGCATCAGTTTTTCCGTTTCTTTAGCTGTGTAAAATATATTTTCTCTAATCTGGAATACAACGGTGTACAAGGCATCATGGTTCGTACAAAAGTTGAAATCCAGGCTACACAACTGGATTGGATATCGGATTAAAATTCAATTACGAGACGAGTGCAGTCAATGTCTTGAGAATGGGTGGGGGTTGCGAAAGCTTTGTGTTGGTTGTGGCGGTGGTGAACGGTTTGGGAGTGGAGTTAAGGTTGGAATTGGTGATGTCGTAAATCCAAAAAATGTGGAAATTGACTCGGCCATCAATGACGGAAACTCAGAGCGGCTTATTGAACTCCTAAACTCTGTTGAAGAAAGCAATGAAAAATGCAGAGTGGTTTTAGGAGATTAGCAAAGAGTCTGTCAGGTTAATTCCTCCATTACTACTTATTACTATGACAATATTATTACTATGACTGTTTATGATTTGTTTTATCGACTTGTAATTCCAGATTCAATCAATCAGGCAGCACGATACGATGAACATTTATGGAGAGAGAATTTAGTCTTCATCCTTCATCCCGCCCCCCCCCCCCCCCCCCCAAACCCATAGGGGCTATGGTTTTCTGGGAGTATGATTTGTTTTTGTTTTTTTCCTTTTGGCAAGGCATCATGAGACTCAGTATGTCTGTTGAAATTAAATGCTAGTAATGTTTATATTTAAACGAGTATAAAAGCCCATCAAAAATGAGGTCTGAGGCCTTCACCTAGCGTCAAGTGTGCTTATATCTTTATTAGAGATCCGACAGACCTAAATCGACACTTGTTTTACTCTGCGCGCATTGCACATCACGTTCAGCAATTTCACCTTCCTGTGCCATGCATTTGTTTTTTTGTTTTTTTTAAACTCTGCTGTACACCGACCTTGAGGCTCAGTTTTTTTTTTTTTTTTTTTTTTTTTTTTTTTTTGGGTTCCCACTGATGATGTACCATATCCTGGTACATCATCAGTGGTGCTGTGCTGCATTCCCTTCAGATGTACCATATGATTGTACCATATCCTGATGCTGTGTGGATTCTGCTTCCCCGCTGATGGACTTCTGGTAGCTTGTAACTGTTGCTGCATTTTGGCCTGAGGAAGAAATGCTGAAATCTATCTATCTGGGGTCTTCCCAACATCTTTCTCGGGCCAGGAGTTAGGCCTAGGAGTTAGGGATCTTTGTTACTTTCACATTTTTTTCTACTTTTTCACATTACACTCTATTCATTTTAATTTTTTCTTTTTCTTTATTTCTCTATTTCTGTGTGTGTCTGTCTTCGGAGAAGTGAATTCCTGCAGAATTTTTTTTCTTTTCTGGAAGGTTCACTTGGCTGCGCCTGGATGGGTTTGAGGGTAGTGGATTAGCGGCTGAAACCCGAATCCTATCCAGGTTCCTCTTGATGACTCGATCTTTGCTCTTTACTTTTATTTATTTTTTATTTTTTAGTTCCTTCTGATGACTCCAATGCAGTGTTTGGTTTTCCATTTCATTTGCAAGCCACCATCTGCAATTCCAGTTTGAAGAGGCGTAATGACTTTTATGGAAAATGTTTTTCGAATTTTTATCCTCAAAAATAGACAGTAGTGAATACACAGTCATATGCACTACCAGTCAAAAGTTTAGGTACTTTAATGATGTGCTTAAACTTTTGTGTGTGTGTGTGTGTGTGTGTGTGTGTGTGTGTGTGTGTGTGTGTGTGTGTGTGTGTGTGTGTGTGTGTGTGTGTGTGTGTGTGTGTGTGTGTGTGTGTGTGTGTGTGTGTGTGTGTGTGTGTGTGTGTGTGTTTACTGATGTAATTCCTAAAAAGCTATTTTATGGTACGGTTGCAGGTGAAATAATTAGGACTGTGAGAGCAACCACACATAGCTCTGAACTTGTCAATAGATTAAAACAACTAGTCAGACGTATGTTAGCACAGGGAGCAACAGTTCGTAGATTAAAACAAGTTTTCTTGAATATCACAAAACGACACCAAATCGAATTGGTAAAATACAATACGAATAGTAAAAATATTATTCATGAGATCTTTATGTAAATACAGTACAATATAATAATTAAATATACTACAAATCAATGTTGCTAGGAATCAGTGGTTGCTAGGATACGGCAGCATGCCAAAAACCATTATAGGTGACGGTTTGGACATTCGAAATACAGTTTGATCGAGTGGCAGGTGGTTTTGTCGTGCTGGTTGGTAGATGTGGTTTATTTAAGGTATGATGTGCATGATTTAATGACATTATCATATTATGGAATGAAAGGAAAGTTATAAATATATGATAATACATTAAATCCTATAGCGAGTAAAGTTGGAATAAATGATGTTGCAGTAATGGGTTGATTGACTGCCTGGACGCAACTGAGGTTGTGGATCGACTGATGTACCATCTATTGATGTGGATCCATGATGAGGTTGTGGATCCGCTGTTTGGAGAGGTCCTGGACTGAAATGATCGAAACCTCGAGGAAGACCGGTGCCCAGCTGATGATCCGTGCAGTCGGGAAACTGGTCAATTGCTTACAGGTTAAGGTTCTTGCTTTAGGTCGATGAACTATGTTTTGAGGTTTACAATTTAAATAAAGTTGAATATGGGATGTTGTGAAATTAACATCATTTACAGCAATCCTTAAAATTATTTATATTTAAGTTTAGGAACAACCGATACTGTACAATTAATTAAATGCATTTTTAAATAAGAATTGAAAAAGAGAAATAAGAATTGAAAATCATCAGAGATATAATTGTGAGAAAAAAAAAAGGTGTGTGTGTGTGTGTGTGTGTGTGTGTGTGTGTGTGTGTGTGTGTGTGTGTGTGTGTGTGTGTGTGTGTGTGTGTGTGTGTGTGTGTGTGTGTGTGTGTGTGTGTGTGTGTGTGTGTGTGTGTGTGTGTGTGTGTGTGTGTGTGTGTGTGTGTGTGTGTGTGTGTGTGTGTGTGTGTACTAGCTGGGCTCGGCAGCGTCGTTACTGAGGAACGGGCTTATTTTAGCTGAGGATAATGACTGTACCTAAGTTGCTGTGTTGTCATGAGTTCCCACCAATCATAATACAAACAATTATTTTGCACAAATATATTTGTTGTGTTTGTGATATTACATTTTTATAGGCAATTTAGGTTGAATGTTTTTTTGTTTTTTTTTCAAGAAAGAACCCCCTCAACACACATAGGGGAGGGGTGGGTGCAGACTGGAAGTTTGGGACGATTACACCTCACCACCAAGTAATTTAAAACACCTCACAGCCATAAAACACGTAATAAAAACACCTCACCATCACGAAATTGAAAACACCTTACACCCATAAAACACGTAATAAAAACACCTCACCACCGCGAAATTGAAAACACCTCACAGGCATAAAACACGTAATAAAAACACCTCACAGCCACAAAATTAAAAACAACTCACCACCACGTCATTTAAAAACACCTCACCACCACGTAATTCAAAACACCTCACCACCACGTAATTCAAAACACCTCATCACCACGTAATTATAAATCCCTCACCACCACGTAATTATAAATCCCTCACCACCACGTAATTCAAAACACCTCACCACCATGTGATTTAAAAACACCTCACCACCACGTGATTCAAAACCACCACAACGTTATTAAAAACACTTCACAACCACGGAAACAAAAGTTTGAGGGAGTCGTTAAGTGACAACACAGACACTGCCCAGATGTGTAGATATATAGATAAATAAAATTTTCCTGGGAAAACCACATTTCAAATCTGGCCTCCAAAGCCAGTCGCCGACTGGGCATCCTCCGTCGTGCGAAGTCCTTCCTTGGCACACCTGACCTCCTCACCACATACAAGGCTTTCATCCGCAGCTCAATGGAATACTGCTCTCCCCTCTGTGCTGGTGCTCCTGCCTCACACCTAGCTCGTCTTCACGCTGTTGAAACCAAAGCATTCAGAATCATTGGAATCTCCCGCGATGAAGCTAACTCCAAGGGCCTCTCACTCACTCACCGCAGGCAGGTTGGTGGTCTTTTCGTCTTCTACCGACTCCTCTCTGGCCTTGCCCCCCCAGCTCTCTCTGGGCTCTGTCCCACAAATATTCCTACAGGTCGCACAAGATCTGCCTGCAACCCTCTTATGGTTAAACTGCCAAAATCAAGACTCTCTGCTCACCTTCACTCTTTCATGCCTCTTTTCTCCCACCTCTGGAACAAACTCCCTCGCTCTCTTCAATCCCACTCCACCCTCCAGGTCTTTAAAACAGCTGTTCACCACCATCTCTTATCTTCCCCCATCCAAAACCTTGATCTTTTCTACCCCCGCTAATTTCCCAATTCCACTTTTTTGAAATACCAACTTCTGTCCTGGAAGTCCTTGGTGTCCTTGTGTTTTATACTTCTCCACCCCCCCCCCCTTCCCACGCCTCCTCCCCCCTTCCCACGCCTCCTCCCCCCAAGCCCTCTCCCTCCCACACATCTCCCTGCTCTCAAATGTTGTGTGCTCTCAAGTGTTTGTGTGCTTCCCCTTCTCTCCCCATCTTGTCTTCCGCTCCCTCTTTTTATATATTTTGTTTGTCTGGTTGATTTGTTTGTGAAGTAAATGACAGCTCTTTCACGAGCCTCGATTCAGTATCCAAAAAAAAAAAAAAAAACTGTACCCGAGTTGCCGTTTTGTCATGGTTTAAACCAATCATAATTCAAACAATTATTTTGCACAAATGTATTTGTAATATTCGTGATATCACATTTTATAAACAATTGAAGTTGAAAAAGTTGGAAAAAAAACTTCCGCAAAAAAATTCAAAAAAAAAATTTGGAATTTTTTTCGAAAAGAATACCCTTAGGACATACCGACGGGAGAGATATGTGCATACCAGAAGTTTGATGCGATTTCACAAAAGTTTTAGAAAGTAGTTCAGTGACGAGGCAACACAACACAGACACTGCACATATCTATATATATATATATATATATATATATATATATATATATATATATATATATATATATATATATATATATATATATATATATATATATATATATATATATATATATATATATAGATAGATACTTGTCTCACCCCTTCATTGTTCCTTTTTGGTTAAAAATTATCCATGTAAAGTTTTGTGACGATTGAACTTTAGTAAAAGGTGCCCCAACAACACCAAATTTTCACCCCCTTCAAAACGGGAATTCCCGTTTTTCCCAGTAGCGCTGTTTTTACTCTGTGCAATGCAGTAAATTTCGAAGTACTGTAATGAATTCGGGGTAGACAAATATCTAGATCCAGGTAGATCTGCATCGGTAGGTACTCTACTGTCGTGATAGGGAATCTACCTGTAATAAGTTCTATGTTTGGTCATATGTCGGAATCAGTTGTATCTTTGTCCCCGCCACGAGGGGGCGGGGCATGCTAATTAGTACAGGGATTATTGGTAAAAATCCCTCCTGTGTCGTTCCCTCTGTGAGCTACCCAGTGTCCCTTATGGCAACGCACTCATATACATTAGATAGATCCAGTCGTGCACACATTAATTCATTCCCCTCCGCCACAATAAGACTTACAGGAAGAACAGGCATGAAGCCAGATCGGGGCACCGCTGATGGGGCCGCAGCCAGCCACATCACCAGCTTGCATAGCAACAAACATCGTGCAAGGCAGGCTGTAGCCATGCCCAGGAGAATGTGTGATTGGTTGGGTAAGAAGCTGGCCACTGATTGGTGAAAGGAAGGTGGAAGGAAGCGGCACACTGGCCACCGACCGTTGACACCTCGGACAATCAGTGCGGAAGGCGCAAACACTCGGCCAATCAGTGCAGAAGGCGCAAAACCACTACTTAAAAGCAGGTCGCTGATTAGAGGGCAAGGGTCGGTGACGTCAGAAGGCGGGAAAGACCACTAAGAAGTGAGGGACTGGTTGGTAGAGGAAGAGAGCTGACGTCACACCGCGGGTGACAAAACGACTCACTCGCGGGCATTCTGGGTCATCTTCCCTGGGTTCTTCGCGGCTCTTGGTGCTTGGGCTTGGTCTTGTCTTGGTGCTTGGTCTTGTATTGGTGCTTGGGCTTGGTCTTGGTCTTGTCTTGGTGCTTGGAGCGAGGCTTGGTGCTACGAGCATGTGGGACCTCGCGTGTGACTGATGAGCGGGCGAGCAAGGCGTGCCGCTGAGCAGACGAGAGCGGGTGGCTCGGGGCCTGGCAGCGGGCGAGCGGGGGCACATCGAGGCCTATTTTCGCGCCAACCGGAGCCGTGCCCAGACTGCACGCTTGGGTCCCGAACACCGGAGCCTGGACGATTCCTGACAACGCTACACTGCCAGACAGATAAGCTCGCACCCACAAACGCGCACACAACGGTTTTTTTAAATTTAATTCATTCCCCTGTGCTGTTGTTGCAGTGAGGTGTGCAGGATCCCAATTTAGAATTGGCTTTTATCGTCGCGTTTCCTTGTATCGGGTTCCGCATAATAAATTGGTTATTTTTGTACATTTTAACCCGGATTCCCGTGTGAGTTCATTTCTTGCAGGATCGGAGTTGCCGGTGAGATCGCGCCAGGTAAGAGCTCGCCGCTTCTTCCTCTTCCTTCTTCCTCCTGTGCTTGTATAGTCAAAATCCGTAATTAATCGTCCCCTCCATTAAAGTTCGTTTGACGGTATTAACCAAGGGCATTCGCGCGACAGTACCTTTCTTCAACTTCAATTCCTTTCCGATACATCATTTTCGCTCGAGAGAAAATGAGAATTCCCGTTTTATTGGGGTGAAAAAGTTTTAGGTTGTTGGGGCACCCCTAAACGAACCCTAAAAAATTTTTTTTTAAACTTGTCGTGGAATGTTTTTTCTTTGAGTGGAGCATAATGACGGGATGAGACAATAAAATTTACAACTTTCATTTTTGTGGACCACCCTAATTTCTCATGAACTGCGAGCATGACAGTTATAAAACCCATCTTTCACCAGCCACGCACAAAGTAGCTGGACATGCGCAAAAAAACATCTTCTACGAGCAACGAGTTAAGACTTACAGGCTTACAGGTTAAGGCTTTGGTTTTTCACAGCTTTCGTGGCCAAGCGAGCTTCGTGGGATATCCTGTCATTCACACTGTAAACATTGCTTCTCAGGATATTCCATCATTCACACTGAATAGCTTCACGTGATATCCCACCGGTCATATGGTAAGCATTGCTTTGCGGCATGCTTCACGTGATATCCTGCCGTTCACACGGTAAGCATGGTTCGTGTGAAAACCAATCATTCACACTGTAAACATTGGGTAAACATCTATTTGCGGGATATCCCGTCATTCACACTGAATAGCTTCACGTGATATCCCGTGATATCCACATGGTGGTCACACGGTAAACATTGCTTTGTGGCATGCTTCGCGTGATAACCCATCATTCACGCGGTAAACATTGGGTCAACATTGCTTCGCGGGATATCCCGTCATTCACACTGTGAACAGCTTTGCGGGATATTCCACCAGCTACACGTCACATCATCCTGCGAGTTACTGTACAGAATGAAAACACTCCACCGTATCTATTAGTGCAACTAGCTGTCTCCCTTTCTCCCTTTCTCCCTTTTCCCCATTGAAACAATGGCACAGCATGCGTCACAGATTTTTCCTTGACATTCGCAGATTTTGCCTCGCTATTCATGGATTTTCGTGATTCGGGAACCAATCTCCCCTTTTTCCATTGAAGCAATGCCCCACAATTTGCGGTTTAGCAATTCGCGGAACTTTCCAGGAACGTATCCCCCGCGAATAGTGGTGTACGACAGTGTGTGTATATTTATATTGTTACGGGTTCGGGGGCTACTACAAGGGGGTTAGCTGCCGTTACCTCCTGAACTTACCGGACCTGATGCTGCTGCGCACAAATAACTTTGTACTTCGGCATGTTGCGAACCAGCAACTACGAACGCCAATTGGTCCGTCGTCTAACTCCGCTTACCTGTACCACGTGACGGTTTCAATCAGGGAATGTACCGCACCCACCGGTGGTGTACCACTTTCTTTTGTTCCTGGATGGAAATCTAGACGGCCGAGCAACCGTTGGTACCCGTCGGGCTAATGCCAATTTCGTTACGGCCTATCGCTACTCTGGGTGTGAGCCATGGCGGATCAATGGAAGAAAAGACATTCACGGACAGAGAGAAAAGGAAACGTTTAACGATTTGATTTGTTTACAAATATTTACAGTGCAACTTATCGATAGGAAAGAAAAAGGGACGAGAAGCAGAAACTTGGCTTGTTCTACGCCTTATTACAATCACTACGAATAAACACAACAAGGCGCCAGCACACATTCACTGGGAAGGGGGAGGGGAAAACGAACATTGGGAACCTGTTGCAAAATGGTTACAAGGTTACCCAATGCTTCTCCTCGCAACGCCTTTTGTCCCGACCCCACCCACGAACACCAGGCCGGCAAATGGCAGTCCCCAACATGAGCAGCCCGAGCAGGCAATAGCGATCCCAGCACAAACGCGAACAGGTGAGAAGCGTCGGGAACCGTGCAGAGTGAGTGCGCCGGGAACCGTGCAGAGTGAGTGCGCCGGGAACCGTGCAGAGTGAGTGCGCCGGGAACCGTGCAGAGTGAGTGCGACGGGAACCGTGCAGAGTGAGTGCGACGGGAACCGTGCAGAGTGAGTGCGACGGGAACCGTGCAGAGTGAGTGCGCCGGGAACCGTGCAGAGTGAGTGCGCCGGGAACCGTGCAGAGTGAGTGCGCCGGGAACCGTGCAGAGTGAGTGCGCCGGGAACCGTGCAGAGTGAGTGCGCCGGGAACCGTGCAGAGTGAGTGCGCCGGGAACCGTGCAGAGTGAGTGCGCCGGGAACCGTGCAGAGTGCGTGCGCCGGGAACCGTGCAGAGTGCGTGCGCCGGGAACCGTGCAGAGTGCGTGCTCCGGGAACCGTGCAGAGTGCGTGCGCCGGGAACCGTGCAGAGTGCGTGCGCCGGGAACCGTGCAGAGTGCGTGCGCCGGGAACCGTGCAGAGTGCGTGCGCCGGGAACCGTGCAGAGTGCGTGCGCCGGGAGCCGTGCAGAGTGCGTGCGCCGGGAGCCGTGCAGAGTGCGTGCGCCGGGAACCGTGCAGAGTGCGTGCGCCGGGAACCGTGCAGAGTGCGTGCGCCGGGAACCGTGCAGAGTGCGTGCGCCGGGAACCGTGCAGAGTGAGTGCGCCGGGAACCGTGCAGGGAAGAATGCCAGGGACATGTGGAGTAAGCTCGTCGTGATCTTGTGCCGGGTAAAGAGTATGTCGTGGCCTCGTGCAGAAAGTAAGTGTCGTGCACACGTGCACCGAGAGGGAGTCCGGCAGCCATCAGAGAGCAATGAACACGTGCAAAACGAGCAAAGTCCAAGGCCTTTTTGTCGTGTCCATGTGCAGCGAGAGGGAGCGGGGAGAGTCCGGCCAAGAGAGAGAAAAACACGTGTCGAGGCCTGTGAGAGGATCCGGCCTAGAGAGGAGCACACGTGTACTGCTGACAAAGTCCAAAACAGTCAATCCAAACTCGTGTGCATCCAACAAGGTCCAATCCGAAACAGAGAGTCTCCAAACACGTGTGGAATGGCCTTTTGTCCACCCTCACCGAGGGTGGTGGGGGGTTGGGGGGGGGGGGTGATGTGTCCAAGGGTATCCTGCCTCCCGATTGGTGGAGCCCGTAACCCCGCTTCCATTAGCTCTCTCGAAGGAACACGGGCCCTGATTGGTGCATATCCCTTATGAGATTCATTCATTCATTCCTTATGAGAGAGGACCTGTCTTTCCCTTCCCCAACGCATAACATGCTAACCCGAAATAAGGGAAAGGGACTAAGATAATGGGGGGGGGGGGGGGGGGGTTAATCCCCCTTTTATTTTCACTGGCCGTCTCCGATCCTGAAGCTACCCCGCTCCACAAGGCAGGGGTGCAACCCCGTTCGAGACCACGGACAAGATGTTATTTTGCCGAGCGGATTAGCTGCCCGCGGCTCGAACCTTTAGTAGTACTAAACCCGATCCTAAACGTTGGCCAAATCGTGCCACAGGTGTTCAATGGGGAAATCACAAAGACGACCGGACGAGCATGAAGAAGAAGACGAAGGTAGGAAATAACAGGATTTTATTACTAATTATATACAAGTCAAAGAAACCAAGGAGGAGGAAAGAAACGAAACGAAAATAATGACAGAAGGAGAAGACACAGTGCAATACGAGCTTATCTATTCAGGCTTACTTATACCCCAGGGACAAGACACACAAAACAAACTCACGTACACAAAAGGATGGAATGGCAGGAATGGGTGGAGGGATGAGAAGGTTCAGGTCCGTGCAAACGCCAGGGTTGGAGGTGACAGCTCCGACTCCTCGCACTCTGGTTCACAGAACGGGCGACAGGGAGATCCGAAGACCGCGGCACGTCGAGGTTCGCGTGCCCGCACTGGTTGTTCTTCCGAGTGCTGGTTGGTATCGCGAGCAGGGCGTGCCGATTCTCATTCGCTTTCCTCTCCAGAACTCGCTCTCTCCTCCTCAACTGAACTCTCTCAACTGGGCTCCGGTGGACTGCGGTGGGCTCCTCACTCATCTGGACTCCGGTGGACTCAGCTGCGGTGGATTCAACTGCGGTGGATTCAGCTGCGGTGGACTCCTCACTCATCTCGACTCCAACTGGACTCGCAGCTCCTCCTCAACTGGACTGAGGTGGGGGCTCCGCGTGACGGGTTATATAACCACGCCCTAGAATCTTCTTGAACCTCCCCGAAGTTTCTTTCCTCCGCCCTCTCAGGCCAAACCCCTCATGCTTGGTTGGTTGATCGGGGGCTGGCTCACTCCTCCTTCTCATGACGAGGTGGAGACACGCCTTTCTTCTCCGAGCTGACCGCGTGCGTAATGGAGTTTGGGGTGAAGAAAACCGCCCAATGCACTGGCACTTCGAAGAGATGATTGGGGGAAACTTGAAAAGGGAACTATCTTATGTCATTTGGTACAATGCAGAGTCAAGTAGTGGGAAACAGAGCCTTAAACTAACATAGAATAAGAAATAACTATAGAGAGGTCTATGATGGCCTACGTGCTTGTACATGGACAAGCTAAGGGGACGACCTTTGACCTTTACACACAAAACGGAGGTATTTACAAGAATTACTACTGGAGGGTCATATTGACAAACAAAGGATTCTCAAATCCGCAACAATCTCTATATATAAAGGAGGTGTGTGTGTGTGTGTGTGTGTGTGTGTGTGTGTGTGTGTGTGTGTGTGTGTGTGTGTGTGTGTGTGTGTGTGTGTGTGTGTGTGTGTGTGTGTGTGTGTGTGTGTGTGTGTGTGTGTGTGTGTGTGTGTGTGTGTGTGTGTGTGTGTGTGTGTGTGTGTGTGTGTGTGTGTGTGTGTCCGCTTATAACTCAAGAACGACACATCGGAGAAAAGTTTTAGACACAGATTCGGAATCAGCATAAAATCCTGGTGGTTATAGGCTGCTCTGTATTTTAATATCAATGGTTTAAAAAACCGCGCCAGCTGCAATTCCATGGTGTAGTTTGTGGCGGCGCTATTGCCCCTTTCCGATCCCGCGGTTGCGCGTACGTACAGTATACTGTACGTACATATTTATATATTTTTAATGTGCTTTTTATTGTATTTTAAATTGTTTTTTAGCTTCTTTTATTGTTAATTTATGTACTATTGTATTTATTTTAAAATATATTTTTAAGGAAAACAAATGTTTTCACGTCCGTAGGAGTGACGTAAAGTCGCACATATGACAAAATGCGCGCCATTTTTTCGTGCCAAGAACGAATAAACGCTTTTTTTTTTTAGTTGAGATTTTATTCGAATTCGAATTCCATTAAATTTCAACTGTTGGAAACAATAATTATTTCAACTGTTGGAAATTGAAATAATTATTGTTTCCAACAGTTGAAATTTAATGGAATTCGAATTCGAATGACGTCATCAGCGTATTTCGGAACGTTCATTTTTCAACTTCATATTCGGAATCAGTACGTCCCAGAGAAACTACAGCACACCTTAAATGTTTAACAAACCTTCGGCTTTTAATATTATGACGTCATCAGCGTATTTCGTAACGTTAGTTTTTCAACTTTGACGACGATGACTTCCGACTTCCGGGTTCGGAATGCGGGACCAATGCCATTTGACAGGGAATAAAAAATAAATGCGACATTCAATTGACGACAATGACTTCCGACTTGACTCCCCCCTCCACCTCCCCCTCCCCCTTTCTCCCTCCCCCTCCCCCTCCGCTCCCCCTCCCTTCCTCCCATGCTCCTCCCTTTCCCCCCTACCTCCTCCCCTCCCCCCTCCCCTCCCCCTCCCCTCCTCCCCTTCTCCCCTTCTCCCCTTCTCCCCTCCCCCTCCCCCCTCCCCTTCCTCCCTCCCTCCTCCCCTCCCCCCTTGCTCCTCCCCCTCCCCCTCCCATCCCTCTCCCTCCCCCTCCCCACCCCACTCTTCTCTCCTCTCCTCCTCCCCTCCCCCTCCCCCCTCTTCTCCCCTCCCCACCCCACTCTTCTCTCCTCTCCTCCTCCCCTCCCCCTCCCCCCTCTTCTCCCCTCCCCCCCTCTTCTCCCCTCCCCCCCTCTTCTCCCCTCCCCCCCTCTTCTCCCCTCCCCCCCTCTTCTCCCCTCCCCCCCCTCTTCTCCCCTCCCCCCCTCTTCTCCCCTCTCCCCCTCTTCTCCCCTCCCCCCCCTCTTCTCCCCTCCCCACCCTCTCCTCCCCTCCCCCCCCCCGTTCCCCTCTCCTCCCCTCCCCCCCCGTTCCCCTCTCCTCCCCTCCCCCCCCGTTCCCCTCTCCTCCCCTCCCCCCCCGTTCCCCTCTCCTCCCCTCCCCCCCCGTTCCCCTCTCCTCCCCTCCCCCCCCTGTTCCCCTCTCCTCCCCTCCCCCCCCGTTCCCCTCTCCTCCCCTCCCCCCCCCGTTCCCCTCTCCTCCCCTCCCCCCCAGTTCCCCTCTCCTCCCCTCCCCCCCCCCCCCGTTCCCCTCTCCTCCCCTCCCCCCCCCGTTCCCCTCTCCTCCCCTCCCCCCCCCCGTTCCCCTCCCCTCTCCTCCCCTCCCCCCCCGTTCCCCTCCCCTCTCCTCCCCTCCCCCCCCCCGTTCCCCTCCCCTCTCCTCCCCTCCCCCCCCGTTCCCCTCTCCTCCCCTCCCCTCCCCTTCCCCCTCCCCTCCCTTCCCCCGCCCGGCAATGCCGGGTACTTCCCATGGCCAGCTGTACGTGGGCTGCTCAAGGGTTGGAAAACCAAGCACTCTTTATGTCTTGGCACCAAGTAAGAAAACCAGAAATGTTGTATACCAAGAGGTTTTGAGAATTTGACAATTGACAAAACGTCATGTAGGAAATGTACTGTGATATTGCTCTAAAATATACATGTTCTTTTCATCATATATTTGTCTTATTCTTATTCAACCCGGGCGAAGCCGGATACCTCAGCTAGTATATATATATGAATGATCGTTTTAAGGCCATTTTCCCTGCTAGAGTGGGGGTTAGCCTTGCGGGCCCCCATGACAATCATGGTTCCCTGTTTGAGGCAACGTTTTATGGCCGGATGCCCTTCCTGACGCCAACCCTTAGTCACCTCTTATGATGCGCAGGGATACGGTGTACCTATTCTAAGTCGGGGTGCACACCGGGATCATTCATCCCAGCAAGCTGGTACTCAATTTGCCGACCTCAGAAGGATGACAGGCTGAGTCAACCCCCCTGGCGTTAATTCAGTGATCGACCGGAATTCGAACTCAGGATCCTAGGATCCCAAGCCTGTGCTTTTTTATATCTGGTCCTTATGGAGGTACAAAGTGAGAATATCAATCGGTCTTTCTTGCATACAGCCAGGTTCCAGAAATGACCGGTAGTCTTAGTTTCCACTCTATTCGTAGTTTCCTACCACCTAGCAGAGGGTGAGGAACTATCCTGCACAGAGTTGAGTCTGCAAGGTGGTACATAGGCTTTTCCAGTGATAGAGATGCTTGTGTATGAAGAGCAGGATTTGCCTCTTAAGGCTACCTTGAAGGACATCAGTTCCTCAAGGAAGATTGTGGTGGAGCACAAATACAATTTCTCGTTTTTTTTTTTTTTTTGTTTTTTTTTGGTACATTATAAGCAAGGTCCTATTTCAAATCTGTATTATAAAAGGAGCTGTGTCTGTTTGTCTGTTTGTTGTGTTATAACTTGAGAATGGAATAACGGATTTCAATAAATCAAACTACGGTAGATTTGGGTAACTCGCAGGAATGTTTGTGATCCAAATGTTTTTTTTGTTTTTTTCTTCTTTGTAATTTTTTTTATGGGTACATGGGCACGTGTGTCAAAACTGCAAATGCCAACACGTGACGACGTTGGTTATCCCTGCACCGAGAGCAGGATCTCCCAGGAATCCTTCTTTCTTAATTTGAGATCGGATTTCAATGAAACCACTCTCAGGAAGTAAACATAACCACTTATCCCTCTCCCAACAAAGATGTTTTATCCACCACGTTGATTCCAAATCTCCACGAATACAAATCATACTCATTTACATTATTTTTCCCCATTAACAAATACAAATGAATTTCACCAATACAAATTTATTTTTCCACATTTACAAAATCTTCTTTTTTTTTTTTTGCAATTACACAAAGATTGGTATTCCCGTCAGCAATGCGATGGGTCTTATATTCTAGTGTAAATAATTTGAGATGTAAGTTGAAGACTCTGAGATTAAAATTTTTTTATGTCTTCGCTGATGAAGTTGCCAGAGGCATTTTTTCAGGCTGTCTGTCCATCCGTGATAGTTTTTCGTTACCTCGGTAATTTGAGAATGGCTAAAAGGAACCAAGTTAAACTTGGTAGAAGTATGTGTAATGATGTAAAGATGACATTATAAAATTATGGTGTCAAGAGGTCCGGTTCGGTAAAAATTCTTACTGTGCTAACTTGTGAACCTGTGATGGTATTTTGACCAAACTTGGTGAAAGTATATATTATGATGAAAAGATGAACTGATTAGATTTCGGCATCAGAAGTCATGTCAGGTAAAAATGTGATACCTGAGAACAGCTGAAGAGATTTAATTAAAACTTGGAACTATTTATAACTGTGTAATAATGTGGGCGGAGGTACATCGGTCGATGGCGTGACGGAAAAGAGTGCCGTTCTAGTTAAAATTTGGAGATAAAATTGTCTTTGGAAGTCTAACTTTGGATTGAACCACCTGAACTCACCGTCCGGTTATCTATTGCAAGTGTCTCTGTTTTGTGAGTGTAGATTGATGGTAGCATTGATCTATTTATTTGTCAGAGATGTACGCATGACATGTTTCCTGCCCCACGCTGGAGTGAGGACGTTTGTTGGTTTCCTTGTTTTCAGGACAATAGTGAGATTCACTTCAAAGTGAAAATGACAACGCAGCTAAAGAAGCTGAAAGAATCTTACTGCCAGCGCCAGGTTTGTTGCAATTACTGATTATGACATAGTAAAGCACTTCATTGTTCACCTTTGTCACCAACCACTGAAGTAAAAATCCAGCTTGCAAGCTTCTACAATTTCACCTATATTATTGACCAGCAGGGGTACCCGGCGTTGCTCGGTGCTGTTCTAATTCTTGTCGGCAATTTGAAGAAATCGATTTTTTTTCTTTGTTTGAGGGGGGGGGGGGGGGGGGGTGGGGGGGCTTAAAACATTTCCCCGCTCCTACTAAAGAATGGGGTCAGGGATCATTTAATATTACTGTTCACATAGCGACAAAGGCATAGGCACTCTAAAGCAATAAAAAAAAAATCCAATGTAATTGTTTTTCCTCCAAAACACTCCCTGATGAACCTCTGAACGCTGGACAAGACCCATTTGGCCATCTCTGACAAAAATGGCGACACTGAGAAAAGCAGACAAACCACTCACTTGTAGTATAGATGTGATTGCATCACCCACCCTCACCCCCAAACTCCCCCCCCCCCCCCCCATCTCCCCACAGTGACACATGCACACACACACACACACACAATTCCATTTAAAATGAGTAAACTCACACATGCATTTCTCACAACTCTTCACCAAAAACCATCAAAAAAGCCTCACCTTCCCCACTCTCTCCAACCCCCCTCCCACCTCCTCAAACCCCCAAGTCCTCACCCTTCCCCTCCCATGTTTAACGTTGTCTGATCTTCTTGGAGGTTCCTTGGCACTGGGTTACACCGCTTGCTATCTTTGAGTGTGGATGCTTTGCAGGATGAACTGATTAGATTTCGGCATCATTGAGTGTGGTATCCTACGTGATAAACACAGTTACACTCCCAGGTGTTCCTATAATAACACCTCATTGGAAACCATAACGATTGGAGCTCGCTTTTATTTTGTAGGAAATGTCTCTCCATTTGATTTTCCATGCAAAAAATTTAAGAGACCAAGAAAAGTGCATTGGCCATAGAAAGGAGAAAGATGATCAGAAAAGACAAATTGACAAGGCTGTGAAAATAAGTTGTAGGAAAGATGGAAGGTAGTGGATATAATCCAAAGGCAAGGAAGCACAAGAAGTGGCAAGCCCAAATGATCCGAAGATGCTTTGTAAGATTGTACGTGACGACTGGTACAAGAACAAACATTGCCATATCAATCAAAGACAAAGATGGCAAAACACTGCTATTAGATGAAGAACAGGAAGTAAGATAGATTGAATATTTCCAAGAGATTCTCAACCAACTCAATCCCACCTCCACTTTCGGGTTTGATGACAACATTGTGTTGACTCAGCTTGACGTCAACTTGGAAGGAATCACCAATGCAGAGATTCAGAGAGCCATCATGAAATTGAGCAATAACAAGGCACCCGGGTTGGACAACATTTCAGCAGAGGTTCTGAAACATTGACAGCATGTCGTCATCACAGAGCTCACAGACCTGTTCAATAAGACCTGGAAAGTGGAAGTTGTTCCACATGAGTTGAGGCAAGGGATAATCGTTGGGTTAAAAAATAAAAAATAAAAACCTTAGTGACTGCAACAATTGGAGAGGTATAACACTCCTATCTGTATCTGGTAAAGTTTTTTTTCAATGTGCTTCTTAGACAAAAGGAAGATGTAGAGAAAATCCTGTGTGAAGAACAGTCTGGTTTTCGAAGTAGTAGATCATACATGGAGCAGATTTTCACACTGAAGAACATCATTGAACAGAGCCTGGAATATCAGAAGCCACTTGCTATCAACTTCCTAGACTTCAAGAAGGCCTTTGATAGCATCCACCGACAGTCATTATCGGACATTATAAGACAGTATGGAATCCCACAGAGATATATCAATATCTTTAAAGCTCTGTACCAAAACTCCAGTTGCTGCATCAAGCCCGGCTCTGGGACAACAGACTCTTTTGATATTGTTAAAGGAGTACGTCGAGGTTGTATACTCTCCCCTTTCCTATTCCTTTTGGTTGTTGACTTTTAATGAGGAAAGCATTCACAGGTACCAACTTCGGCATACCATAGTGGCAACATCACTTGACAAAGTCTTGACTTTGCAGGTGACGTTGCACTGTTGGCTGAAGATTCTACTGGACTGCAAGAATGACCTCTAGCTTGGAGAAATGCCGTGCCAAAGTAGGCCTGCGTATCAGCTGTGCAAAGATCAAGACCATGATCACGCAACAACAATGAAGAGGTCCCGCTTACACAAGAATTGGCAACTCAGCCTCAGTGTTTCAGCGCCTCTGCAAAGTATGGATATTAACTGCTATTAATATTGCCACCAATCTAAAACTCTCCATATCCATTGTAGTGCCCATTGCAATTTATACCAGTGAACCGTGGATGAGAACAGCGAAGGTGTTACATAAACTGGACGTATTCCACCAACGTTGCCTCCGCAATATTCTTTGAATCACATGGAGAGACCATATTACAAACAAGGAAGTGTTAAAGAGAACTTGGTTAAGCTGCCTCTCAGGCATCGTAACAGAAAGAAGGTTGAGGTTAGCCGGACATATTTTTCTTCTCCCTGATGCCCGCTATGCCAAAGTAGCTCTCAAATGGATAACACTAGGTGGTAAAAGGAAACGAGGTCGCCCAAAAAAGACCTGGCCAAACGCTTTTAAAGAAGACCTGAAAACAAGAAACACCACATGGATGAGGGCGAGTGAAATTGCTATGCATCGGACAAGATTGTGACACTTGCTACTCATTGCCTCACTAGGGACAGGAGAAACCAAGTCTAAGAAAGAAAAAGCTCTTGTTGTTTCCAGCACTGTACGTGTATTTGTAAGATTTGAACACATGGTGCAGAAATGAGTTTTTTTTCTTTTTTTTTCTTTCACCTTCGCTATCCATATTCACTCATTGGGTTTAGGATCACGACATTATGTTTAAGAACTGTTGCTATAATAATTCTTGCTAAAGCTGTGTTAAACCCTTCAGCACCTGCAACATGTGTTATTGTCAGGATTTTGAGAACTTACAAAACTTCTTGTTGGGACTGGATGTTGATGCAATTTGAGAAATGTTTGGACCTGCCCTTTGAATATCTGTTATTGTTCATTAATCGATGAATTCTGTTCAGATGGTATTGTGAAAAATAAAAGGAAATTTCTCCAAAAGACACTTAACGACTAATTTGGCTGAGGCTGCAGAATACATCACACTGATGATGTAGAGCGGACTAGTTGACACCAGGCACAACTATGGGCGACGCATGGCAGGCTAGATCTCATTGTTGAAACTTTGTGGTAGTCATAGAATACTTACCCAGTGTAGTCTTGAGGACTTGGTGCGAGCCAACTCTTGTTTGTTTTTGTTTTTTGGTTTGTTTGTTTGTTTGTTTTCCCCTCAGAGTTTTTTTTTCTTTGATCCAATATGGCTGCCAGACCACATGACCATTGACTTCACTTTTATCAAAATATATTTCCCATGGGTTGTTGATCAATTGGTTAAAATTTTGCATTGATTGGATGACGTGCCTGCCCAAAGTGGCACTTTTTTGAGGGAGCAAATGTGTAATTACATCTATCTACACTTCTCAGGTAAGTTTGTACAAATTGTACTTAAAAAGTCTGCTATAAGAGGACATTCATAGTCCTTTACAAAGTTGCTTTTATTCTCGTTTGAGTATTTTCATAACTACCAAGGCTGATAAAGACGTCAAAATAGAATGCAAAATTATAAATCGGGAGATCGTTAAAACGCCAAATTGTACTTCTTCTTCTTTGCTCTTTTTCACCCAGCTGAGCACAATAAAGGCTGAAGCGATTCTAATGATTCTAATGATTCTAATTTATAACATGAGGAAGTGACATTGTCTCTGATCATTTGGCTTTGCTTTCTCATTTGATAACTGACAGCGATGAAAGTCCTTACACGAGGGAGGTGCAGAATCTGGCAGTGTGGTGCCAAAACAACAATTTGGCCCTAAATGTTAGCAAGACTATTTGGTAAATACTTATGACTTATTGTTGACTTTAAGAGGAATAGCACAGGCCACCTCCCTATCACAGTCGATAGGGCAGCTGTGGAGGCTGTGAACAGCTTTAGATTTCTGGGCATTCAAATCTCTATGGCATTGTCTCACAACATCGGATCCATTATAACAAAAGCACGACAGCATTTTCTGAGGAAAGGACGATTTTCTCAGACCACCAGATCTTTAACATCCACCAACTCATGCCAGCGGACTGGACGCCCAGTTTAACGTCAGTCTGAGGGATGGCAGACACTTTGAATCACCCTGCATGTGAAACACTGGGATAACAGTTGCATGCTGGCTTAGGATTCAAACTCAGGCTAGACGGCTTGGAGGCGATTGTACTTACCTCTAGGCTAGGCCATCCTGCCAGCCCATAGAACACGTCCTTATGGAGGGGGTGATTTCCCCCAGAATTACGAATGGGTTAATTTTCCCCCAAAATTGGTGTATTTTATTCCAACTTGGAAAAAAAAAAACCTCACACCAGGAGCGTTGGTTGCTATGGGATGCATATTTACATTGTGAAATTGGAGTCCTTCTTTACCCTGAACCCCTGGGACTATTGATTTTATTTTACCGCACAAAACCTTCCCGAGCACACCTGAGCACAACCACTACTTTGCAACTCGATCCGTGCAGTGGTTCAGGAGTATATAAATGTCAAATAAACAAGCTTACTCGAATTACAATATGATTATTTTCAGAATTTGATTCCGGTGCTTTTCGGCAACATCCTTTGGCTTGGACTGGCTTTTGGCAGTTTCATGCACCTTGTGTGGTTTAATTTTGAATTTGCTCAGGCATAACCTCTGCCTCTTAGGATCGTTGGTAACGGATAAATAATCAGCTGATGGAGTTGTTGAAAGCAGTTTGTTTTTGGCATTGTTTCAGTGAGACACGTCACCTCATGATTGGCGAGTACGGTTCGGTGGAAGGAAATAGAAAATCGAACCCATGCTCAATCCCAGAATTCCCCATGTAACTGCCACCTTAAGTAAGAGGGAGATAGGGCTGATATTTTGAGCCTTAAATGGTGTCTGTCTATGTGTGCATTGTTGTGCGTTAGTTTATCTGGTTCCAAAGTGCATCATTTGCTTCTTGATCTAATAAGTGTTTTCCCTACTATTGCATTACATTCTATTTTGGTATAACTGTTGTTTGCAACTGCTGTGATCAGTACTTTAATTTCTTAAAACTCTATGTCTACTACCAATTAATCCAGCTGCTTTCAATCCAACTACATTTTTGCCTTGTACAGTTTCATGTATTTACGCTTTACTAGGGCATGCCCGTACTATATATAAGCTAGGACGTGCCCGTACGTGGGTGCCCGTTCCTTGCCAAAAAAAAAAAAAAAAAAAAAATTTGTGTAGGGGTGTGTGTGTGTAAACATCCTAGGGCGTGCCCGTACGTGGGTGCAAAAAAACATGCGTGCAAACAACAACAACAAAAAAAAACTTTGAAACCACGTGGCAGTAACGACCACAGAACCCCCCCCCTCTATTTACATGAATGGTTTGGTCCATTCGCAACGACCACAGAACCCCCCCCCCTCTATTTACATGCAATGGTTTGGTCCATTCGCAACGCCAAAGCGAACGGCGAACGGCTAAATCGCCATAGCTCGGTAAGTACTTGTCCGATTAATTTAAAACCTTGAAAAGGCACATCCTCGGGTCCCCAGCAATATACCTGGCAAGTTTAAAGTATATCGGACCCGTGGTTGTCGAGAAACAGCGGTCACAGACAAACGTACAAACGTACAAACGTACAAACAAACACACAGAGATTACTGGAATTATAGATAGATATGCTGCAGGTGGCAATAGGCCTGCAGTACTATTTGGCAATCTGCTTGTGACATCGTTTGGATTGGGTGCATTCTTCGAATTGCAAAAGTTTATTCAAAGGTTGTTTGTATCATTTTTGTCAAGTTGTGCTTGTTCGTTGTCCACCATGTTTCAGGCTCTGTCATGGACCAATGGTAACGTTTGTGTTTAGTTGAGGATGTGCTGCAGCTCAAACTCGGAGGGGGTGGAGGAGTTTGGCCAGGGTGTTGATGACAATCCTCTTTGTGAAAAATACCATAGGATCTTGAACATCAAATGACAATTGATGATGGTAGACAGGTTCCCAGCTTCCAGCTTTAATGTCCATCTCAGAGACGTTGTACACGTTGATGCAATCAATGCCTTGCCTGTGAATCACCAGAATCACAGTTTATTGTTCGGTCAGGATTCAAACCCAGACTAGACAGCTCATCGGTAAGTACGTTTCCTCTGTGCCCATGCCATCGGTACTATTTTTGTCACTGATATTCTCTGCATGGTATTTTTCTTATTAAAATGATTTACTTGTGGTTCAGTTGAATGAGAAAATTATTGGATCATGCATGCAAATTATAGTAAATGGGAAAAAAACCAAAACTTGTGGTTACATGATTGCAATGGATGAGTTTGAGTAAAAAAAAAAAAAGAAAAAAAAAAAGATACATCAATGGATGAGTTTGAGTGCTGTCATAAAATGCTCTTGAATTGTTTATCATCTTTTGAATGAGCGCATTTGGCTCGAAAGGTTTGACTCGGTAATGTGTAATAAAGCTACGATTGTAATTTGTCAGGATTTTATTATTACCGTTTGTGTGTTCTGTTTGGATCACTTGAACAGTTATCTGTCGCTGGACTTTTTACTTTTCTGCGTTCTCATACATGTCAGTTTTTCTTTGAAGATTTGATTGATCACATGACTTTACCACTATTATCCTTCTTTTTCTGCTTTTAGGGAGTTCCTCCAAACTCACTCCGGTTCCTGTTTGAAGGGCAGAGAATTAGTGACCACCAAACACCAAAAGAGGTACCTGGGGTCTTGTTGTTTCATCGACTGGAAAGAATGTGGCTGTTTATCTGCTGGATTATTATTATTTATTTTTTCTGAAAATTGCCTCCCCAGAACTAAAAGCCCAGTAAGTTTGGGGTAAACCTATTTATTAATTGCAGAAGACAGGAGGTAGGAGCAGGAGGTCATGGTGCGAGGAGGAGGACGTGGTTGTTGTGGTGGTAGTGGTGGTAGGTGGAGGAGAAGGAAGAGGTGGAGGAGGTGGAGGAGGAGGATGACACAGAAGATAGGAGGAGGAGGTAAAGGGTTTGGGGAGTTGTGCCAAGCATATGTGTAGTTCAAGTGCACAACTTTCAGTTTTGTGATTTGAATGATGTTAATCTTTTATGTTGTTTTATCCAGAAATCCAAGTTCATGGAAGAGCTAAATGACAGGATAGCAAGTTCACAGATATGAGAGAGATGGACATTGCACATGAGTGGATGCTTTACAAAATGTAAGGGATGGGAGGAGAAATAGCTTGGTTTCTGGTAGAATGTGTGTAACCTTGGAGTAGGAGTTGGGTAAAGAAGTGGGAGCAGATTAGAGCAGGTAAAATATTGCAAGGCCACACAAAAACGTGTACCGTAGTGAATGAGAATTTGCCTCCTGTTGTTATGAGCTGAGGATGACAGAGGAAGGAGGAAGTTCCTGCCCAGGATGGACTTGTTCATGCCAATGAGGCAGGTAAAGCTGGTAGCATTCAACTTTTAGGCCTCTTTGGATATATTATCTGCCCATTTATTAGGAGTGGGATTCAAACACAGCCTCAAAGGAAGATGTATGAGCCGGGACAGCTCTGGAAGATGAAGTTTTAAGATATTAATTCTTTTTTCCCCATTTATTACTTGCAAAATCGAAGATTTTTCAAGTATATTGGTCGGTTGCGTTTGTGGTTCTGTCTGTCTGTCTGTTTGTCTGTCTGTCTGTCACCGGCCTACAGGTCATAATTCTAAACCGATCGTCACGAAACTTCACCAAGTTTTATGGGTCGGCCCAATTGAGAAGCCTATTGTTTTTGGGGTCAAAAGGCCGAAGCCATAGGCCAAAAGGTCAACATAGGCCAAATTTCTAAAATCCTCAATTTTCATCCAATTGACTTGAAATTTGAAGATGACTTGTATATCTGGTCACACATTATATTTTAGGTCAACATAGGCCAAAAGGTCAACATAGGCCGAATTTCTAAAATCACCAATTTTCATTTGACTTGAAATTCTAAGAGGATTTACATATATGGTCACTGAATTCAACCACCAACTATTTTTGAGGTCAACATAGGCCAAAAGGTCGACATAGGCCAAGTTTTGAAAATCCTCAATTTTCATCAGATTGACTTGAAAATTGAACAGCATTTGCACATTGAGTCACTAAATAGGGAAACTAACTTTTTGAAGTCAAAAGGTCAAAGGGCAACTCAAGGTCAACCTTACTAAATCATCATTTTACATCTGAAAAATCGTCACTTTTCTTCCTGTTGACCCGAGCTTTGATCAAGATTGTCAATTTTAATCTTGATGAAATGGACAATTTGCTGTATCAATGGAATTTTTTTTCTTGGGGGGTGGGGGCGGATTTTGCAAGTATCGTGCTCTGCATGATGTCTTCTTGTTTCTCCTCCTAGTTGGGAATGGAAGACGAAGATGTGATCGAGGTGTACCAAGAACAGACTGGTGGACTGTATATAAAATAAAATTGCTCTCAAACACCTGCCTTTTCAGATGATTAATAACCCCCTTCAGCAATCTGTAGTTTATATTTGTTTTGTGAGTAGTCTTACTGTAGGACTTCCATGGTTGTCCTTAGCTTTTTTGGGCTCAAGGTCAACCATGAACAAACGAATCATTCATGCATTTGTTTTCTTTTGGGTATGGTTTGCTGAAGAAAGTAGCTGGAGTGAGTTTGCAATCTCTGGCCTCCTCAAGACCTCATATTCAGTTCATTTATCTTTCTTTTAAATAAATAAAAATTCTCTGTCTTGAGGTTCACTTTTGATGTCCTCTTTGCTTCGCTCCCTGCTCATGTCCCCATATTTTCATATCTGAAGCAGAAAATAATTTTGATCGAGTGCAGGTCCCTTATCTGCCCGCTTGGTGGCGTTTTCACTCCACCAGTCTCACCGGACGGGCGATTCTGTTTCCTCCACTGGACGTTATGACCCGCAATGGATTTTGCTGGGTGCTTGAAGAAAACCTTCAGCCTATTCCTTCAGCCTGACGTCGTTAAACCGACCCTTTTGTGCTTCATTTCACCCCAAAACCTGTTGTAACAGAAAAACGAGGATATTGCCACTGATGGGCAGACCTGTAATCAAGTCACAAAACTGTTCCCTGGGCAATGGTTGGCCCTTGTCGAGGCTCCTTTTTAAAATTCCTCTCCCTCTACCTGCCCCCTTCCCTATCTCTCCCGCCGAGCTCCCCACAAATGTTTTTAGCACACAACACAATCATGGAAATGGACGCCATTTTGTTATCGCTATATTAGGAGAGCCATAAAAAGTTTTTATTTTTTATTATTATTTTTTGCAACTTGTAAGCAGATCGAGGCGAACAGAGTTTTTAAATTTCTCGCATCAAGACTTTTTAAATATCCTGCAGAAGTCTTATTAACAGACCAAATTTTATCAGCCATTGTTCAAACCCCAATTAAAACTTCCATCTTTTAGATCAATCCGGTGTATATTGTAAATGGTTTGCATTAGGGTGGTCCAAAAATTTGAAGATTGGATTTTCATTTCTCCACAAGCCTGCCCCTATTCCTATTGACGAAAGTAGTTTGTGGTGAAAATTTGAGCTTGATTGGACAATATTTAGAGGTTGCTCAAAATGTTCACAAATTTTAATGAATAATAAGATACAGAATTTTTAGCATCCTACATCAATTCATAGATAATTATCTATTTTCAATTACTCAAATTATTATTGTTGTTGTTGTTGTTTGTTTGTAAACTAATAAATAATTATGTACCATTGTACAATGTACATGTATGTTCAATTGTTCATTGTTCAATGTTCATTCATATCGTCAAATTCAGATTAAAAACAAAACAGTAGATTAAACATTCATGTATTAATTTGACAATAAATCATTTATCTGAAAAAATTAATCATCCATCAGAAAATATTAAATATCTATCAGAGACGATAAAACAAATCTATCAGAATACACATAATTTGAATGATTTTACTTAACATTGTTTTCAGAAACTCATGTTTCAAAACATTGCCTACTTCTTTGACAAGATGGCTTTGGTTGACACTGGAAAGTTTTCACGATGAAGTTTCACAACTCTCAACACAAATTGCTTCTGCTCTTCATTCTTGGTCAGCGTGTCATGGAAAGTTTGGATGAGAGCAACACCTCGCTCAGCACAGTCATTGATAAACTTCATGCTGTGTATCTTCTTCTCAAGCTCTTGGTATGCCTTGTCTGTGTTCCAGAGGTGTGGCTCCTTTTCCAGAAAACTCAGTGATACTTCTTTGTCAGACTCTGAGATGACGACACCAAATAATTCAAGAGATCGACTTGTGATGTAGGTGTCCACTGAGTCAGAAAGCCTGAAGGCTTTAGCATCTATCCTATGAAGATTGTTTGGCTTTGGAGCCCGCTTGAAGTTCTTCACAATCTTTGCCTTTGTCTCATCATCCACCCAGCTATTAAAAAGAGCTGATGCAGCAAGGTGTTCTGACAAATAACAGAGGTGTCTAGTGAATGCTTTGACAGCAGTTTCACGGACAACCATATCTGGGTAAGAATCAAGGGTTGAAAGAAGAAGCAAATCATTGAGAGGTGCCTTTGTGGGTAGCGGCGCCTCATGCCAGAATCTCGCATACACAAGTGCAACAAAAAGAACAATCTGTGTGATTCCCTTCAATTCACGTGATGTTAGCTTTATTTGGTCTTTGAAGAGAACCATCTTGAGAGCATATATGGCTTTCATCATCCAGCGGGCATTGTGCATAGCTCCTGAGGCATGGAATTTCACCTATCTGGCCTCACATCCACCCAGAAATGTATGGCATAGTCTAAGAAGTTCTTCATAGTCATCACATGGGTGTTGTTCTTCGAGTGCAGCTGCATAAAAATGTATCACATTCTGACGTTCAACAAGGTTATCGGAAAATATTTTATCTTCTCCTACTTGGAACCTCTTCTTGTCAATTAAAGGCCATTGTTTCTGAAACCTCTTGAACAGTCTGATCTCAGGTCTGCGAGTGGGTCCTATGACTTTAGTTGTAACATCAGAGAGCATTACTTCAAACACATGATGACGACATGCAATCCAGACAAGCTTAGCATACAAAGCTGCTTCAATGAGGGTACATGCTCCGTTTCTCAGCCCTGTGTTGGATGCAGTACTGCAGTAGTGTCAAACACTATGCCTTTCACCAACTGTTTGACATTCCACTCCTCAACAAGTTGTATGCATGCATTTGCTTGTGCTACACCAGTGCCTTGGGGAATTTTGGGGACTCCAAGCAACTTCTCGGTATTCATACCAGTTACAAGTATCGCTACCCGATCAACAGATTCTTTGTGATTGCCAGTATAATCAGGGAGCAGTTTCCCATCCCAGTGTAGTAGGAGTGGGCTATTACATGAGAAATTTGCCTTTTCTTCAGTGGCCATTATTTCCCTTCCACGAATTCGAGCACGACGAATTCCACTGTGTGACAGAGAAATGTCTTCATTGGTATGACCAAGAGATTGTGCAAAAGCACTGGCCACAAACATAGCACGCCGATCTGAGAGATTTACTCTGTCCAGAGTTTCCACTATTGCTGGAGTGATCACCTTGATGGGAGCCTTTTTCAACTGTTTGGCAGAAGATGGACTTTGGAGTTCGAATTCATTGTCCCCTGAATCTGAGCTTTCAATCTCAGACTCATCATCATCAACCACAGCCGATGTTGATGGAACAGATTGCATTGCTGTTGGAGTCTCAGCAGCATGTTTCTTCTTTCTTTTATCTTCATTCTCAAGCCTGGTACGCTTTCTGTTCTCCTTCACTGCCAGAGTGTAGTCCACAGATCCCATACGTGAACTTGAGGGATCCTCACGCTGCATGATAAGGAATGCTTTGTCTTCTTCATTCGTCATTTTCTCAAGCGCATCATTTGGTGAGATATCGAAGAGGGATTGAAGATCATCTTTGAACATCTGCTCCTTCACTCTATAGTTTTTGAATGTCTTGGTTCTATTTTTCTTTACCAGTTTGTAGGCATCATACAACTTCAAAAGTTGGTGCTCACAGGAATTTACTCTCTGCACTGGAATTCGTGCTTTCTCCCAGTATGCACACACAGCTTGTACACTAAGTTTGGCACTTTCACCAACTGTATGGTGTTCTTGTATGTGATGGTACACCATTTTCTGCAATGTGTGTCCTTTGGTTGCTAGTCCCCCACATATTATTTCCTTTTCAGATTTGCCCAGCAACCAAACTGTGGAAGAGCTGCGAGTTTCTGCCATCTGAAAAAAACAGGATAAATTCAAAATGTTATTTTTTGAGCAACCTCTAAATAAGTTCTAATTGACCTCATATTTGGTTCCTATGATCTTTATAAACATAGGAACAAGGGTGGCCTTGTGGAGCATGGATCTTTAATAGTATTAAATATTACATATATCTGTGGACTACCCGAGTCTGTCTGCATTTTGGGTGGTTAGTTTTTTGGGGTTGTCTATTTTATGCAACAATTGGGCAGAAAAGACTTTTCATTTAAAAAGTTTATTTTCATGATTTTTTTTTTTTTTTACATTGTCAATCTGCAATAAAACAGTCTGTGCTTAAAACACAAATCCTTGCTTGTACTAGTTGGTCTTGATATTTTCAGGTTTAATGGCATGTTCCTGAATTTATGAAAATAAACGTTTTTGTTACATTCCTGTCTGTTGTTGCTTAACTTTCAATCTTTGAACCAGAACGTCGTCGTCCTTCCCACCTGTCTGCTTAACCAGTTGTTGCTCAGCTGCCATTTCCTACCTGTATATTCACTTTCTTCCTGGTTGTCAATCAATTTCCCTACTTTGCTGCTTCCCTAGATTTACAAGATATAAAAATGATTTTTTTGGACAGGCATGCCTTATCCAATATTCAGAACTTTGTCAGCTTTTTCTCTCTGCTCACGTGTCCTTTGTTTGGTTTTCGCCATCTGTGTCCTTTGTCCCGTCGTTCCTTCCTTTCTTGCTTGCTAATCAGCCTGTCCTTTTGATACTTGCCCTGTTCGCCAATTTCATCAACTTCACCTGGATCCTTCCCCTCACTCCCTCCATCTTTTTAATTGCTGTCCTCGTGCTTGTTTTAATTTTCTGTGACAACAAGCTGTAACCCACATTTTACTGTCGATCAACTTCCTGTACAACTGCCATATTTTGTCTTGCTAGCAGAAGTGACGTAATCTAATTCTCATCTTGTAATATTAACACAGCCAGTTGCAAACGATAATATGCAATGCGTGATCGGGATTGGGGCATTTCAGCTAGTTTATATCGGGGTATACAATGCACACGTGGTTGTGGAAAGGCATCAAATGTAGTTCTTGTTTGAAATGAGTGATATCTAATGAACCCCATGACCCTCCAGTCCGATGCTCTCATGCCCTGTGTACAACATGAATAATTATATGTTAGACATATGGCGTCATTTCCACAGTCACCACTCATAGGCTCCCACCTGGGCCCTGGCCACTCTTGTAAAGATAATGGTGTCACTTCCACCCGACCCCTCATACCCAGGGGGAGAACATGTGAGACCTTCACCCAAATCACTCTTGCTCGTTGGGCAGGGGCAAATTGGTCCAATTCGCCCGTGTCCCAGATACGATGAGGGTGTCTGGAGCGCCTCAGATGGAGTCTGCATGCCGTCGCGGCTCATCTCGTGCTTCACCACTGTTAACGCCGACCTCACTGATCGTGGTCTGCTGCACCCCACAAACATCGACGAGGGAGTCTTACGAAAGAGCAGAGCAGTGTATTTAAGTGGGTGAGCTGAGGTTCGAACTGACTGGTGGCAGGAGATGGGGCTTTGTAATCACTTCTGTCTGTCTGTCCGTGCCATAACCTTTTTACCATTTGAGATTTGTCATCAAATTTTCATCAAAGCTCTATTATGATAATACGGAGAAGGCAAATTAATAATTTTCTCAATAGGTCAAAGGTCAGCGTCACATAAAATCGTCAAATTTCATCCGATTGAGCTGCAAATTTCAATTTACCATTTGAGATTTATCAAATTTTCCCCAAAGCTTTATTATATTACAGAGAAGGCAAATTTATATTTTGGTCAAAGGACTAAGGTAAAGCGTCATATAAAATCATCAATTTTCATCGGTTTAACCTGAAATTTTAAGAATTTGCATATTGGGTCACATAATTGGTTTACCAATCAAAAGTTGGGAAGCAGATTGGTTTTTTAATAAAGCTCAAAGGTCAAGGCTGCATAAAACCATCAATTTTAATTTGGTATTTTTTTAACTTAGATTTTAGCATATGGAAGAAGAAGTAGATGTCTGAATACAAACAGATGCGGGCGGACTTTGCATTTTCAGATGCTTTCCAGTTTTTTTGTTTTTTTATATTTTTTTTTATAGTTTAATCTGTTAGCTTTTAAAAGTTTATTTTGAGAAGCATTTGCTTTTGGTGAGAACTGAGAGGAACAGGACAAAGGAAGGGGAGGGAAACGGTGAGGAGCAGAAATCACGTATGGTGGACGGTGGAAGTCACTAAGGCAGTTGTTGAGCAGAATGAGGTTAGGAAGAGGATGGAGAAGATCAAGGATGGAGGAGACAACCGTGTGCAAGATTGCTGCACCAGTATCTGCAAAAAAAGAAAGCAGCAAGGACAGCTGTCGATAAGGCGAGGAATGATATGGAAGAGAAGGTGTATAACAAATTGGAAGAGGATGGTGGGAATATTATTGATAAATTGGCACATGATAGGGATGAGAATAGTAAGGGTATGGGGGTGAGGGGTGCAGTGATTATAGGATGATGGTGTTGACGATGTGCGTACAGAAATGATCTTTGCAGGGGAAGAAGTGGGAATCAGTTGGACGAAGAGGCTGTTGAATATACACTTGGTCCTCGGTTAAGGTCGTTGTTACTTTCTTGAAAGCACGACGTTAAGTGAAACAAAAACGATTTTAAATGGATCAATTTATCACATTAGAATTTATGTAAATAGGGGGGCTGGAGTTACGTTCCTTCGTCCCCATTAAATGCATCACATTTAAGTAAATCCATACACTTTTCAGTGTATATATATATATATTGGTACTGATCGCGGTTAGGATGTTATAGACCGAGCGGTGGTTTAAAACCGCGACCTAACAAAACTCACCCGATTCCACCCGAACGTTGGTTGTATCGCACCCTAGCTGCTCAATGAGGGAAAAGACAAAAGCGACGCAATGCAAGAGGAAAACGGAGACAAAAAAAGGTTTGAAATACTACTACATTTATTCCTACTATTTACACACAAGCAAAAAGACAGATGTCACGTTTATTTCCAAGCACAAGACGCAGGTGACACAGTGCAAATTTAGCTTACCTACAGACTTAACTTATATCCCAGGACAGAACAAACAGAACGCTGACTCACGCGGGGAATGCCAGGGATGGCAGAAGGTGGATGGCTGGAGGGAGAGGAAAGGTCCAAGGGGGGGTCTTGCAGCTCAATCGTGCGTTTGGCAGCCGCCGTTCCTTTTTGTTGGCCCTGCTCCAAACCGCCGTTCAGGCCCCCTTTGGCGGTTGCCGGGTGTCGCTGCTGCGGCGGCCTCCGTCCGCTGCGTTCCCAGGACTTGTCTCACTGGTCTGGTCCCTCAACCCTCAACTCTTTCTTGCTTCTCTCACTCCTCACCACCGACTCCTCACCGCAACCAACTGACCACCGACTCCTTTCTCTGGCAACCGACTGTGACCAACTCCTTGCAACCAACTCCTCTCTTAACAACCCTTCTTTTTCCAACCCAGAGTGCATCTCTCTTTCTTCTTCTTCTGCTCCACTTCCGGTTGCGCCCTTTTATAGCGCCCCCAGCGATCACGCCCCCGGCGCTTTGGACACGCCCATCGGGGCACTCACCTCGGCCCTGGCTGGTCGCACGACCCTCGGGCTCCGCCCCGGACGACGACGGGCGGGCGCGCCCCTCCCCTCCTCTGACGAGGTGGAGACACGCCTTTCTTCCCTGACTCGAGCCTCGTGGTCAAGGGCGGTTATTGGAGGGGAGGTGATTGGGAATCGAGGGCTCAGCAATGACGAGAGGGGATGTAATATGGCAATCGAGGGTCGGCAATCACGAAAGGGGGATGTGAAGGAAATGGGGATTTTTGGGGATGGGAATGAAAGGGGATCTATTCTCTTTCACTGGTGCAATGGAGTACTTCAATTAATGGGAGACACAGCCTTATCCTAAAACACAGAATAAGATATAACTGTCAAAAGAAAAGATATATCGTGTCCTGCATGTATGTTTTTATGGGTTTTTATGGACTAACTACGGGAACGCCCTTTGACCTTTATACAACCACAACGGAGGGAGGAGGGGTGATATTTTACAACATTTTACCACCACAACAAAATTAAAAAAAACATTCTCATATTCACAACACTGCACCCTCCTCCCCTTAGGCACGTCCCGGGCCTATTACTTTTACCTTAGTGTGGCATGTAGGTGTAGTTCCCTCTACTTTTAACCTGACCCTGAGTGCGACTGGTTTTAAAACATAAATAAATGTGTCCCGCTGCTCCATTGCACCCTGCCTAACAGACTTACGCCCACAGTTAACCGAATTGCGGAATGGTCTTCAAACTATACACTGACGGTGGGGAGCATTATTTACACTGACGCTAATTTTATTTACAAAACTAACCCAGGACCTGTAATTGTTCTTTCTGGGGGGAGGACAGTCTGCTCTGCATCAATGCACCATTAAAGCACCCAAAAACGCACCAATACACACCCAAGCACCAATCGGTGCAGTCACCATTGTTCAATGAATAAAATAAAACCAACAAACCCAACCCTGCAGGTGTCTCTTGCTCTTCGGCTCCCTCTGCTGGTTATTATTATTTCTTCCAGTTGTTGTCATTTTCATTTGCTTTGCTTACTGGCGGCCTATTTGCAATAAAGCTTGCCCAAACGTGTCCATTTTATTTATCTTTATTTATGGCCCACAGGGCCGACTACGTGTGGTTCACCTGTGGGGCATCGGTGCCCTGTGGCCAAGGTCCGCCAGCAAGATTTCGGGCCCTCATGGCCGGTTCCAGCAGAGGGGCCATGCCCCAACCCATGGGGTCCATAAGTGGTGCTCGGCCACTGACATGTGGTCCATAATGTGGTGCATCGATGCAGACAGCTGGTTCTGGGAATTTCGGGCGCACAATGGCCGACCCACGCACGCTCCCCTCGGCGCCCAACTGCGCTCAGGTCCTCATGTGGGAGACAAAAGGGGGGACAAGACAGATGAGCGAGGGGTAAGGTCTCAAGGGTACACATCAAAAAGGCAATGCAAGGCGAAATGCGTACGGAGGGCGAAGTGAGAAAGCTCGTCCCTACCGTACGTCACCCCCCTGTTACCTAGCCCACCCTTGCCCTTACCCCATATGTACAAAACCTACACATTACCAATTCGTCACTACTGTCACGTCTTCCCCATATTTCCCCGATACCAAATTCGTCTCCACAATCCCTCTACTTCAAAATTTGCCATCATCAATCCTCATAAGGAGGCAGAGATGGAACATCAAAGCACAATGTCACACCCACGTCATGATGCGTCTCACAATCCAAACATTTGCATCATAAAAATAATTAAACTATGGCATGGTGTGGAGTACCTGTCACCTCAGGTGAGTGGATGCAGATGGTGCGAGGAGACTTCATCCTGACTACTTTCTAAATGACTTTAACACACTTTACACTACCCGGGGTCTTTCCCCTGCCAATCCATTGGCCACTTACACTATGGGTTCTAACAACCAATCCCCATTGACCAAACTGTGGTGCTTCTCAATTTGGGGTCTCACTCCCCCGATTCATCTCCCGGTGCCCTCGCACAATTTCTGGGCCGCGACGTGTAGCTCTCCCAACAGGTCTACCCACCTGCACACCTCCACCACTGTAGTTGCCACCCGAGCTTACCGAGCTCCTCACCCTAACCTATCTAACTGGGGGCAGCCCCTCTCCTGGCTCTGTCACCCCATGGTGCCCTCTGGCACTGGGCTACCCGGGTCCGTCCTCCGGATCCTCGGGCCCCATCCACAACAACTACTACCGGCTCCCAGAGCCCACCTGCGGCCTCACCTGGCCGACATCCTTACAGTGGTGGAGTGCCCAAACCAACTACACACACTAACAGGCTACACGCCCAGCCATTTCCACAACACTAATGCACCCATCCAAATACCATTCTTTCACCTCGCACCACAGATGCCAATATCCAACCACAATTTACCTGTACCCTCTACCTAACACTTACACTACCCGCCCCGGGTATCCGTGATGGGGGTCCACTCTTCCCCCATTCACACCTTCGCACCATCCACTCCACTCCACAATTTCCACCATTCTCACTCCACGACCATCCATTCCAATCCTCCAGACCATTTATTCCATACACCTGTCTTTCATTCACCTGTCGTTGCACACCTGTGCAATCCTACCTGGTGCCACCTGCACCCTCCTCCTCTTCCTGGACCATTTGGTCAACACAACACGCAATCACCACTACTCCCTCATACACTGCTCCATTCACCTGTTCAGTTGCACACCTGTGCAATCACACCTGTGCAATTCTCACCTGTTCAATCCTCACACACACGGCATCATCTCGGCTAACTACTCCCCTCTGAAACTTGCGCTTCCCAGTCGTCCCTTTAAACTATTGCGCTCCCACGTCATTATCAACCACACTAATCTACCTGCGTCCCCACTACAGGTATCAGTCACTAACTAACCTTAACGTCACCTAATGTCAATCTCTTCTAGATCCCTACAATATAACCTAACCCATCCGGGCTAGTTTTCACTGCCATACACCCCATAATCTAGTGCTCCTTTGCCCCCCACCTTGTGAGGGATGACAGAGTTGCCATCCCACCACAGCGGGGCATCTCTCACTACCATTCCCCCAGTCCTCTGACGCTACGAGCCCCCGTCGCAAGAGGTACTGGGTCCTGCCTCGGCATCTAGAGCCGAGGCGATCCATGAGGGCGCCTGCTCGCCGGCATAAGGTCTTATCCGGTCGGCATGGACGATCCGAGGGGGGGTCCGTGGCCCCATTTTGATCTTAATGACCACGTCACAGATTTGCGACAGGACGACTCCCGGGCCTTGCCAGGGGGAGGTGAGTTTTGGGCACCTTCCCTTCCGCCTCCGGGGATTAAAGAACCAAATCTTCATCCCCGGAGCGTATTGACTCCCCTGGCTCCGGTCGTCGTACCTGCGCTTCATCTTGGCCCCCGCCAGATGGAGCTGGCGGCGGGCGAAGGCATGGACCCGCTCCATGCCTTCCTCCAGGTGACGTGCGTACCCCTCCCTCGGCGGTGTGTCCGTGGTGTCTGGCACGGGACCGCATAGCAAGTCGGCGGGAGCCCGTAACTCCCGCCCATACATAAGCAACGCTGGACTGCATGCGGTGGCCCCGTGTTGGCTAGTTCGGTAGGCCATCAACAGGTACGGGAGATGTTCGTCCCGACGTCTTTAGCTTGAGGCTCATTTTCCGCGGCGCAACACCTGCGGGGGCCCAGGATCGAGGGTTCGAACCCTTGCAGTTTGCAGCTCTCGATCTCATCGTTGATACGTCATCGTGGCCCGCCTTAGCCCGGTGCACCACGACGCCTCCACCTGGATGCCTACAAGCATACGCTACCCCTTTCGTGCTCATACATGCAGCCGTTTCCATGCTCTTGGTCGTACCTTCTCTAACACACCTCGGTACACTCATTCCGCTCACCGACTTGGTCACACACCTGACCACCGAACACTTTGGCACACATTCGTCGCTCGCACACCTCACTAACACACCTCTTCGCGCCCCCTCCTCGGTCACTTCCTCTGTGACAATCACAGGTGTGCTCTCATTCGCACACCCATCCACGTGCCTCACTACCAACTCAAATGTGCCTTCCCACACACGCTCTACCATCCCAGGTGTGCTTCCTTCCATTCCAGGTGTACATCCTCGCTCACCTGTCACAACCAACCCACGCTCCGTTTCACTCTCACTACTCTCACCTCCACTCTCGGTCGCGCACTCACCCTTACTCTCGACAGCACACTCTTTCCTCATGCACCCGTCCGTTACACACCTTTCTCGCGCATCCTCCCGCGCACACTTTTTCGTTACCTCCTCCGTAACACTCACCACACCGCGCTTCCCTGTGCTCCCTCGCACACGCGCTACGACCGACTCACTCCTGACGGCACACTCACTCCTCGGCGTGCACTTTTTCCTCACACACCCCATGGTCGGACATTCTCGCACACCTCTTTTTTCGCACACCAGACCTGTCGCACACTTCACCAACGGCCTCTCACGAACACCCGGATCCAAACCAATCCCAAAGCCGACTGAAGCTTTCCTCACATCATATACATTGCCACTCACCTCCGTACCTCGTCGCACCTCCTCTGCCACCTGCAAACTTTTTATTTGGTTAGTGAGCATCTCATCATGATTTGAACACAGACCTTGTACATATTCCATGACTTCCTCCTTTATCTCCCTCTTAGCTTCCCTCCGTCTCTTCTTAATTTCACTCACCCCTTCTTCCACCTCCTCTAATTTTTCCTTTACCTCCTTCAGCTCCCGGTGCGCCCCCTCGATTTCTTCCTCCATCGCTACTTTAACCGTTTCTATGTGCGTCCTTACCTCCCGGTCCTTCGTCTCCATTACTTCTGTCACCTCTTCCAACCTCTTCGTCAATCCCTCATGTACCATTTGACATTCCTTTTGTGTCGCTATTAATTCATTTTTTATGTCCTTTTGTGTTGCTTTTAAACCCCCGATGATTGCAGTGTTCTTTTCCACTTGGTCCGCTAGTTCTTTTTGTCCCACTGTCAGCTGTTCTACTCCTTTCGTCAGATCTTCTATTCCCCCCTGTAACTTTGCCGTATTATTTCTCACCTCTTTCTCTATACGCTTTTCGCCTCGCTTTACCTCCTCGCGTAGCCCCGAAACCTCCTCACTCACCCCTCGTCGTATTTCCTCCATCTGGTTCCCCATCTGTTCGATTTCCCGGGCGGATTGTTCCCCTATTTCCCGCAATTTGTCCTCCATCCTATTTTCTAACCCCATTAACCCATTTTTCACCCCCTCTAACTGATTCTCCTGGGCAGCCATTCTGTTTTCCACCTCCGTTAACCCATGTTTCACCCCTTCTATCCCATTGTCTAACCCCTCAAATTTCTTGTCTAATCCCTCAAATTTCTTGTCTAATCCCTCAAATTTCTTGTCTAATCCCTCAAATTTCTTTTCTAATCCCTCACCGGTACCCCTCGCTTCGTCCCTCATTACCCCCATTTGGCCCCCCATACTATCCATTTTTGCATTCAGTTGGGTCAAGAATAATCTGAGGTCAAACTCGGTTTGCCCAGCGTCCCCAGCCGCCACCGCGGGCTCGCCCTCCGCGGCGCCGCTATTTTGGGACCCTTCAACCACGTGCGCGAGCGCGCCATTTTGCGCGCCTGATATTCCCGCAACCACATTGCCATTTTCCTCCTCCCTTTCTTCCCCGAAGTCCTGGGTTATTTCTAACCCCTCTATCTCTCCCACCGGCATCCCGTCGCCTTGGACAGCCATGGCGCGATTTCAAAATTCGGGCTTTTCCTTTAAAACAAAACAAATTTCGGTATTTTATAATTTTGAGCGCGTGAAGCGCGCTCCGGGTCGATCTCACTCCCCGACACCAATTGTTACTGATCGCGGTTAGGATGTTATAGACCGAGCGGTGGTTTAAAACCGCGACCTAACAAAACTCACCCGATTCCACCCGAACGTTGGTTGTATCGCACCCTAGCTGCTCAATGAGGGAAAAGACAAAAGCGACGCAATGCAAGAGGAAAACGGAGACAAAAAAAGGTTTGAAATACTACTACATTTATTCCTACTATTTACACACAAGCAAAAAGACAGATGTCACGTTTATTTACAAGCACAAGACGCAGGTGACACTGCAAATTTAGCTTACCTACAGACTTAACTTATATCCCAGGACAGAACAAACAGAACGCTGACTCACGCGGGGAATGCCAGGGATGGCAGAAGGTGGATGGCTGGAGGGAGAGGAAAGGTCCAAGGGGGGGTCTTGCAGCTCAATCGTGCGTTTGGCAGCCGCCGTTCCTTTTTGTTGGCCCTGCTCCAAACCGCCGTTCAGGCCCCCTTTGGCGGTTGCCGGGTGTCGCTGCTGCGGCGGCCTCCGTCCGCTGCGTTCCCAGGACTTGTCTCACTGGTCTGGTCCCTCAACCCTCAACTCTTTCTTGCTTCTCTCACTCCTCACCACCGACTCCTCACCGCAACCAACTGACCACCGACTCCTTTCTCTGGCAACCGACTGTGACCAACTCCTTGCAACCAACTCCTCCTCTCTTAACAACCCTTCTTTTTCCAACCCAGAGTGCATCTCTCTTTCTTCTTCTTCTGCTCCACTTCCGGTTGCGCCCTTTTATAGCGCCCCCAGCGATCACGCCCCCGGCGCTTTGGACACGCCCATCGGGGCACTCACCTCGGCCCTGGCTGGTCGCACGACCCTCGGGCTCCGCCCCGGACGACGACGGGCGGGCGCGCCCCTCCCCTCCTCTGACGAGGTGGAGACACGCCTTTCTTCCCTGACTCGAGCCTCGTGGTCAAGGGCGGTTATTGGAGGGGAGGTGATTGGGAATCGAGGGCTCAGCAATGACGAGAGGGGATGTAATATGGCAATCGAGGGTCGGCAATCACGAAAGGGGGATGTGAAGGAAATGGGGATTTTTGGGGATGGGAATGAAAGGGGATCTATTCTCTTTCACTGGTGCAATGGAGTACTTCAATTAATGGGAGACACAGCCTTATCCTAAAACACAGAATAAGATATAACTGTCAAAAGAAAAGATATATCGTGTCCTGCATGTATGTTTTTATGGGTTTTTATGGACTAACTACGGGAACGCCCTTTGACCTTTATACAACCACAACGGAGGGAGGAGGGGTGATATTTTACAACATTTTACCACCACAACAAAATTAAAAAAAACATTCTCATATTCACAACAATATATATATATATATATATATATATATATATATATATATATATATATATATATATATATATATATATATATACATTCTGTATTGTACATTGTAATGCAGTACTGTAAATAAATGGAAAAGAAGCTGCAAAATAATCACCCTTTAGAACAATAAAAAACATTTAGGCCTACTGGTGGAGGGTGGCAGTCATCATGAGATCCGGAGGGGTCTCCCCCTTGCTGTGACGTGAAGGGTTCTGCTGATAGACTGAGTGCTGCTCAGAGTTTAAGCATAAACTCACGCCCATAAACCTTAAAACCACGAGGCTGATTATTATTTTAGGACATCTACATTGGATACTGCATACAAAATACATGCATCAGAAATGAAAATCACCGGCATTTGCATATAAGAAGGACCCTTATACAGGTCCACGATCGGTTTTAATCAAATCTGCGCTCCTAATTTTATTGTTGCAAACTGCTCTATTCCAATGGAGTGAAATAAAAATATATAATGGGTCTTTTTGGGTCCTCGGAGTCTTAATTGGGTGCTCGGGGACTTTTGGGCCTTCAGAGTCTTTTGGGTCCTCAGGTCTTTTGGTTCCTTGCGGACCTTTGGGTCATCAGGGACGTTTTGGTATTTTGGGTCATCGGGGACTTTTTGGTCTTTTGGGTCTTCAGTGTGTTTTGGGTCCTTGGGGACTTTTGGGTGCTCGGGAACTTTTGGTTAATCGGGACCTTTTGGTCATCTGGGTCTTTTGGGTCCTTGGGGACTTTTGGATCTTTGGCGACTTTTGTGTCATCTGGGTCCTTTTGCTCCCCAGGGACTTTTGGGTCATCTGGGTATTTTGGGACTTTTGAATCCTCTGGGGCTTTTGGGTCCTCAGGACGCTTGGGTCTTTTGGGTCCTCGGAGTCTTAATTGGGTGATGGTGGACTTTTGGGCCTTAAGTCTTTTGGGTCCTCAGGACTTTTGGGTATTTTGGGTCCTCGGGGACCTTTTAATCATCGGGGACTTTTTGGTCTTTGGGTCATCGGGGACTTTTTGGGTCCACAGGGACTTTTTGGTCATCTGGGTTCTTGAGGATTTTTGGGTTTTCTGTGTCTTTTGGTTCCTATGGGATTTTTGGGTCATTGGGGACTTTTGGATCTTCGGGGACTTTTGGGTGTTCGGGGACTTTTGGGTCATCTGGGTCTTTTTGTTCCTCGGGGACTTTTGGGTCCTCAGGGACTTTTGGGTCATCAAGGCCTTTTTGGTCATCTGGGTGTTTTGGGTCCTCAGGGATCTTCTGGTCTTTTGGGTCTTTGGAGTCTTTTGGGTCTCAAGTGTTAAAGTGTCTTCCAAGGTCGAAGGGCTCTCAGCAGTCTAAACACTAAAGGGTTAAAAGGTACATTTGAATAATACTTAATTAATTAATAGACGTCAAAAAGTATGGGACACACACACACACACACACACACACACACACACACACACACACACACACACGCACACGCACACGCACACACACACACACACACACTTTTATGTATCTCATTTTATTTTATTCACATTCTCATCACATTTTATTTTATGTCCTTGCTCCTACCCTCTGGAACTCACTACCTCACACCATCAGAGACTCCTCCTCACTCACCACATTCAAAACATCACTCAAGACCCACCTGTTCAGCACTGCATTCAACATTCAACCCACAGCATTTAACCCCTGACTATCACTTCTCCTTCTCCCTCCTTTTGCTTTAAATATTTCCCTATTGATTCTTGTATTTTTGCAATTGTTGTTTTCATGTTTTGTTATGCATTATGTTTTGCACTCTGTCAAAGCGCCTTTGGGCTTCATGAAAAGCGCTATACAAAATAAATGAATTATTATTATTATTATCTCCGTAAAGACCGTCTGGACAACCCTCCCATATACTTTCTCAACAAACCTCTCCAAGAAGTTCTGTCACTCAAGCTCCTGGGTCTCACAATCTGCCATGATCTTTCCTGCGAAAACCACATTTCCAAGCTGGCCCCCAATGCCAGTCGCCGACTGGGCATCCTCCGTCGTGCAAAGTCCTTCCTTGGCACACCTGAGCTCCTCACCACATACAAGGCTTTCATCCGCAGCTCAATGGAATACTGCTCTCCCCTCTCGGCTGGTGCTCCTGCCTCACACCGAGCTCTGCTTCAGGCTGTAAAACCAAAGCTTTCAGAATCATTGGAATCTCGTGCAATGAAGCTAACTCTGAGGGCCTTTCACTCACTCACCACAGGCAGCTAGGTGGTCTTTCTGTCTTCCACTGATTCCTCTCTGGTCTCGTGGCCTAGCCACCCCAGCCCTGTATGTGCTCTGTCCCCCAATTTTTTATTATTATTTTTTTGTATACAAGATCGAGGCTCGTGAAAGAGTGAACATTAATGACACAGAAAGACAAACCGACACATAAAACAAATAACATCAGGAGCGGTACACAAGATGGGGAGATAGGGGGAAGGACACAAACACAACATTTGAGAGCAGGGACCGAGAGACATGGAGACATCGAGAGATCTGAGGGAGGGAGAGGGCTTTGGGGGGGGAGGCATGGGAAGGGGGGGTGGGAGAGGTATACAACATATGGACACTGCCAGGACTTCCAGGAAAGAAGTTGGAATTTCAAACAAGGTGGATCTGGGGTGAATTAGCGGGGGTAGAAAAGATCAAGGTTTTGGAAGAGGGAAGATAAGAGATGGTGGTGAACAGCTGTTTTAAAGACCTGGAGGGAGGAGTGGGATTGAAGGAAGTGTGGGAGTTTGTTCCAGAGGCGGGAGAAAAGAGGAATGAAAGAGTGAAGGTGAGCAGAGAGCCGAGATTTCGGCAGTTTAACCATCAGAGGGTTGCTGGCAGATCTTGTGCGACCTGTAGGAATATTTGGGGGACAGAGCATAGAGAGAGCTGGGGGAGCAAGGCCGGAGAGGAGTCGGTAGAAGACAGAAAGACCACCTACCTGTCTGCGGTGAGTGAGTGAAAGGCCCTCAGAGTTAGCTTCATAGCAGGAGATTCCAATGATTCTGAATGCTTTGGTTTCAACAGCGTGAGGCCGAGCTAGGTGTGAGGCAGGAGCACCGGCCCATAGGGGAGAACAGTATTCCATTGAGCTGCGGATGAAAGCCTTGTATGTGGTGAGGAGCTCAGGTGTGCCTAGGAAGGACTTCGCACGACGGAGGATTCCCAGTCGGCGACTGGCTTTGGAGGCCAGCTTGGAAATGTGGTTTTCCCAAGAAAGATCATGGCAGATAGTGAGACCCAAAAGCTTGAGCGACAGAACTTCTTGGAGAGGATTGTTGAGAAAGTAGATGGGAGGGTTGTCCAGTCGATCTTTTCGGAGAGACATAGTAAGAGTGTGAGATTTGTCAGGATTGAAATAAGTATTGAAAGAAGTTTAGAAGTATTGAAATACTTCTAAAGGTCGCACAAGATCTGCCAGCAACCCTCTTCTGGTGAAACTGCCAAAATCACGACTCTCTGCTCACCTTCACTCCTTCATTCCTCTTTTCTCACGCCTCTGGAACAAACTCCTTCACTCTCTTCAATCCGACTCCTCCCTCCAGGTCTTTAAAACAGCTGTTCACCACCATCTCTTATCTTCCACCATCCAAAACCTTGATCTTTTCTACCCCTGTTAATTCACTCCAGATCCACTTTTCTGAAATACCGACTTCTTTCCTGGAAGTCCTATCTGTGACCATGTTTTTTTTTTTGTTTTTTTTACCTCTCCCCCCCCCCGCTCCCCCCTTCTTCTCACTTCTCACTCCCCCCTTCCCACGCCTCCTCCCCCAAAGCCCTCTCCCTCCCACAGATCTCCCGATGTCCCTGCTCTCAAATGTTGTACTTGTGTGCTTCCCCCTCTCTCCCCATCTTGTCTCCCGCTCCCTTTATTTTGTTGTGTGTGTCCATTTGTTTTTTTTGTCATTAATGTTAGCTCTTACACGAGCCTCGATCTTGTATCCAAAAAAAAAAAGAAAAAAAGTCATTCATTGTCTATATATATAAAACACTGTGTGTGTGTGTGTGTGTGTGTGTGTGTGTGTGTGTGTGTGTGTGTGTGTGTGTGTGTGTGTGTGTGTGTGTGTGTGTGTGTGTGTGTGTGTGTGTGTGTGTGTGTGTGTGTGTGTGTGTGTGTGTGTATAATGTTACCGATAGACTCCTAAACGGAGAGGCTTACGTGCTTGATATTTGACATAGACATGGCCATTAAGCCTGGGACGAACATGGCCGAACTCAAAACTTTTGACGTACCTTTTTTTTATTATTCATATTTACCTCAGCGCATTTCAGCGAAGTACCCGCTAATCTCAGCCGGTTCCAGAGCAGCTCACTGATTCGCTCAGAGCGATCACGTGATGTTCCATCCCGTCACACGTCACACGTTTTTTCACCTTTTATGCGATCGTGTTTTGTATCGATTTTGTGCGATATGAATTAAATGTCTTTGAAACAGCTGTGAAACGTCTTTCCACAATCCTTCCGTAACCAATTGGAGCAGTTTATTGCCACACAAAACGAGATCCGTGAAGCGAGTTGGTCGAGTCGTGCTGACCAAGATGGCGACACGGCGGCTTCACTTTTCACGGAGTATGAGCGTTTTATATATTTTCAATTCAGTGCGCCCGTGATTTGTGGCATAGACATGACCATTGGGCCTTCACGGTGTAATTTGTGCGAGGCTTTTGTCCGAGTGAGCTTGTCGAGAGGGCAAATGTACGGGTTGGGAATGTACGGGTCTCCCTTCCCCGCCCGGCAACGCCGGTACTGGAGGACGTCACAGGATCGGTGAGTCTCCAAAATCCGCTTCGTGCTGTTACGAATATGCAGGACTATGTCCGATTGTTGTGCTGCTCTCCGACCATGAGAACTGCAACGTCATTGTTGACTGGCCAATCCCCTTCCCTCCCCCTTCCCCCCCCCCTCCGTCCCCCCTTCCCTTCCCCCTCCACCCTACCCCTCCCCTTCTCCCCTCCCCCTCCCCCTCCCCTTATCCCCTCCCACTCCATTTCCCCCCTCCCCCTCCCTTTTCCCCCTCCCTTTTCCCCCTCCCCCCTCCCCCTCCCTTTTCCCCCTCCCCCCTCCCCCTCCCTTTTCCCCCTCCCCCTCCCTTTCCCCCTCCCTTTCCCCCTCCCCTCCCCCTCCCTTTCCCCCTCCCCCTCCCCCTCCCCCTCCCCCCTCCCCCTCCCCCCTCCCCCTTCCCCCTCCTCCCTTCCCCCTCCACCCTACCCCCTCCTCCCCCTCCCCTTCCCCACCCTTCTCCCCTCCCCTCCCCCACCCTTCTCCCCTCCCCTCCCCCACCCTTCTCCCCTCCCCCCCTCTTCTCCCCCCCCCCCATTCCCCTTCCCCACCCTTCTCCCCTCCCCTCCCCCACCCTTCTCCCCTCCCCTCCCCCACCCTTCTCCCCTCCCCCCCTCTTCTCCCCCCCCCGTTCCCCTCCCCTCCCCTCCCCCGCCCAGCAATGCCGGGTACTTCTGCTAGTAGTAGATAATTTGTACACATTATTTACTCAGAAGCGTAAAGAGATGCAATTACAAATTTGCCACCTCAAAAAAACAAACAAAGAGTTGGCTTGCACCAAGTCCTTCTCAAGACTGCAGAGGGTAGGTAGTCAATGGATACTGTTATGTTTGTAGGGGGTAGTGATAACTTAGAACCAGGTGGATTTGCATAAATTAGCATGCTCCGTATGTCGTGATGAATAAGAAGAACCACCATGTAAAAGGTACTTGTTTAGCCAGGCTGTCGTGTAAGGTGTATCTTCGTTCCCATCACGAGGGTGCCTCTGTAATTGTCCCCCGTCGCACCGCGGAGCGAAAGGGGGACTATGGTTTTCCCGTCCGTCCGTGCGTGCGTGTGTGTGTGTGCGTGCGTGCATAAGCGAAGGACCGAATTCTAATTTGATGTGTGGGTGCAACCCACGTCAAAATCCAAGATGGCCACCGCCATGTATGTCTGAAACCTGAGTGGAATATTTGAAAAATAAGTGAAGTACCAACTTCTAATCTGGGGTGTGGGTGTATCTAGGCATAAGGAAGAACGCTATTGAAAATTGGGTCGCCACGTCAAAATCCAAGATGGCCACCACCAGATATATGTCTGAAACTTGTGAGCGAAATATCTTGAAAAATAAACGAACTACTAACTTCTAATCTGGTGTGTGGGTGTATCTATGCATAAGGAAGAACGCTATTGAAAATTAGGTCGCCACGTCAAAATCCAAGATGGCCGCCACCATATATATGTCTGAACATTGTGAGCGAAATATCTTGAAAAATAAACGAACTGAATGAATGAATGAATGAATGATCGTTTTAAGGCCATTTTCCCCGCTAGAGCGGGGGTTAGCCTTGCGGGCCCCATGACAATCATGGTTCCCTGTTTGAGGCAATGTTTTTATGGCCGGATGCCCTTCCTGACGCCAACCCTTGGTCGCCTCTTACGATGCGCAGGGATACGGTGTACCTATTCTAAACCGGGGTACACACCGGGATCATTCATCCCAGCAAGCTGGTACTCAATTTGCCGACCTCGGAAGGATGACAGGCTGAGTCAACCCCCCTGGCGTTAATTCAGCGATCGACCGGGATATCGAACCTAGGATCCTATGATCCCAAGCCGGCACCCTAACCGCTAAACCAACACCACGCTAGAATGAATGATCGTTTTAAGGCTATTTTCCCCGCTAGAGCGGGGGTTAGCCTTGTGGGCCCCATGACCATCATGGTTCCCTGTTTGAGGCAATGTTTTTTTTATGGCCGGATGCCCTTCCTGACGCCAACCCTTGGTCACGCTCTTACGATGCGCAGGGATATGGTGTACCTATTCTAAATCGGGGTACACACCGTGATCATTCATCCCAGCAAGCTGGTACTCAATTTGCCGACCTCGGAAGGATGACAGGCTGAGTCAACCCCCCTGGCGTTAATTCAGCGATCGACCAGGATTCGAACCCTGGATCCTATGATCCCAAGCCGGCACCCTAACCGCTAAGCCAACACCAGGATAACGAACTACTAACTTCTAATCTGGTGTGTGGGTGTATCTACGCATAAGGAAGAAGGCTATTGAAAATTGAGTCGCCATGTCAAAATCCAAGATGGCCGCCTTGCGTTTTCCACTTTGTCAACTCGTATCACTTCACCGACGGGGGACCTAGGCGTAACGCTTGTTTCTCCTTTGTTTCTTATGACATTGCACTAGACCCTAGCCAAAATCGCCCATTATACACCACTAATTAATAAAACCACCGGAAACCATGCATGAAGCACTAGTGCTCATTACCCCGACTGGAAAGAGGAGAATGGGCAAGGCCGAGAGCCGCGCCCGAAGGGCCGTGATTGGGCGGCGAATTTGATTGACACAAGGACGAGTAAGAAGTGACTTTCTGGTAGGAGCAGAGATGGACTACAAAGAGGTGGCACACGCTGATTGGTAAAGCACGACCGATGACGTCAGACCCTGGACGTTAAAAGAACGCTCTGACCGAAATTTCTCTCTCTTGCGCCTTGTCGTTCTGGAGACCATAGTGAACAGTCGTTATTCCCTCTTGCGCTTTCTCATACTGGACCTCGCACGAACAGTGGCACTTTGCTCTCTGGCTCAAGGAAGCTCATCGTGAACGGCCATGTTCCGAGATCTTGCTAGTGGTTGTGAAGAGGCAGAGCTGCAGAACGAAGAACTGAGGTGCCCGTGCAGAGTTCGTGAGAACGGACCCGGCCTGCTTGTGTTGTGCACGGACCGCGGACGAAGGCCTGCGCAGCGCCGTAGAGCACGCTGAGGCCTGGTTCTGAGGCCAACGAGCGTGTGGTTCCCGCCAAGGCCCCGAACGATTTCCACGATTACTGACGAGATCCCACCGGCCAAGTTGAGCTAAGTGCCACGATAAACCACTTGTTTCTATTTTCTAGTTATCTTTCCCTTTCGTCTGTCTTTGGGTCTGTTTGTGGGGATGTTTAGGAATTTAGTTTATCGTGCATTTTCTTTGTCCTGGCATTTTATAAAATAAACCTGTTATTTTTTGTACATTTTAAACCCGTTTTTGTTTGAGTTTATTTATTTATTGCAGGTTTGAAGACTGTCGGTGGGATTATGAAAGTAAGCTCTGGTATCCCCCTCCCTCTTGCTCCCCCACGCGTATTCTCTGCTGTAGTTTTTGATTAAACGCCTCGGAGTAACAGCTTGTTCGGCTATTCGTTCCCTGGAAAGGTTTTAATCACCAGGAATGTGACATGGTGTCAGGAGTGGGATTCGAACCTCGTGGACACTCAATGTTTGAAGGTTGCGAGTTTGATACCGGCTGGGTGTAAATTGCGCTCAGCTTTCTGAATCGAAATTTTTGAATGATTGTCTTTCCCTCATCGAGTGAGAGGTAATCGTAGTACAGGGTTGTCAAATGTTTTAGTTTATTGGTGTACGAAGCGCAACATTGCGTTTTTCGGAAAATTTTAAATCTTTTCTTTTCTGAGGTAAAAATATGTGGGTGGGAGAACTGCTTTCTCACCGCGGATGGCTGAAGTGAGTGAGATGGCCGAGCAGGTTGGGGCGCACGGATACTATGGAAGTGAGCCAGAGATGGGGGATTGGAGGTTAGGAGTGAAACCTCCCCTGTCCTGAGCATCAGCCCACCCCACCCCCCTCCCCTCGCAGGGAGCCAAGAACAACGGGAACAGACCCGATGGGTTACCAGGCCTTGGTTCAATTAATGACGGAAATAAGAGGGGATATTAATAAAAATGGGGAATGGATAGGAGAAATGAGGGGAGAAATTAATGCCCAAACTAACAAGCATTCTGAGTATTGCGCTGCAATACATGTCCCCTACCAAAGTTCAAAGTGCCATAACTTTGTCAAAAATGATCGAATATGCAAATTTATGCACGGTTGATGCTGGTTTTCAAACTTGATCTGAGATATGCTGAGACACGTGTGTCACGCCTCGCCTCGTTGATAAGCCCCCAAGGTCACTCCGTGGAGCGGCCTGCACGTATTGCACTGTGTGAATTATATAAATTATTACCAACTCACGGTCTGAGGTACTAGCGATTCAAGAGATATCCATTTTTAAAATATTTTCGTTTAATTAACGATATCTGCCAAACCACGTGCCCCATTGCAAATTCCAAAAGGACATTTTAGTAGACTGACATGCTGAACTGATTTGTGAAGTTTCCCCTCGATTGGATCAAAAATGAGGGAGGGGCTCGGTTTTAAAGGTTCATGCTTAAAAACGTCATAACTCTGAAACCATCAGTAATTTATTATATTTTTCGGTTCACGATCAATGACCGATGTGTATATATATATGTTGCTCGGCTTGGCTCCGCCCCTCCGGAAAGCGCGCGCTGTGTCGCGCTGTTGACGTTCGCGAGACGAGGCTGAGGTGAACTCGCACTCAGTGCGGCTTGAGGAGAACTCGAGAATAAACAAGAGATATCCATTAAAAAAAAATATTTTCGTTTAATGAACGATATCTGCCAAACCACGTGCCCTATCGCAAATTCCAAAAGGACATTTTAGTGCTGAACAGATCTGTGAAGTTTCCCCTCGATTGGATCAAAAATGAGGGAGGAGCTCGGTTTTAAAGGTTCATGCTTAAAAACGTCATAACTCTGAAACCATGTGACGCATGACGTCATGCTCACTGACTTTTTTGTTCGTCATGGGTATGCGATTCTGCCTGCAAAGGTTGGCCTTGATCTGTTCAGCCATTGCAGCGAAAAAGGGGTTTTCGTGTTTTCACGAAAAACAATATGGCGACCGAACCACGTGACCTGTGACGTCATAATTACCATTAAAATATTCTACGGACTGAGTCCATCATATGGTGAAAATTTTATCTCAATCGGTCCTATTATTGCAGAGAAATTGGTTTTTAAAGGAAATTAAAACTTAAAATGGCACTGAGTTAAGGAGCATCAGAATTATCAGAATTCCCAAAGTTCAAAGTGCCATAACTTTGTTAAAAATGATCGAAACGTCGTGAAGTTCGAACTTGACCTGTAACTTATCATGAGGAAACCATGTGCCAAGTTTGAAATCATTAGCGTTAAGCGTTTAGAAAAAAAGTCCGGAAAACTGTTCTTTGCGTGATGGACGGACTGACGGACGGACGGACGGACGGAGGGACGGCGTGCAAACCTATAGTCCCCTCCGGTGTACACCGGTAGGGGACTAATAACATGGATGAACAGAAGAATGAAATGTGGGGAATGATTGAGCAAATGAATGCTCAAAGTGACAAAATTGATGGATTGAAGGGGGAATTGAAGGAACAAATTGAGTGAATGGAAAATATTGGGCACTGAGAGGCTGCAGTTGGTGGGACTGGGGGATGACAAGGAGGTGCAGGGGACGTGGCTGGAGGTGCCACGCACTGTGACCGTGCTTCCCAGGTCCAAGGCCGTGGTTATGGCGGAGTTAGCAGCAGGTGCTCAACACATTGGCCAGCTGGGGCTAGTGGAGCCATGGTCCTCACAGGGGACCGAAGGATTGATGGTGGGTCGCACCCTTGTGGACACTCGTGGGTCTATGTTAGCGGTTCGGCTACTCAACTTTTCTGATATCCCTTGCATGATAAAGGGCAGAGCCGTCGTAGCCAAGTGTAGTAGTGTAGTAGGTCACCGGAGGAGGCGGATCCACACGCTCGCCAGTACAGCCGGAAAGAGGTGAAAATTCGGGGAAATGTGATTGGCAAGAGGAAGTGTGGGACAGGATGACACGCTCTGAAGAGGGCCTAACATCGGAGCAGGTTGAGACATTGCAGAATTTGGTTGGTAAGAACTTGGATGTTTTTTCTCTCTCTCTCTCCCGAGGATGTTGGACACACGAGCCTCGTCAGGTACCAAATTAGTACTGGTGAGGCTCGGCCTGTTCGCCAACCACCATGGCGGCTCCTTTTCGCTTAGAAAGAGGAGGCGGAAGAGCAGGTGAGAAAAATGAAAAAAGCTGGATTTATCGAGCCCTTGGGTGTCACCCATTGTGCTGGTGAAAAAGAAGGACGGGACCACTCGGTTCTGTGTGGATTATCGCGAGCTCAATCATGTGACACTCAAAGACTCGTATCCCCTGCCAAGGATTGATGACACCTTCGATGCCGTTTCAGGCTCAAAATGGTTTTCAACATTGGATTTAAAGAGTGGTTATTGCCAGGTGGAGATGGATCAAGCGGTGAGAGAGAAAACTGTTTACCACAGGAAAGGGTCTCTGGCAGTTTATTGTCATATCTTGTGGATTGTGCAATTCCCCTGCCACATTTGAGCGTCTGATGGAACATGCTTTAATTGGCTTACCATGGCAGACTTGCCTTATCTATATGGATGACGTATTGGTCCACGCTCCCACATTTGAACATGCTGCCAAAAATTTGTCAGAGGTATTTGAGAGGTTAAGGGGTGCCGGGTTGAAATTGAACCAGAGCAAGTGCGAAATTTTCAGGAGGGAGGTGACTTACCTGGGTCACGTGATTAACGAGAGCGGCGTGGCCACTGTCCCTGGAAAGGTAAAATTTGTAAAAGACTGGCCTGCCCCCAAAAATGTAAGAGAAGTCAGGGGATTTTTGGGCCTCTGCTCTTACTACAGGAGATTTGTGGCAAAATGAGCAGAAATTGCAAGACCCTTGCGGCGTGGCCACTGACCCTGGAAAGATAAAATCTGTAAAAGAGTGGCCTGCCCCCAAAAATGTAAGAGAAGTCAGGGGATTTTTGGGCCTCTGCTCTTACTACAGGAGATTTGTGGCAAAATTAGCCGAAATTGCAAGACCCTTGCACAAATTGATGGAGAAAGGAGACAAATTTGTATGGTCAGAGAGCTGCATCGAGGCATTCAATCACTTGAAACAACGTCTTGGGAGCTGTGTTGTCACAAATGCAACAGGGAGTCGAGAGGGTTATTGCATATTACAGTCGGGCACTTTCGAGGCCCGAGCGAAATTATTGCGTTACCCGCAAATAAATATTGGCCTTACTGTCTGCAGTTGGACACTTTCACCCTTACCTTTATGGGAGGGAGTTTGTGATCCGAGTGGATCATGCCTCCTTGCAATGGCTTCTTCGGTTCAAAGAGCTGGAGGGACAAATTGCAAGGTGGATTGAGAGGCTGCAGCAGTATAATTTCACTGTGCAACATCGGCCCGGCAAAGCACATACCAATGCAGATGCGCTCTCTCGGCGACCCTGTAAAGAGGCACAGTGCAAATTTTGTGATAGGCAGGAAGCCAAGGATTCAGTTGAGCAGGATCAAATTGATGCATGCTTATATGCAGCGAGAGTGACCAGACGAACTTTGCCACAGCCCCCACCTGAATTGGGCGATGTGAATTGGCGAGAGAGTCAAAGGGAGGATCCTGTTTTGGGGCCCCTTTTTCATTGGCTGGAGGAGGACAAAAGACCTTCTTGGGAAGAAATTGCTCCACACAGGGCCCAGGCAAAGGCCTCCTGGGCACAATGGCAGATGTTGAGTTTGAAGGATGGCCATTTGTATGGGAAGTGGCAAGTGGAAAGTGGGTAACACCAACGGGCGATGTAGCTTCCTGGTTGATAATTGTACCGGACAAATTGAAGGAGGTGGTTAAGGGGCACGTACATGGGACTAGGACAATTGAACATTTGGGCGTGGCCAAAACCTTGTCCAAATTGTGGCAGAGGTTCTACTGGGTGAATTCAGGCAGAGACATTCAAAATTGGTGAGATCCTGCGACCACGGTAAGAAGGGACCCCCACGTGTGCGCAAGGCCCTGCTCCAGGTGTACAACGTGGGAGTGCCACGAGCGGGTGGCAGTAGATGTGGTGGGGCCCCTGCCAGCCACCCACCAGGGGAACCGGTACATCATGGTGGCAATGGATTATTTTAGCAAGTGGCCAGAAGCCTACCCATTGCCCAACCAGGAAGCCCGACTGGGAGCTCAGGTTCTAGTTGAAGGATTCTTCTCCCGGTTCGGTGTACCCAGGGAGCTGCACACCGACCAGGGCCGGAACTTTGAATCTGCGCTCCTGTGGTCGGTGTGCGAGCTTCTCCAAATTAATAAGACCAGGACAACCCCTCTTAGGCCTCAATCGGATGGGATGGTGGAGAGGTTTAACCAGACCCTTTTACCCCAATTGGCCCTCTTCACCTCTGAGCACCAGCAGGATTGGGACGAGCATCTGTCGGGGATTTCATACATTTGGCTCTGTTACTAGGCAGACCTTGAGCATTCTGGGAACTGAACAGAGCCGGGCAGCACCGACCTCTCGCCTGTAATAACATAGCCTGTTGTTGAAGTTTTCAGGCTCTGACCTTGGTCAAAGCTGCATGGACAAGAAGATAGCTTTTCCCTTTCTAAACAGCCCCCAATTGTTCTGCTTTCCCTCTTATCTTTAAAGTCTCCTTTCATTATTTTCTGTACAGTTAAAAAACCTGGCCTGCTGTGTCCTAATTTGAGAATCTGGCACATTACTTGCTTATACGGCAGCTTTCCCATGTACATGTATTCCCTCCCTTTAATAAATTCACCTGTAACTGTCTGAGTTTGGTCGAATGATCATCCCTGTGGGTGTGCTGGGAGGTAAATCCCGAACAAAATTGGCATCATGGACAAGATACGTCCGGAGGAGGGAGAGGAGAGTTTGCTGCTGGGGGCCGGTAAGATAATCGGCGCCACGTAAAGAGCGAGACCTTTCTCGGTAGTATGAGGTCTTGCCGCTCTCGAGTGGGTGACTCTGCCTCGACCCAACCCACCGGCACACATCAAAAAATAAGGTAACAGGGACACTGACAGAGTGTGGGAGAATTTGTTAAAGATGGGGTAAGATTCAGGTGACTTGGGCCCAAGTCACCTGCAAGTGTTCCAAAGAGGCAGACTTGAAAGAAAGTCTGGACACTCAGACGTGTTGCGAGTGTTTTTTTAACCTGTACATTCGAACGCGTGGCGGTCTGGCAGGAGTGTCCCATTCAGACACGACGGCACACCACGGTTGCCCATCTTCCCACGTCGCCCCCGGAGCTTCGCATGGCGGAGTACGTCTTCGTCCGGCACGACGCCCACCGGGGCACCGCTACGGCCCCCGTACGACGGGCCCTTCCGCGTGCTGGAGACCGGGGACAAATATTTCACCGTCGACATCGGCGGTGCCCCGGATCGCATCTCCGTGGACCGCCTCAAGCCGGCCCACCTCGATCTGGACCACCCCCCGCAAGCAGCTCTGCCTCCGCGTCGAGGCCGCCCTCCTGCAGTCGGACCCCCGGCACCCCCCAGCCCCGCCATCCCGCTACCCCCCAGCCCTGCATGCATCGCCAGGGGGCGTTTTGGCCGGGTCATCCGGCTTCCCCGCAAACTCACCCTTCAGGTGCGCGACAGGCAGAACCTGTACATTCGAACACGCATCCCGAACACCCTGCTTGAAGGCCAGGGAGAAGGAGGCTGATGTAATGTAATGATTAGGGTGATTACAATGTAATCGTTACCTAGGATCACCTTGCAACAGGAAGCGGCATGAGTGTGTCACGCGTGAATTTGACTACCAGCTGTGATCTGGATTGTGATGTAATGTGGATGGGTAATATTTTTGCATTTAAAATTATTATTGAGCTATTCAAATATGATGGTGCATTAATGCAAGTGTATATAAGATGATGTGCTTCAGGCTCGAGTTGGAGGAGCGAGACGACATTGCACGGATGACAGTGATGCAGAATGATGAACTGAGAATCGTGTTTACAATGATGGGGTTTACAATGCAGCGGCGCCGGGAACGGAGCAGGATAAGGAAGAGGCAGTGAGTTTCTCCTTTTCATTGGCAGGTATGGTACGGAAACATTTATCCAATGGATAGAGGGTGGCTAATGAGTCAATGATTGGCAGGTCATGCATTGTTAGATGATGGGGTGGAGATGCGAACAAATGATAATACAAAACAGAGTGGCATGTGACTTACTTTTAGTGGAGAAGGGGGGGGGGGGGAGGGGGTGTTTACAAAATTGTGGAAGGTCGATGTTACATTTGGATTGGCAGACACGATGCAGGGAGTGCAACCAGCCATCAAGAATATGAGGGAGATAAATGCCAATTTGGAGGATGGCGAGCAAAGATAGGCCATTGAATGAAGATTGCCGTGGGACTCCTAAATCCCGATCGTTATTGTTGGGTGCTTGAAAGTGTTGATCTCTGTGTGTGTATCAGCAAGTTTTGTGATGCAGGTGCAGGTAAATCACATATGGTGGTCCGGGGAAGAGGAGGAAGATGTACACGTCATCCCTGTAAGCGACATCCCTGTTCACTATGTTTCCTGTACGAGACATCCCCGCTCGAGACATCCCACCACGTGTCTGACCCCATTACCGATTTGCTCATTAAATCATGCAAAGCTGGCCCGATAGAATATCTCTGAGAGCTGCTTCATTTAACCATGAATGAGGTAGACATGGTCCTGGAGGAAACTGACAATTCCGTCACATGGGAGTCAGAAGAACGCGAGTGGCGAACATTGGTGCTAGACAAAGTTAATCGACTGAAGAACGTCGTGCCGGAAGAGGTCGATCCGTGCAAGTCCTAAAACAAGAGCTGGGGAAGGGTGTCTTGGGTCTTTAATAAAGGCGATGATCGCCACAGCAATTCATTGTATTGGGTTGCCTTCTAAAGCTTGAAGGCATCATTCAGTGGGTTTAATCCACCTTAATGCTTTGTAAAGAATTTTGCCTTTGAAATATTTTACATGATTATTTTTGAGAAAATGCTGTCTTTTGTAAAGATCAAAACCCTTACATTGCCTCAATATATCATATGGAGGCCTGCAAGTGTGTTTAGTGGAACAAAGATTCAACTTTAATGGAAATGCTTTCTTTCTTTCTTTTCTCTCTCTAGGTCTCCAAAGCCTTTGAGGGGGAAGGGAATCATAAAGGTACTTAACTACCATCTGGGATTTATCATCCCAACTTCATGTGGAGGGACCCCATCCACCCTGACCGCAGCTAGTGTGTTTCCCTTGGGCAAGGAACTTCACTCACCCCATGAAGTCCAAGATAAATCAGATAGTGGGAAAGTACTTTTATGAAATCCCTTATGGTGCAAGGGTGTAAATAAAATCTCTTCATTAAGATGTTTTAAATTAACACATGGGATAGTGTTGGGGATTTCATACATTTGGCTCTGTTACTAGGCAGCCCTTGAGCATTCTGGGAACTGAACAGAGCCAGGCAGCACCGACCCCTCGCCTGTAATAACATAGCCTGTTGTTGAAGTTTTCAGGCTCCGACCTTGGTCAAAGCTGCATGGACAAGAAGATAGCTTTCCCCTTTCTAAACAGCCCCCAATTGTTATGCCTTCCCTCTTATCTTTAAAGTCTCCTTTCATTATTTTCTGTGCAGTATTTAAACCCTGGCCTGCTGTGTCCTAATTTGAGAAGCTAGCCCATTACTTGCTTGTATGGCAGCTTTCCCATGTACATGTATCCCCTCCCTTTAATAAATTCTCCTGTAATTGCCTGAGTTTGGTCAAATGATCATCCCTGGGGGTGTGCTGGAAGGTAAATCCCTAACACATCTCCCCTTTGTACTGATGGCATACCGGACCGCACAGCATGCAACCACTCGGTGCACCCCCGCCTTGTTGATGTTCCATCGGGAAATGCGAGTCCCCACACATTTGTTGATGGGACCGTCCACAAGAGGAACCGAATGGAGCATCTGTGGAAAGTTATGCTACCAATTTGAAAAAGAGCATGGAAAAGGCTCACAAGTTTGTGAGGAAGCAAATTGGCTTGGCTTCCTCGAATATGAAATTGCGGTATGACGCTCAGGCACATTCACCTCGTTTCCTTCCCGGAGACCTTATAAGTCAGGTTCACTATGTTAACAAATATAATTTCGTTCAAAATTTTGGTAGATTAGCAAAACTATACATTTTTGGAATATTCAGAGCATGAGGAATCCAAAAATTAATGTTTTCATTTGCGTAGACACCTTTGCGAAAATGACACTCAGGACAGTGATGAAGATAGTCAGGTTCACTATGTTAACAAATATAATTTCTTTCAAAATTTTGGGATTAGCAAACCTGTACATTTTTGGAATCTTCAGAGCATGGAGAATCTGAAAATCAATGTTGGCATTTGCACAGACACCTGCATGGCCGCCATTTTGGATTTTGAAAATGGCCGCCATAAAATACATATTTTGCGCGATCTCGGCTTCTAGTCAACCTAGAGACTTAATTAAATATGCTAATCCTATGTTTTCTGGGTCAAGGAATCCAATAAAGGCCTCAAAATAGTGCTCAGGATGATAGAAAAGCAACAAACAAAGGTTATTGAAAACCATTGTCTTTATATTTGTGATATAACTGTATTACATAATACATGATATTGCAAGTCCTTTGAAGTTATAGGTTGTTATAGGAAGTTATAGGTAGTATCAGATTGAACTATAAGTCCTATACACAGGATCTACGAGGTCTATACCGTTCAGGAATATGCTTTTACAGATCTTCATCACTGTCCTGAGTGTCATTTTCGCAAAGGTGTCTACGCAAATGTAAACATTAATTTTTGGATTCCTCATGCTCTGAATATTCCAAAAATGTATAGTTTTGCTAATCTACCAAAATTTTGAACGAAAAAACATAGTGAACCTGACTATTATTTGGCTCGACTGGCCCCGGAGGAGGAAGGGTGCGTGCCCAAAACTCACCTCACCCTGGAAGGCCCCGGGGTGGTGCTTCGGCAGGTGACTGATGTGGTTTTCAAAATACAGATAGTCCACGGGGATAGATTGAGCCACTACCTGGGTCGGGAGGCTCCTGGGTGGATTGGAAGGGTGCAGGGAAAACTAGGTGTGTTGGATGGCACTCTTGGACCCGACCAACCTGCAGCTACCTGCACTTGAGGTAAGTGACGTGATGTGTACTGTCCCAGGCTTCAGCACCTGCTTATACAAATTGGGACATGAGAATTTGGAATGGGGGCTCGTGAGAGTGATGGCATGGCCGGTGAGGGAATTGGTATGTGTGCCACAAAGTGTCTTGTGGGTGGCGTTTGTTTATGTGTAGAGGTGTTGTGTTTTTGTGTGGTCAGGAGAATGGAAATGAATTGTGATTGAGTTATGATTGAAATGTATTTCGAACTTTAAAATGTGAATGGGAATTTCACATGTAAGCAAGCAATGGCAGCATCTTTTTGTGACATCTTTGATTGAAAATGTGGTTGAGAAGTGAATGGCAGCGGGGGAGGAAATGTTTTGTGGATTTTGTGGGTGGGGAAGGTGTGTGTGTCCGCAAGTATGGATAAAGCTCTGGAGGAGCAGTGACTGCGGCCCCCTCTGCGGTAATTGCCCCTGGCAGCCAGTGGTGTCTGGAAATTGTGAGCCTGTCGGCGGGGAGGTCTGTTTGGGCGCCCTGCGGTATGGAGAGACCCTCGGCGACCCGTAAGGCTGTGTGGAAGCCTGGTGTGGACACCTCCCCGGCAGGACAACAGCGTAAGGAGCTGTTTGGCTGTCAGGGGGCCAATAATTAAAAGGGGGTGGGGGAGAAGGGTGAAGGAGTCATAAGTCGGGCGACTTGCTTTTGAACTGCGGGCACCACAGCCTGAAGCTCTCCCACCATCTTGCTTGTACAGTATGTCCCTGCAGCCGAGTAGAAACACAAACACATGTGTAATGACATCTATCCCATGGTCCTGCAGAGGGGGGAGGGGGGGGGGGGTGAAATACGTGCTTTAATGATTTTGTGCTTCGATGATTTTTGAAACGTATGAGTGTTTATGGGAGTTGTGTGAGTGAATGAGGGTGAAATCCACTGAGCCATGTCACTTACCTGTAACACCAGGACAGGCCCCGCGGAAATTTGGGGCGCATTGGGATGGCTCCATAGGTAACGTTGTCTTGTGGCATCCACCGGGGGACGTAGTCTGTAGACTGGGGTTGTATAAATGTTTTTATGATTTTTTGCAGTTTTGGTTAAGTTTTGTGGTTAAGGTAGGTTTTTGTGTGTTTTGACTGTTCTTCCTGCCCCATGAGTTAGGAGCAAGGACTTCAAGTTTTGTACATAGTTGCATTGTTGCTTAGAGGGGTAGAACGTTAAGGTGTGGAAGCTCAAGGAAGCTCATCGTGAACGGCTGTGTTCCGAGATCTTGCTAGTGGTTGTGAAGAGGCAGAGCTGCAGAATGAAGAACTGCAGTTCCCATGCAGAGTTCGTGAGAACGGACACGGCCTGCCTGTGTTGCGCACGGACCATGGACGAAGGCCTGTGCCGTGCCGGAGGGTGCACTGAGGCCTGGTTCTGAGGCCGAGCGTGCAGTTCCCGCCAAAGGCCCCGGATGATTTCCACGATTACTGACGAGACCCCACCGGCCAAGTAGAGCTAAATGGCATGATAAACCACACGTTTATATTTTCTAGTTATCTTTCTCTTTCGTCTGTCTTTGGGTCTGTTTGTGGGGACGTTCCATTTAGGAATTTAATTTATCGTGCATTTTCTTTGTACCGGCATTTTATAAAATAAACCTGTTATTTTTTGTACATTTTAAACCCGTTTCCGTTTGTGTTTATTTGTTGCAGGTTTGAAGACTGCCGGTGGGATCGTGAAGGAAAGCTCCAGTTGCCCCCTCCCTCTTGCTTCCCCACGCGTATTTTTCGCTGTATTTTTGATTGAACGCCTCGGAGTAACAGCTTGTTCGGCTATTCGTTCCTTGGAAAGATTTTAATCACCAGGAACGTGACAATACTATATAGTTACTTCTATGTTTCATCCTAATTCTTGCAAAAGCTTGCCAGAAGGAAGATCCCCCAAGGTTGCAGAGTACACTACATCCCTCGTCTCACCAAGGAGAATGCTGAACTCTATTGGGAGTATGTCTCAATGTTTGAATCTGACCCCTTTTCAGAGGAAACAATATCTACCGGTGAGAGGGTGATGTTAAGTATCTCTCAAAAGTGTCAAAACACCTGGAACACCTTGATAGATTCTAGAGATCTTACAAAAAGCAACAAGAAGGCATGGTCTCTCATACACAAACTTGGAGGTGATCCCAAGAAAGCTGCCCAACATCCCAACGTGTATGCTAACCAAGTTGCACACCAGTTGCTCCTAAATGGAAAAATCAACAAGAAATGACCAAGAGCAGACCTAGATAGGAAGAAGTACAGCGATTACCTTGGCTTTACCAGATTATTCACCATGAAAGAGCTGGAAACTGGGCTATCTAGTCTAAAAAACGGGAAAGCAATTGGTCTTGACAACATGGAAACGGAGAAGATAAAGCATTTTGGACAGCAAGCAAAGAAATGGCTCCTACAATTGTTTAACCACTGTCTGGCAACACACAAACTACCTAAGATTTGGCAAAAGGCACCTGGAATAGAACTATTAAAGTCTGGAAAAGATTCTTCAGATCCTAAGAGTTTTCGGGCAATTTCACTGCGTTTCAAAACCTATAAGCTGTTTGAACGCCTGATACTCAATAGAATAACACCAACTGTAGATGAGAAGATCATTCCAGAGCAAGCAAGTTTCCGCCCCGGCAATCAACAACAAGCCAACTGCTCAACCTCACACAACATATCGAAGATGGTTTTAAGCAAGGGATGGTAACATGCACTGTCTTTGATGCAGTGAACCATAGGCGTCTCCTCTGCAAGATCCTAGAGATGATAAAATATATTCACTTAACAGAGCTGTAAGAAAGCATGCTTCAGAATCGCCGGTTCTATGTTGAACTAGGTGGGAAGCGCAGCAGGTGGCGTATTCAGAAGAATGGTCTTACTCAGGGAAGCGTGCTTGCACCATTGCTGAATGACATCGACACAAATGACCAACCTATATATAGTTACATGCCGTTTTATATATGTTGATGACTTTTGTGTCACTGTCACACACAGTGACAAATCGATTCTTCCTTGTCACACACACAACCTCTCCACCAAGTTTCGTCCAAATCCATCCCTAACTTTTTGAGATATCCCGCAATGTATCGTTTTTGGCCCCATCTCCCAATGGTGAAGAATCACTTAAAAAATTAAATAATTCTCATATCCGAATCCATATTCAGATCTTCACCAAAATCGAATCTCTTTGTCCTTGTCAAACACCCAACCGGTCCACCAAGTTTCGTCCAAATCTGTCCACATCGTTTTGAGATATCCTGCTATGTATCGTTTTTGGCCCGATCTCCCAATGGTGAAGAATCACTTCAAAAATTCTAGCAGCCGGATCCGAATCCGGATCTTCACCAAAATCGAATAATTTCATCCTTGTCACATATGCTACATCTCTGCCAAATTTCGTCCGAATCCGTCCACATTTTGAGATATTTTGTTCACAAACAAACAAATGAAAAATTGGTCAGAAACCGAGGACTTGCCGGAATGTACTTTATTATTATTAATTTTTTTCTAAACTAATTTATTCCGAGATTATGCTCCAGAAATTATCTTGATCGGATGAAGTTTTGTACTTGTCGAATTATGACGTCATAATGGAGGCACCTATGACATCATCATTAACATATTTTATTCCCGATGGAGAGTTCTTTACAATGAGCCATGTCTCAATTTTTTCTATTCAGCACTTTCGGAGATAGAGGGGTGCAAAGTTTTTCAGTTTTTCCAAGATGGCGGCCGGAACCACGGGACTGATGACGTCATCATTTTTTTTTTTTCTCCACCAGTTTATGCCGACATGGCGCTCAATAAATTGCATCTTGATTGGATGAAGTTTTGTACTTGTCGAATTATGACGTCATAATGGAGGCCTTGGGCCAAGAGAGTTAAAAAAATTGGGCACAGTCTATTCCAGGGCAACTAGATTATGCAAAAGAAATTTCATCTTGATCGGATGAAGTTTTGTACTTGTCGAATTATGACGTCATAATGGAAGCACCTATGACATCATCATTAACATATTTTATTCCACATGGAGAGTTCTTTACAATGAGCAATGTCTCAATTTTTTCTATTCAGCACTTTCGGAGATATAGAGGTGCAAAGATTTTCGGTTTTTCCAAGATGGCGGCCGAACCACGTGACTGATGACGTCATCATTTTTTTTTTTCTCCACCAGTTTAGGCCGACATGGCTCTCAAGAAATTGCATCTTGATTGGATAAAGTTTTGTACTTGTGGAATTATATCGAATTACTCGCAACGGTTCCCCCCCTATGGGCGGGGCTTCAATTGGGAGGCCCAAATCACTTCCCTTTCCGGTCCCTCGAGCAAGGAAGCGACTTCGACCTCTGCACGGCAGCAAGTTAAAGTATTTTTTCCATTCGTGTCTTCGTCAATTTCTACTCGGTTTTTATTGTGCATGTGTTGCAGTGTGTTTTTCAGTTGGTGTTGATTTGCAATTCATGCAAACTTCTTTATAATTTAATCGTTTTCTGTTCACACCGCGTGCGCGGCCTGGTTTCTCTCGGCTTCCCTCCCCCCATCGGTGTTTTGTGAATTTAAGTTCTTTCCTTCGCTGTATTGCTTATTTCTTAGATTTTCTCTTCTCCCCCTAACTTCCCCGAACATCGACCACTTGTCTAACATTTTAAATACCGTCTGGCAAATACCGTAATTGATCGTGTTCTACTCCTTGTGTGCGGCCTTGTACCTCCGTCGGTGTTTGTTAACTTAAGTACCCTACTTCGTGTTTTGCTTGGCTCTTAGATTTTTCCCTTCTACCCTGAACATAATACCCTTTGTCTGACGTTTTAAATCCCCACCCCCCCCCCCAAAAAAAAAACCAAAAAAATAAATAAATAACCAAAAACATTTATTTTCCTTTCTCCACGTGTGCTGTTGTCTCATCCTGTACTTCTGTCCAGGTGTGCTGTTTGCCCCGCCCCCATTATCTCCTTGCCATCCACCTTTTGCCCTGTTCACGTGACTCGTGGTGGTCCCTCTCGGCCCTCCCCCCATTGGAATTTTGTGCATTTAAGATTGTTCACGGTTCTGTTTAAATATTATTTAAATATGTTTAAACTTTCCCCTTCAGTGCTTTATTCAGTGGTATATTACAACACGCTGTTTTTCTTCATATTTAAAAGGCTTCTTTCAATTTCCTCTCCAAATCATTCCACTTCAAAAAAAATAAATTCAATCCCTTATAACTCTAAATCACTGCATGCTCTAAATTCACATTCATTGCATCCCTCCTCCATCGTTCTTAATTGGATTGCTGACTTGAAAATCACAATAAACCCAATTTGTTATCAATGTTCGTCTTTCATTAATCATCCACTTTCTAAACTCCCCTCTTGCCCCTCCCCTCCAAATCCCACCCCTTGCCCCTACACTCCTAAACTCCCCCCTTGTCCCTCCCCTCTTAAACTCCCCCCTTGCCCCTCCCCTCCTAAACTCCCCCCTCACTCCTCCCCTTCAAAACTCCCCCCCAACCCCTCCCATTCAAATCTCCTCCCATACCATTCCTCTCCAATTCTCCCTCCCCCCTCCTCCTCCTCAAAGCTTCCTCCTCCCCTTCTACTTTCCTCTGACCCCCCTCAAACAACCCCTCACTGTGCCTCATCCCTTCACCATCAAACCTTTCGTTCTTCTCATCCTTCCCTTTCTTGAAACTCTTCTGTAATCTCTGACACACTATCAACTGCTCTCCCTACCTCCCCCTCTCATCCTTCATCTTACCCTACCTCTCCCCTCCCCTGTCCTGTACCCGACGCTCCCCTCTCTCTTCATTAACGGTATGGACCTCAAACATCCGGGGCCTTCGCTCAAACCTGACTGATCTCTCCATACAGGTTGCTTCTGACAATCCAGACTTGATCTGCTAAACAGAAACTTTCCTCCTTCAAGATGTCTCTGATTCCTTAATATCTCTTCCTGGTTACTCCCTCCTCCGGTATGATAGACTCGAGCCTAGTCCTGGTGGTGGGGTGGCTATCTTTATCAAAAACTCTCTTCCTCACTCTCCTTGCACTGCCCTCTCTCCACCTCAACCCCAGGAGTACCTCTGGCTATGGCTTCCTCTCCGCTCCCACCTTTTGTTCATATGTGTTCTGTACCGTCCTCCAAACAGTGATGACTCCATTTACATTTCACTGTCTGACAACATGGACCAACTTCTATCCACTCATCCCAACTCTCTCTTCCTCATATGTGGCGACTTCAACTGTCATCATGCCAGCTGGCTGGGTGTGGGTTCATCTCTCACCAGCCATGGCACCTCAGCAAAGGACTTCTGCGACTCACTGGGATTGACACAATCTGTCAATTTCCCGACCCGGATGTCAGCCAATGGTGTATCTTCTCTTCTAGACTTGGTTATGACAAACTTCCCTGCTAATGTCTGCTGCTCTTCTTCTGCCCCAATCGGTTCTTCTGATCATGTGCTTGTTAAAGTGGACATCTCTCTGGCCATTCTCAGAGAGCCTCCTCAGCATTGCCGAGTCTGGCATTTCACTCAGGCCGACTGGCACGGTCTTCAAGCAGCCATCAATCATCTGGACTGGTCTCCCATCTCCACTGCCTCTGACATCAACTCATCCTGGGAATTCTTCCAAAGCAAACTGCTCTCTCTCATGCACAGATTTATCCCATCTCGTCTTCAGTTGTCTTACCCTTCCTCCCGTCCATGGTACACTGAATCTTGTGGTGAGGCAGTTGCCCTGAAACAACTTGCCTTTGCCTCTTGGAAGGCTAATCCAACTGAAGGCAATCTCAGTTCCTTCCACCAAGCTCGGAACAAGTGTGTGTCTACCCTCAGGAGTGCCAGGAAGCACTATCTCTCCACACTCAAGAATGAACTCTCAAACCTGTCTCCTTCCTCCAAATGCTGGTGGCGTCTGGTCAAATCCGTTTCTGGTGTTTGTTCCCCCTCCATCCCCTCCCTTACCTCAAATGGCTACACAGTTGACACCGCATGTGACAAAGCCGAATGCCTCAACTCTGTGTTTGCCTCAAAATCTTGTTTCCCAAACCCATCGCTCTCTGTTCCCACCTTACCCAGTCGAACCCAACTGCTCCTGGACTCTGTGTCCTTCTCTCCTGACAAGGTGGAGGAGTTTTTGTCAAACCTCGACTCTGATTCTGCAACTGGACCACACGGCATCAGCCCACGGGTCCTAAAATCCAGCTCTGCCGCTCTATCTCACCCTCTCTATGTTCTTTTCACCCTCTCTTTTGCTCAAGGTCATCTGCCAGCATCCTGGAAATCAGCAAACATTACCGCTTTACACAAAAAGGTGCAAAAACAGATCCTTGCAACTACAGACCAATCAGCCTGCTCCCAATTATCAGCAAAGTCATGGAATCCATCATTGCTTCGGATATCAAATCCTTCCTCTTCTCCAACGGCTTGATCTCCGATCATCAATTTGGATTCAGACCAGGTCATTCTACTCTGGACATGCTGCTTCTGCTGTCTCAACAATGGATGGAGGTCCTCAAAGCCAAACAGGAAATCAGAGCCGTCTCCCTTGACATATCACGTGCCTTCGATACGGCCTGGCACCCAGCTCTGCTCACCAAACTCTCCTCCTGTGGTATCCATGGAAATCTCCATGCATGGCTTGCAGACTTCCTCTCTGGTCGTAGACAACGTGTGGCCCTGAATGGATTTCTCTCATCTCCCCTTCCTGTTCAGGCTGGAGTTCCCCAAGGCAGTGTTCTGGGCCCTGTGCTTTTTCTGGTCTTTATCAATGATCTCTCCGACTCTCTGGAAAATCCTCTCTATCTCTTTGCTGATGACTCCACTCTCTGCCGCTCCAATCCTCTTCCCTGAAATCGGCAGTTTGCAGCCTCCTCACTCTCTGAAGAGCTGGACAAAATCACAGACTGGTCAAACAAGTGGAACATGTCTTTCAATCCTGACAAATCTCACACTCTTACTATGTCTGTCCGAAAAGATCGACTGGACAACCCTCCCATCTACTTTCTCAACAATCCTCTCCAAGAAGTTCTGTCGCTCAAGCTTTTGGGTCTCACAACCTGCCATGATCTTTCTTGGGAAAACCACATTTTCAAGCTGGCCTCCAAAGCCAGTCACCGACTGGGCATCCTCCGTCGTGCGAAGTCCTTCCTCGGCACACCTGAGCTCCTCACCACATACAAGGATTTCATCCGCAGCTCAATGGAATACTGTTCTCCCCTATGGACGGTGCTCCTGCCTCACACCTCGCTCAGCTTCACGCTGTTGAAACCAAAGCTTTAAGAATCATAGGAATCTCCCGTGATGAAGCTATCTCCGAGGGCCTTTTTTTTTTTTTTTTTTTTTTTTTGTATACTGAATGGAGGCTCGTAAAGAGCTAACATTTATCTCACAAACAAATCAACCAGACAAACAAAACATATAAAAAGAGGGAGCGGAAGACAAGATGGGGAGAGATGGGGAAGCACACAAACACAACATCCGAGAGCAGGGAGATGCGTGGAATGGAGAGGGCCCGGGGGGAGGAGGCGTGGGAAGGGGGGGGGGGGGGGAGGGATAAGTACAAAACACAAGAACACCAAGGACATCCAGGACAGAAGCTGGTATTTCAAAAAAGTGGTATTGGGGTGAAATTAGCGGGGGTAGAAAAGATCAAGGTTTTGGATGGGGGAAGATAAGAGATGGTGGTGAACAGCTGTTTTAAAGACCTGGAGGGTGGAGTGGGATTAAAGGGAGTGAGGGAGTTTGTTCCAGAGATGGGAGAAAAGAGGAATGAAGGAGTGAAGGTGAGCAGAGAGTCTTGATTTTGGCAGTTTAACCATAAGTGGGTTGCAGGCAGATCCTGTGCGACCTGTAGGAATATTAGCGGGACAGAGCCCAGAGAGAGCTGGGGGGGGCAAGGCCAGAGAGGAGTCGGTAGAAGACGGAAAGACCACCAACCTGCCTGCGGTGAGTGAGTGAGAGGCCCTTGGAGTTAACTTCATCGCTGGAGATTCCAATGATTCTGAATGCTTTGGTTTCAACAGCTTGAAGACGAGCTAGGTGTGAGGCAGGAGCACCAGCCCAGAGGGGAGAGCAGTATTCCATTGAGCTGCGGATGAAAGCCTTGTATGTGGTGAGGAGCTCAGGTGTGCCAAGGAAGGACCGCACGACGGAGGATGCCCATTCGGCGACTGGCTTTGGAGGCCAGATTTGAAATGTGGTTTTCCCAGGAAAGATCATGGCAGATAGTGAGACCCAAAAGGTTGAGTGACAGAACTTCTTGGAGAGGATTATTCAGAAAGTGGAATGGAGGGTTGTCCGGTCGGTCTTTTCGAAGAGACATCGTAAGAGTGTGAGATTTGTCAGGATTGAAAGACATGTTCCACTTGTTTGCCCAGTCTGTGATTTTGTCCAGGTCTGCAGAGAGTGAGGAGGCTGCAGACTGCCGATCTGAGGCATGAAGAATGGAGCGACAGAGAGTAGAGTCATCAGCAAAGAGATAGAGAGGATTTTCAAGAGAGTCAGAGAGATCATTGATGAAGACCAGAAAAAGCACAGGGCCCAGAACACTGCCTTGGGGAACTCCAGCCTGAACAGGAAGAGGAGATGAGAGAAACCCATTCAGGGCCACACGTTGACTACGACTAGAGAGGAAGTCCGCCAGCCATGCGTGGAGATTTCCATGGATACCAAAAGAGGAGAGTTTGGTGAGCAGAGCGGGGTGCCAGACTGTATCGAAGGCACGTGAAATGTCAAGGGAGACTGCTCTAATTTCCTGTTTGGCATTGAGGACCTCCATCCATTGTTGAGAAAGCAGAAGCAGCATGTCCAGAGTGGAGTGTCCAGGTCTGAAACCAAATTGATGATCAGAGATCAAGCCATTGGAGAAGAGGAAAGATTTCATATCTGAAGCAATGATGGATTCCATGACTTTGCTGATAATTGGGAGAAGGCTGATTGGTCTGTAGTTGCTGGGATCTGTTTTTACACCTTTTTTGTGCAAAGCGGTGATGTTTGCAGATTTCCAAGCAGATGGAAGATGACCTTGAGCAAAAGAGAGGGAGAAGAGAACAGAGAGAGGGAGTGAAAGAGCGGAAGAACAGGATTTTAGGACCCGTGGGCTGATGCCGTCAGGTCCAGTTGCAGAATCAGAGTCGAGGGTTGACAGAAACTTTTCCACCTTGTCAGGAGGAAAGGACACAGAGTCCAGGAGCAACTGGGTATGACTGGGTACGGTGGGTACAGAGAGGGATGCCTTTCACTCACTCACTCACCGCAGACAGGTAGGTGGTCTTTCTGTCTTCTACCGACTCCTCTCCGGCCTTGCACCCCCAGCTCTCTCTGTGCTCTGTCCCCCAAATATTCCGACAGGTCGCACAAGATCTGCCAGCAACCCTCTGATGGTTAAACTGCCGAAATCTCGGCTCTCTGCTCACCTTCAGTCTTTCATTCCTCTTTTCTCCTGCCTCTGGAACAAACTCCCACACTCCCTTCAATCCCACTCCTCCCTCCAGGTCTTTAAAACAGCTGTTCACCACCATCTCTTATCTTTCCCCATCCAAAACCTTGATCTTTTCTACCCCCACTAATTCACCCCAGATCCACCTTGTTTGAAATTCCAACTTCTTTCCTGGAAGTCCTGGCAGTGTCCATATGTTTTATACCTCTCCCACCCTCCCTTCCCATGCCTCCCCCCCCCCCCCAAAGCCCTCTCCCTCCCACTGATCTCTCGATGTCCCTGCTCTCAGATGTTGTGTTTGTGTTCCTCCCCCTCTCGCCCCATCTTGTCTCCCGCTCCCCATGTTATATGTTTTATGTGTCGGTTTGTCTTTCTGTGTGATGAATGTTAGCTCTTTCATGAGCCTCGATCTTGTATACAAAACAAACAAAAAAAAAAAGGCTAAATATCAGAAATTGAAGGCTTTTTTTCATTTAAATGATTTATATAAACATCCGTTAAATCTCGATCGGTGCAGCCGTTTGTGCGGCACCCGGGAAAATAACGTCATGTGGGAGCAAGTATCAGCAGGATGTGGCAGTGTGGGAGTCCACCTTTCTGATCCTCCATGCTGAAGTAGCCCACCACTTCTCCAAGCATTCCTATCTTCAGATCCGCCATGACAGATTTCAGCTTGATACTGAAGACACGTGCAGTTTGTACTCCCGATGTCGTATGTACTCCCGATACGTGTTTCCTTCATTGTAAAAACTTCCAAATCAACAGTTAAAAGGATTTTGAGCCGATAGCTGTTACGGCCTTGGCAAGATCGATGGAGACAGCGATCTGTTAGCGTATTCACCACCCAAATAGCTATGTGGAATTCTCTCACGTAGAGATTAAACTAATCGTGTTCACAATCGCTATGTCATATGTACTGCCGATACATGTTTCCTTCAGTTGAAATGGGTTCGAATTCTCTCAAGCAGGGATTCAACCCATGTCCTTATAAAAGGTCTTTGTCCGAGGTCACCGAGTTCGATTGGTGCAGCCGTGCATCGATCGGTGCAGCCGTTTGTGCAGCAGCCGGGAAAACAACATCGTCACAATGAGAACAATGAACGTTATGCGAACGCGAATGTTATGCGTGAGTCCAAACCTGAGAAATTGGGAAAACTAAATAGCCTATTTTACTCCTGGAGATCCCAGGATTATCCACCCAAAATAACGTTGAGATCGGTTCAGCAGTTTTTACGGTACCTTTGAACAGCCAGACAGACAGACAGACACAGACGGACGGACATTTGGTGAATTATAGTAAGATGCGTCATAATGGAGGCCTTGGGCTGAGAGAGTTAAAAATTGGGCACAGTCTATTCCAGGGCAAGACAAAGATGTGTGTAAAATATGGCGATGCTATGTGCAACGATGTAGACGTAGTACTGTGCATAAACAGACAGACAAACAGACAGACAAATGCAAAATCGGTCAGAGACCGAGGACTTGCCGGAATGTACTTTTTATCGGCCATTTTGGATCAAAATAATAATACATAAGGACATGGGTTGAATCCCCGCTTGAGAGAATGCCAACCCACTCCCTGCCATCATGGTCGTCTCGACAACTCACAATCCCAAGAGATATGCGGAAAGGACGACCCAAAACCAATTATCTTCTTTTTGATTCGTATATAAACATCATTAAAAGTAAATAATGACCTCTGCCAAAGTTCAAACGATGTGGGTTTAATCTCTACATGGGAGAATTCCACATAGCTATTTGGGCAGTGTATAAGCTAACAGATCGCTGTCTCCATCGACCTTGCCAAGGCTGTAACACCTATCGGCTCAAATTCCTTTTAACTGTTGACTTGGTAGTTTTTACAATAAAGGAAACACTTATCGGGAGTACAGTACCTGCCAACTCAATGCTCGGATCTGAAGCTCAGTGAAGATACGAACTCACAATAACATCTCTTATAACAATAACAATAACACAATTATTTATTTTACAATGTCGGCCATTTGTCATTAAAAAAAAAAGAATCACTTATTCGATCCCTTTTCGTGTTACTTGCTTACCATGTGTATCAACTGTGACAAACTATTGTCAATTTGCATGTTAATACCTTTCTGCTGAGACACCGAGCAGTCATTACTTTGAGGTGTATGTCACTAATTATAGGAGCTCAGATGGTTCCCATCTCGTGTTTATTCAGTCTTCACAAGTCGGTCTTAACAAATCGGGAATTCTTCGGCTGTTTATTTGATTGTCTTGTGTTGACATTGAAATATGAACAAAGATGAGAAGTGTTAATGAACATTTTAACTAATTTCATCCTCTGTCTCTGGTACCCACGGAAGTCAAGTCGGGCTGTGTTCGCGTAAGTTTTACTGAACTGTAAATGTGTTGCTTTTTTATTAAAATAATTCATTTACATAGCTTCAAGTGTAATAAATCCTATAGTCCATCTTTGCTCCATTAAGAGCGAGTATAGTCTCATTGTACGCTTACTTTCAGCAGGTTGTGTAAACCGCTGCAGAAACCATTTAATCCACCTTAGTATAATCCTTGTGAAGTAAAAAAAACCCTGAAATACTTGTCCTGAAGTGTTATATATATAAAAAATTGAGTAAAGAAATCTCAGAACGGTCACGTGACACGCTTCCACTCAGGCCGTGAGTTCGAGGCCTACTAAATCGAACGTAACCTTCACTCACAAAATGACATTTTCTTTGTCTAATATTGCTGGTATTGTACATAATTATGTAATACAATGTGTATAACGGTTACATTGTTGTTTTGGGATGACAAATTGTAAGCGTGTAATCGTTAAGTTGTCCCAAGATAGATAGCGACGTTAATATAATCGATTGAGTACAACGTAATCGTACAAGGAAGCGTCGAGGAGTTTGTTGTTGTAAACCTCGGTTTGACGATATATCCAACGTGTTGGTTGTTTGTAGTACATAATATGGTATTTGCGTGGTAATGTGGTATATAAAGTGCATAATGTGGTTTTCGTGAGGTAATGTGGTATATAAAGTTGTGTGTGTGTGTGTGTGTGTGTGTGTGTGTGTGTGTGTGTGTGTGTGTGTGTGTGTGTGTGTGTGTGTGTGTGTGTGTGTGTGTGTGTGTGTGTGTGTGTGTGTGTGTATAAAATATGAATACGCATTGCATAGAGTGAGAGCTTCGTCGACAATGGTCAGTCGATCGAGTACGCAGCCCTCGCAAACATCTGTAGGCCTAGGCCTAGCTAGGCTAGGTTGTTTGATCTTGGGCTTAAAATTAAAATTAATTTTATTGAATGGATAGATAGTAGATTGGGATAGAATGCAGGACTTACCTACTGTAGGCTATATAGTATATAGTCGAGACTTCTAGTCGACTGGACCAGGTACGTAAGTCCGACTGGCAGGTATATATATACACACACACACACACACACACACACACACACACACACACACACACACACACACACACACACACACACCACATTACCACACAAATACTGTCAAATACCACATTCTCTCTCTCTCTCTCTCTCTCTCTCTCTCTCTCTCTCTCTCTCTCTCTCTCTCTCTCTCTCTGTATATATATATATATATATATATATATATATATACACATACATACATACATACACTTGTCACTACATACACTATATAACGTGGTATTTGATGTGTTTTCAATACTGTACACCATGTACAATGCGTACTGTATATTGTGTCCATCTCGAATCCTCGATGTTGTGTATGTTTATTCACAGTGCATATCGTAACTTTGAAGTGAACTAGAGGTCAGTGGACGGTTGAAGATAGCAACAGACATAGATAAAGACAAATGTCCAACGGCCCATGGCGGAGAGGAACCTTTCGTCACCTAAACTAAAGGACACCAGGTTCAAGTACTCTGCTCTGAGTCTTTCCACTTCCTACAAGGGACAGAGCCTGGAAATCCCAAGAGCAAGTGGTTAGTGATTGCACTCCTCTGGATGGACTCTCCTTTGTTCCGTTTCTTTTTATCATTTTCACTCTTTGGAACACCAATGTGGCTGTTTCCTTGAATTAGTGTTGAAATTTTCTCCCCAGGTAATAATTTTGATCACTAACTCTCCTCTTTAATTTGCTTGAAACTTGTCATTAAATTTTCATTTTCCTTTATATTTATTTATATATATATATATATATTTTTTTTGTAGTTGTGACACGACAGGGTTTGCAAACACTGGGAAAGGTGGCGACCTCTCGCAGAACTCCCCTTCCCCTGAACTTGCCTAGCCTACGGGCGGAAGGCAAGGGCAGTGGGCGGCGCGTTGCTGCTGCCAAGGTTGCATCTGTGCCGGCAGAGGGACGAAAAGATGAAAGGTAATGCATCAAACCGTATGCTCATCAATGAAGTGCTAATTCAGGTGAACAGCAATGTTACACTAAGACCATCATGCTTTTTTCCTTCTGTTCCTTGTTTCATTACTCAGTTTCTGTGTGCCTCCAGTCCAACCCCAGATAAGCCATCGTGCCACGGAGTGGAAACGACGAAGGATCTGGGCGCTCACCCTCAAGAACATCCTTCAGCCTTACAGCCATCTAATAGTCAGGTACACGTGCAGATCAATTGTTTTGAGTTTCACCAGCTGGAAAAAAGGGATGGGGTTTTGGTGGTGGGAGGGAGTAAGTTTATTCGAACTGATAAGTGATGGTTTATGATATCACTAGCGAGGTACCCGTTCCACGCACATGTGAGGAGTCGAAAGCAAACAAAACAATGTGGAAGCAAACACACAAACAGTGAATGCTAAAGCATGAAACTAATAAATTCCACATTCCTGTCGTACCTTCAGTCGCATGTCAGACATGGACAGCAGGTTCGTGAAGGATTTCCATGAAAAACGTACCCGTTTGAATGGTTCTATTCCCAGTCAATGGCAAATCTGCATATGGCAATCTGCGAATGTCATGCTTATAAAGTAAAACCCTCACGGCATTTCGTCATTCACTTGAACTCAATATCTCTTTTTTCATTCCAAACAGCATAACTCCAATCACAAATTAAATAGCATTAATACCAAAAAAATGAACTTTTACCAACATTCGTGATATAAACAAATATTTAAATCCGGATGTGAAGTCGTTCCATACGGTTGGGGTGAATACAATTATGGATTCAAAATCGTAATTGTATTCACTCAATTCCAAACGTCATTCCAATCATAAATTGATACTTTAACAAAATACTGTTTTGCATGACTGTTGTATTGGGATATTATCAAAGCAGCTCATTACTGTCATATCTCCACTTCCGGATTTGGGGCAGGTTTGTATGGAGTTCATTTTTAAATCATAATTTTATTGAGGAATTTTTGAAACCTGCTACCTACCTTACAACATCTGCTGGGACCCCAAAATGTTCCACAGGAGGTTTGGCGGGGCTCACCCCAAAACTGAGGGAGTAGTTTGGGGACGGACAGATGGACAACAACATGCATTTTAAGGCCATGTTCCCTGCTAGAGCGGGGGTTAGCCTTGCGGTCCCCATGACAATCTTCTCCATTTTGCCCTATTTTCTGCATCTCTCCTTGTTAAACCCCTTGCCCGCATTTCTTCTTCCACCATCTTTAGCCAAGTCTTTCTCGGTCTTCCCCGTCCTCTACTTCCTTCTACATTAACTTCCATCACTCTTCTCAACCAGTCACTTTCATCCTTCCTCAATACATGACCAAACCATCTCAACCTGTTCCTCTTCACAGCATCAATCACAGGCAATATTCCCATCATCTTTCGCAATTCATCATTTGTCTTCCTCTCTCTCAACAATACTCCGCACATCCATCGAACCATTCGCATTTCCACCCTTTCCAGCCTTCGTTGCTGCTCTACATTCATTACCCATGTCTCGCTCCCATAAATCATAACACTTCTCACACATGCAGCATACACCTTTCCCTTCAGCTTCAGCGACACTCTCCTCCTCATCAGCACGCCACTCAGTTCCCGAAACTTCTTCCATGCACATCTCACTCGAGCAACCGTTGCCGAGTCTGATCCACCTTCTCCATTCAGCATGTCTCCGAGGTAGCAAAATGTTTTCACACCTTCCAGCTTCACGCCGTCTCCAAGATCCAACTCAACATTTCCTCCATCTGCAGCTCCCTCTGTGCACACCTTACATTTGAATGTAGCTGCCACACTGGTTAATGACCCTCTCAGACCACTACATTTTTGATGAACCCACTCAGCACACATTGTACATTGAATGGAGTTCACTCTGACACCCTTCCTGCACACAGCACACGGCCACTTCCCAGTTCTTTCCACCTCACCACATGCTTTACCACTTGCCATCACCTTTGTCTTTCCGATATTCACCTTCAGACCTTTTGTCTCCATACATTCCTTCCACTTGTTCATCTTTTCCTTCAGTCCATCCATACTTTCCGCAATCAACACCAGATCATCTGCATACAACTCCCACGGTAAACCCTCCTTTACGGTCTGAGCCAGCACCTCCATCACAGCTACAAATAGTAGTGGACTTAGTACCGACCCCTGATGCACTCCCACCTTCACCTCACCTTACATTGTGTTTAGGACTTAGGACTCCCACCTTTGTTTAGGACTTAGGACAGACAGACTGTTTTACAATATAGATATAGCTTTTTGATGTTTTCTTTTTGTATGTAAAATCTTGGCTCGTCGAAGAGTGAGTTGACTGGAAAAGTACTGACAGTGGAGCTATCAGTAAAGCTAACGACGGAGAGAACGATTGAATGGGAAAAAGAGGATGGGAGGAAAAGGGTAACCTGTAAGTAAGATAGAGTTTGGAAAGGTTGATGAGTGAAGAAAAGATTTTGAGTGAGGTTATGGGATTTGGAGGTACAGTAGAATGACATGGAGGTGTATTACCATCTTGAAGTACTGAAAGCAGTTTGAGAGCAGAAGGCCTTGTGCTTTGACCTTTTGCGGGTGATTCCAATAATGGTGCAAGCTTTATATTAGACGTAATCCAGGAGAGACATGTGAAGTGGGGACGCCAGCCCATAGGTGAGTGCAGCACTCCATTGAGTTATGTAGGAGTTTGTAGGCTGAGTAGTTCTGATTCCTCAATAAGCTACCTGGGATGACTGAAGATGTTCAGTCTACTCTGTAACTCCCAAATGGGAGAAGCAGCTAAATATTTCTGACTGTAAATGACCAAGTAATGCATTTCTTTGCAAACTGAAAGTTAGGATGGGTTGCCTTGGCAAAATGTCTTGTTAAAATACCAAATCGTCTTTCTTTGCAGGAAAAGGCAGTGACATCCTCCTCGGGGGTCCCAGATGCCGTCGCAAAAGGTATCAATTGTTGTGGCTTTTATTTTCCTCTTCTTTTCTACCAGTTTGTTATTCTTTCCTTGAGTGTTGGCAGATGCTACAGACTCACCAAAAAACTCATTCCTTTGGTATTTTAACCTCTCTTTCAGTTCATGAGCTATCCTCATATTTTGGCACAACCTTAAAGGGAAATTAAAGTAAAGTCGGATCTGATCTCATCGTTGGTGAATTTTTCATTTTACATGCGCACCAGTATGAGAGGATAAATTGTGAAGCAAAGCGTCGAGTTTTTACTGAACTATCTGGTCTTCATTGGTTCGCAGAATTTCTTTTTCCTGAGGGTTGCTTTCTGCGTGTTTTTTTGCTACACTAGTCACAACAATGCACAGAATTCCTCCCGTGAGTGTGCAAAGGTCCCAATAATATGATCTCTTAATACGCTGACTCCATTTATTTAAGCGAGTTGGAATGAGGCTGTTGATTGAGACTGCACAATCGACATCATCGAATTCTGAAGCCATAAACGAGACGAGGATGGTTCGTACGGCCACAAGCTACCGTGGCTTATAGGAAGTTCATATAATCAGCTTATTCGGTGGCATTGGATGGGACAGCTTTTGACGACTTTCGAGAAACTCATCAACTCACAGAAAGTGAAAGATGTGCCGATTCAAGTGATTGACGCTGTTCCCAAAGTACGTGAGCATGGATGGATGTGTGGGGGTGAGCACATGAGGTACTCATTGTTAATAAAATCATGCAGTAGGAGTTCAGTGAGATTCCTGAGGTTACTGATGATAGGGCTGATTCTTCTAATGGTGGTGGGGTATGTATGTATAATGTATGTATGTATAACAAGTATGTATAATGATGTAATAATGTGGGTGGAGGCATTTCGGTCAATGTCATGACGTCTTCATGACATGACTCTTCCACCAATCCCGGTGTGTACCCCGGTTTAGAATAGGCACATCGTATACCTGCGCATCGTAAGAGGCGACCAAGGGTTGGCGTCAGGAAGGGCATCCGGCCATAAAAATATTGCCTCAAACAGGGAGCCATGATTGTCATGGGGCCAAGGCTACCCCCGCTCCCGCGGGGAAAATGGCCTTAAAACGATCATTCATTCATTCATTCATGACGTCGAAGAGTTCCGTTCTAGTTTTTTCCTTTTGTTTGAACGGTTAGACTTCATGACCATTTCCTTTTGTTTTCATTGTGTTTGAAAAGTTGGACTTTTGAATTTCATCTGAATCCTCTCCTTTGCAAAATAAATCGAGCAAATTCCAGATACTTCAAAGCCACAGCCTAGGCTCTGGAAATGCAGGTGTGCATATTTCCCAAGGTGCATGGTACAGGATTTGTCAGTCATCCTTGGAAGGGATTGCACCATGTTCTTCATAAATGGATACTTCTAGTGTAAACCATTGGATATTATATTGGAAATGATGCTCATAGAACACTAAATACAAAGCTGATTGTGAGTCTGAAGAAGTTGAAATATTTGAAATTCCTGGCCCTGTGTTCCTTGTTGAAAGCGACCCTGAGCATGATATTTTTCCGATATTTATTTTCCAAATGCATTCAATAAACTCGAACAGCACTCGATAGAGTGCGTACTTCCACCAGGCTGAACAGTTTACATTTTGTAGGCACTGATAGGCCGAATCTGCATCCATACCTTAACCAAAATCTAATCAGCTTGTTCCTGTAACCTAACCAACTCTTCCACCAAGTTTTGTCCGAATTGCTCCATAACTGTATAAAATATCGTCCGACATATCGTGTTTGGTCCTATCTTTCAATAGTGAAAAATCACTTATTATAAAAAAAAATTGTAGTGTTTTATAAAATTGTATTGTTGCGGTTTTAGAACCCACACTTGTTGTAAATAAATAATTACTTGTAAATATCCCATGACATTAAAGGTTAAAGGTAGCACCCTTAGTTAGGCCACAGCAACACGTGGGCCACCTTAGAAATTCCAGTTATTTCCTTATTATGTGTTTAAGATAAGGCCGTGTTTCCAATAGTTGAATCTGCGTTGCATCAATCAAATAAGGAGTCGGCCCTTTTGTTCATTTTGCGACCTCTCTCCAAATTCTGTTATGTGCCTTGGTTAGCGTTCGCTCATGCGCCGCCATTGACCATGCGGTCGGCTCGAGGAAGAAGGGGGCGGAACGCCAGGAACAAGGTGTGGCCTGTCAACTAGTCATCAAAGGCGCGGCCGGTAAGCCCCCACCAGCCGACCAGGGCTGATGAAATATCACTGGCGGGCGTGGCTTGATGAAGTGCGTAGTAATCTTGGCTTGCGTTATAAAAGCGCAAGCGCAAACCCCTTCGACGGACTTCTTTCGGGGACTTCTTGCGCAACGGACTTCGACAAAAGGACTGCGCGGAGACGGCTGACTTGCAAGGACTTGTTGGAGGCGCGCTTATTGTGAGGGACTGCTTTTGATACGGAGCGCACATTGGAAAAGGAGGGTGCACTCGCTGGCACTGAATGAGAACCTGAGAGAGAGAGAGAGGGAGCGTTTAGCATGACCGTCCATCTGTTACATACGCTAAAGGACACGAGCTTTCCCCCCCGCCATATGTAAGGTCCGATCGCTGGTGAACGATACGCGCGAAGCTGCCTGCCGGGTTTTTGCCCACGGAACCGGAGCCTCACCTGGAGCCTGGACCCCATCGCCTGGACCAGCTACCTGGACCTTCCACCCTACCAGCTACAATCCCGTGTGAGTGTGTATGTTTGTCTGGGGTCGTAAGTTAAGACTGTAGTTAAGCCTGCCCTGTGTCCTGCTTCTTCTTCTTCATTTCTTGTATATTTCTTTCCTTTCCTCTTCTTTTTGGTTGTAAATAAATCACCTTGTTCTTTCTTGGTTTTTCCCTAATCCGATCGCATCCGTCCTTTCTTTCCATTGAGTACCTGTGGCACGATCGCAACCGCTCAGAATCGGGTTTAGTCTTTGTTAACGGCTCGGATCGCAGACTGCTAACCGCTCGCTATTTACCATCACGTCCATGGTTCGAGCGGGAGTTATTCCCTCGTTTCCGGCGGGCGTTAGTACTTAGATAGCAGCTAACCCATAGGCCTAGCAAACCCTACCTTACGCCGCACCGGGAAGGACGTTATAGCTTCCCAGGACTCGGGACGGCCAGCTTAAAAGCCAAGGGGATTAACCACCCCTTGATAAGGGGAGAGCCGACCCCCGAGATCCGTAACAATTGGTGTCTGGGAGTGGGATTTGGACCCGAACCAAATTTTTATAGTTTTGGACAAACATTTGGTCAAAATTTTGAGCGGCAATTTTTTTTACAACATCTAAATTAAATCGTGCCATGGATAATCAAGGCGATCGGATGCCGGTGGGGGAGATAGAAGAGGAGTTAGAGGCAACCCAGGGACCCCGGGGAACAATTGGGAGAGATGGAGGAGGAAAACGAAGAAGGTGCGGTAGCGGGGGCTGCAGGCGCGCAAAATGGCGGCGCCGTGCACATGGCGGCGGCGGCTAGGTCCGCTGTGCAAATGGCGTTTGACCTCAGATTGTTCCTGACCCAACTGGGTGCCACAATTGATAGAATGGGGGAGCAAACGGGAAGCCAAATTGGGGGGTTGAGAAATGATATGGGCAATCAAATTGGCGGATTGAGAAATGAGATGGGAAGCCAAATTGGGGGGTTAGAAAACAAATTAGGAGGCCAATTGGAGGACGTGGGTAGCCAAATGAAGGAAATGAAGGACGGGTTAATGGGATTGGAAAATAGAATGGCCACCCAGGAGAACCAAATGGAAGGGGTGAAGAATGGGTCAACGGGGTTAGAAAACAAGATGCGAGGCAAATCAAACGAATGGGGGATCAGATAGAGGAGGTCAAAAACGGGCTGGAAAGCAAATTGAACGCCCAAAAGAACGAATTGGAGCAAATGAGGGCGGCATCTAAAAAGGAAATGGGAGAGATGGGGGAGGATATAAGGCGCGGGGTGAGCGAAGAGGTCGGAGGGGTACGCGACGAGGTAAAGCAGTGTGAGGAGCGCGTGGAGAAAGAGGTGAGGAAGAGTACGGCTAGGTTACAGGGGGGTATAGAGGATTTGATGCGAGGAGTAGAGCAGCTGACAGTGGGACAAAAGGAGTTAGGGGAGCAAGCAGGTAAGAACACAGCTGTGATAGGGGGGCTGAAAGCAGCACAGAAAGAAATAAAAAAGGAGCTTATGGCAACGAAAAAGGAATGCCAGATGGTACACGAGGGGCTGACAAAGAAGTTGGACGAAGTGGTAGAGACGTTGGGGGCGAGAGAACAAGGCATATAGAGACGACCAAGGTGGCCTTAGAAGAAGAAATTGTGGGGGCGCACCGGGAGATAGAAGAGGTGAAACAAATGTTAGAGGAAGTGGAAGAGGGGGTGAGTGAAATTAAAAAGAGACGGAGGGAGACTAAGAAGGAAATAAAGGAGGAGGTGATGGAATTGGTACAAGGTCTGTGCTCACATCGTGATGACGTGCTTAATAACCAAATAACGAGTTTGCAGGTGGCGGGGGAGGAGCGAAGAAGAAGAGGCGCCGAGGTGAGTGGCGATATGGTCGGAAATGTATATGGTGTGAGGGGAGGTTCAGCGAGTTTGGGGGTTGGTATAGACCCGGGCGTTCGTGAGAGGCCAATGGTAAGGTGTGCGACTGGTCCGGAGTGTGTGGAAAGAGAGTGTGTGCAAGGATGTCCGACCATGGGGAATGTGAGAGGCGTTGGTGAGCGGGGATGTGCGAGTATGGAGTGGGTAGCGGGTTGCAACGAGGCGACCCAAGCATCGACACCGACAAGGGCAGTCTTTAGAGGGACGGGGGACGCACGCGAGCCCCCCGAGAATAGTGTACTGTGGGGGCCCGAAGGGTTCGGCCCCGCGCTAACCCCACAAGGAGCCATGCACGGGGTCCGGCCTTCGGGCAACCATAAGCTTCCACTCGCGTCATATGACAGCAAGAGTGATCTGAGGGCGTACCTGGCACAATTCGATCATGTGTGTAGGGGTAACGGTTGGAATCCGGATGAAGGTGGAGTACACCTTGTGGGGGCATTGCGCGATGCGGCGGGGGAGGTGCTGACGGCCTTACCACCGGCTGCTTTCACCCTGCCAACCCTCCGCGCGGCTTTAATTAATCGATTCGGAATTGAACAGCAGAGCGAGCTTGTTAAAGCTCAGCTCGCGGTGCGAAAACGAAAGACCCAGGAAACCATCGGGGAGCTTGCTCATGACATTCGTCGCGCAGTAGGGATCGCACACGCGGACATGGCGGCGGCCTCCCAGGAAAGCCTGGCGTTGGATCATTTAACCCTGCCTGTTTAACCTTGCCATTTAACCCTGCTTTCCTCCCAGGAAAGCCTCCCAGGAAAGCCTGGCGCCCGGACCCCGAGCTTCGGCAACAACTCGCCATGTGGCGCCCGCGGACTTTGAGCCAGGCGGCCGACGCTGCGGCCCGTTGGGAAGCAGCGAGGCTCCTGGCCCGGGGAAGCAAGCCCCACGCAGTGGCGGTGCGCCAGGTATGGCCCGTGACGCGTGGCGGCCCCCCGAAGGGGGCCCTGACCTGGAGAGCATGGTCCGGAGGCTGGTGAACCAGCGCCTGGCGGGACCCGGACCATGGCAGGCGGCTCCGGAGGTGGCCCCCGGCAGGCCACGGGCAAATGTCCCGATTCGGACTTTCAGGGGGGGAAATTTGGAATTCCGGAGGCAAGCACCTTACCAGGTAAGGTGCTTTAATTGTAGCCGGCTGGGTCACCGTGCGTGGGAGTGTCGAGCTCCGCGCCGGGACGCACCCTGACAGCCGAGACCCCTAACTCCACCTCGTACGGGTCGGGTAAGCCGACTCCAGACACCACCCCGCCAGGGCCCGGGAAACTAGAAGGTGCCGAGCATACAGGGCCGTGTTCGGTAGTAGGGGATGGTGAAGCGCCCTCATTGACGCGACAGGTCATTCATTGTGGCCAAATTGGAACAGGTAGCTTGACGATTCGGTGCAAAATTGCCGGCGTGGAGGTAGACGCCGTAGTGGCCGCAGGAGCTAGCGCCATGATCATCAGCCCTGTGATCCTTAATTCGAGTGCAGACGGCTGGGATAAAATCCAGCATCTGGAAAACCATAGTTTGCAGCTGGCTACCGGGGTAACGGCCCCGATCATAGGGCGTGGTTTTGTGACCCTCAAGTTAGGGTCGGTAAAGAGGGAGATAGAAGTTTGGGTGGCGGAGGTGTGCGACCCATGCTTAATAGGGTTGGATTTGTTGACTGCCAGCGGTTGTAAAATCGATTTGTGCCGGGGGACCCTGCAAGTGGGAGTCGAGGAGCTACCATTGGAGGGGGTGAGCACGGCCGAGAGAACGGAGCTGGAGGCTTCCGAGGCCGTGACCATCCCTCCGAGGGCCAAGGCCATACTGCCGGCCCGATGGTTAGCTCAGCCAACATGGCAGGAGTCCTGCGGCCTAGTCGAACCGGTGGCAGCGCGGTCCATCCCGGGTTTAATCGTGGGCCGCACCCTCGTAAAAACGGATGGGCTGGTGGTGGCCGTCCGGGTAATTAATATTAGTGCAGAACCACGCAGTATAGTAAGGGGCACGAAGATAGCCGGCTGCACCCCAGTTAACGAAGTCGTGCCAGTGAGGGACGAGAACGTCCAGCCGAGCCGGCCCCAAGGGGATCCTTCGAAAAGTATCAGGAATTGGCCCGAGCCCATTTGCAAGATGGTAAATCGTAGTAGCGTAGAGTTGGGAGGTACCCAGAGGGAGGCCTTACATAAATTAATTGAATCCCATTTGGATATCTTCTCCTTGTCCTCCGAGGATATTGGACGTACGGGCCTGGTGAAACATCAGATCCACACCGGTGAGGCCCGGCCTATTCGTCAGCCCGCCCGACGGCTCCCTTGGAGCAAGAGGGAGGAAGCTGACGAGCAGGTAGAAAAAATGCTCGATGAAGGTATCATCGAGCCCTCGGGAAGTCCTTGGATGTTACCTGTTGTGCTGGTCAAAAAGAAGATGGGACCACGCGTTTCTGCGTGGACTATCGCCAGCTGAACAACGTGACACTCAAAGACTCATATCCCCTGCCAAGAATTGACGATACCCTCGATGCCGTTGCGGGCTCAAATTGGTTCTCAACTTTGGACCCCAAGAGTGGGTATTGGCTGGTGGAGATGGATAGGGCAGGGAAGGAGAAAACGGCATTTTACACAGGTAAGGGGCTGTATCAGTTCACTGTGATGCCATTTGGTTTGTGTAACGCCCCCGCCACCTTTGATCGATTGATGGAGCATGTACTAGGCAGCATGCCATGGCAATCATGCCTGGTGTACCTGGATGACTTCCTGGTGCATGCTAAAACATTTCCCCAAGCAATAGCTAATTTGGACCAGGTGTTTGGGTGCCTCAGACAGGCAGGGTTAAAGTTGAGTCCGAGCAAATATACTTTGTTCGCAAGAGAGGTGGCCTATTTAGGTCACGTTATCGGTCGCGAGGGGGTAAAAACAGACCCAGGCAAAATTACAGCAGTGGAGGAGTGGCCCGCACCACGTACCATCAAGGAGGTGTGGGGATTTCTGGGACTCTGCTCCTACTACCGGCGTTTTGTGGCAAAATTTGCAGAGTTGGCTCGGCCCCTTCACCGGCTTTGGGAGAAGGGGACAGATTTAATTGGACATGGGAGTGCCAAGAGGCCTTCCTAGCATTGAAGGGGTGTTTGACATCCGCACCCATTCTAGCTTACCCCACTAGTGACGGGACATTTACCCTGGACACGGATGCAAGCCAGGAAGGATTGGGCGCAGTTTTGTCTCAGACACAGGAGGGCGTGGAGAGAGTGATCGCGTATTATAGTCGGGGCATGAGTAGGCCCGAACGAAATTATTGCGTCACTCGCAAAGAGTTATTAGCCATGCTGGCTGCTATGAGCCATTTCCACCCGTACTTTTACGGGCTGAAATTTCTGGTTCGAACTGACCATTCCTCCTTGCAATGGCTCCTTTGGTTCAAGGACCTGAGGGCCAAATTGCAAGGTGGTTGGAAAAGTTGCAGCAGTACGATTTTAGTGTGACCCATAGGGCCGGGAAGGCCCATGGGAATGCCGATGCACTCTCTCGGCGACCTTGCTTGGGGGAAAACTGCAAATTTTATGCGAGACGCGAGGAGAGGGAACAATTGGCCGATTCCGTCCCTGCCCTCGTAGTCCGTGCAACCCGGGTGAGAGGGCCAATTTTCCCACGAACCGCAGATGAAGAATTTGGCACTTTGGCTTGGAGCATGGCCCAGCGGGAGGATCCCGTCCTGGGACCGGTGTGCGAATGGGTCCGATTGGGACAAAGACTTAATGGGGAAGAGGTCACCCCCCTCGGGGCACCAACAAAGGCATATTGGGCTCAGTGGCCAACCCTGGAATTGAAGGTAACATCTTATATCGCAAGTGGGTGGAGGTTCCCTCTGAGAGAACTTCCTGGCTGGTGATAGTCCCTGACAAATTTTAGAACATCATATTACAGCAGGTGCATGGTACCCGCTGCGGCGGCCATTTGGGCAGGACAATGACAACATCTCGAGTCCGCCAGAGGTTCTATTGGGTAAATATGGGGCGCGACATACAGGAATGGTGTCGGAGATGCAACGCCTGTACTGCCAAAAAGGGACCAGCACGGAGGATGAGGGCCCCCCTTCAATTACACCAGGTGGGGACCCCCTTTGAGCGGGTGGCCATGGATATTCTAGGACCACTACCCCGCACCCGCCAAGGTCATAAGTACATCCTCGTTGTAATGGACTATTTCACCAAGTGGCCGGAGGCCTATGCCCTCCCCAACCAAGAACCCGGGGTGGTAGCACAGGCCTTCGTGGAAGGATTTGTATGTCGGCATGGGATTCCACAGGAGCTGCACACCGACCAGGGCCGAAATTTTGAGAGTTAATTACTAAAAGATGTGTGCAGACTCCTGTCAATTAGAAAGACACGGACAACGCCCTTGCGGCCACAATCTGACGGGATGGTGGAACGGTTCAATCGAACATTGATCCAACAACTGGCATTGTTCACCACCACCCGTCAGGATGACTGGGACGAACATCTCCCGTATTTGTTAATGGCCTACCGAACCAGCCAGCACGGGGCCACCGCATGCAGTCCGGCGTTGCTTATGTATGGGCGGGAGTTGCGGGCTCCCGCCGACTTGCTATGCGGTCCCGTGCCAGACACCACGGATATCCCGCCGAGGGAGGGCTATGCGCGTCACTTAGAAGAAGGCATGGAGAGGGTCCATGCCTTCGCCCGCCGCCAGCTCCAGCTGGCGGGGGCCAAGATGAAGCGCAGGTACGACCACCGGAGCCAGGGGAGTCAGTACGCTCTGGGGATGAAGATTTGGTTCTTCAATCCCCGGAGGCGGAAGGGTAGGTGCCCAAAACTCACCTCTCCCTGACAAGGCCCAGGGGTCGTCCTGTCGCAAGTCTGTGACGTGGTCGTTAAGATCAAGATGGGGCCACGAGCCCTCCCTCGGATCGTCCACACCGACCGGTTAATACCCTACACCGGCGAGCAGGCGCCCTCATGGATCGCCTCGGCTTTAGATGCTGAGGTGGGACCCAGTACCTCTAACGATGGGGGCTCGTAGTGCGAGAGGACTGGGGGTGATAGTGGGAGATGCCCGATGTAGAGGGATGGTGGCTCTGCCATCCCTCACATCCATTTTTTGGGCACAGGAGCTATAGGATTTATGGGGTGGCTGTACCAAGCTAGCCAGCCAGGGAGGGATCGGTTATTGATAGGATGTCGAAAGATGAATATAGGTGACCAAGATTTAAGTAGTGACAATTGTACCTGTAGTGGGGACGTAGAGTAGAGTAGGTGGATTATAATGACGAGGGAGTGCTTAGTATAAGAGATGACGGGGAGCACCAGTATTAGAAGGGAGTAGTTAGATTAGATGATGCTGTGTGTGTGAGCAGGAGGTTCCGAATCAAATAAGGCATTGCGTATGGAAGTTCTTTGTGGTGAGGGTGATGAAATGAGGAATTGGAATGAGATTCCCGGTGAGCTTATTCTAATGAGGCAATGCTCGAGAGAGATGTGTGTGTGTGTTGAGTGATTAACCTGCATGATGTGCAGGTGAAGTACAGGTGTGTGGAATGAATGGTGTGGAGTGAGTAGTGTGGAATACGTGGAGTGGAATGTATGGTGCGAAGGAGTGGATGGGGGAAGGATGGACCCCTTCACGAGTACCCGGGGAGGGTAGTTTAAGAGTAGGTAGAGGGAGTAAGGAAATTATGGTTGGATATTGACATCTGTGGTGCGGGAGTAGCAGGGAAGTGTTTTGTTTGGTGCATAAGTGTATGGAATGGCGTGTGGCCTGTTAGTGAGTGTGCTTGGTTGAGCACTCCGCCACTGGTAGTCTGTCGGCCAGGTGAGGCCGCAGGTAGGCTCTGGGAGCCAAGTAGAGTTGAGTGGGGCCCGAGGATCCCAAGGAGAGGACCCGGGTAGCCCGATGCCAGAGGGGGCATAAGTGGGGTAAGGGAGCCAGAGGGCCTTCCCCAGGTTAGGGTGTGGAGCTAGGTAAGCTCGGGTGGCAACTGCAGTGGCGGGGGTGTGCAGGTGAGCGGACCTGCTGGTGAGCCACACGACCCAGCCCTGAAATTGTGCAAGGGCACAACGAAAAACCGGGGGAGTGAGACCCCAAATTGGAGAGCGCCACAGTATGTTCAATGGGAATTGGTTTTTAGAACCACCTCGAGTAAAGATGGCAATGGTTTGGCAGGGCAAGACCCCGGGTAGAGTTAAAGTGTTAATGTCATTTAGAAGTACTAGGGCATGCCCGTACTATATCTATATCTAAAATTATATCCCCCCCCTCTATTTACATGAAATGGTTTGGTCCAAAGCGAACGGCTTGCGAGTGGTGACAATCCCCCCCCTCTATTTACATGCAATGGTTTGGTCCAAAGCGAACGGCTTCCGGAGTTTGGTAAAGAAATCGCCATCGCGTGCACAAACGCGCAGGAAAGCGAATGAATCGCAAATTCGTTTTTATTAGTTGTAAAACATAGTTTAACGCCAACATAGTTTGCAAACGTGAAATAAATGAATACGCTCTCAAATGTGCCATCCGAGGCAGAGTGTGCCCGCCACGTTCGGCACACGCGATCGTTCGCTGCTCTCTGATTGGTTGAATCGTTTTTTGGACATAGCTCGGTAAGTAATTGTCCGATTAATATGAAACCTTGAAAAGGCACATCCTCGGGTCCCCAGCAATATACCTGGCAAGTGAAAAGTATATCGGACCCGTGGTTGTCGAGAAACAGCGGTCACAGACAGACAAACGTACAAACGTACAGACAGAGATTACTGGAATTATAGATAGATAGCGAGGATGAAAGTCTCTTCGCACCATCTGCATCCACTCACCTGGGTGATAAGACTCCACACCATATTTTGCGAATTGTTTGGAGAATGTAAGACGCATCTCGACTTGGGTGAGACATTGTTTGAAATTCCATCTCTTCTTCATTAGGAGGGATTGATGATGAATTTGGTTTAGAGGGGATGGGAAAGACAAGACGTAGAGACGGATTTGTAAAGTGTGTAAATACGGGGTAGAGGCCAGGGTAGAGTAGGTGACATGGGGGGTGACGAACGGTTAGGGACGAGCTTTCTCGGCTCGCTCTCCCGCGCCCTTCATGTTGCATTGCTTTGATTTGATGTGTACCCTTGCGCCCCTGCCCGCTGATCTGCTTGTCCTTCCTTCCCCACTCATGGGCCTTGTTCTTTTGTGCCTGAGGAAAGTGTGCAGGTGCCGCAGTTGTGCGCCCGCACCGTTCCTGCCTCCTGCCTGCACTGATGCACCATATGGACCACACGTTCTGTGACCTAGCACCACTTATGTACCACACGTTCTGTGGCCTAGCACCACCTTATGGACCACACATTCTGTGGCCTGGCGTCTCTGCTGGGCCCGACCATTGTTGCCAGCGGTGTCTGCCTTGCGGACCACTGTTTTAAAGTGGCACCCATGCCCAGCAGTGGACCACTGGAGTTGGCCCTGCTGGCCAAATCACTAATAAAAAGCGGATGCGGTTTGTGCCCTTTCTTATTAAAATTAACATCAAGCAAGAAGATCAAGACGACCAGAAACAGCGGCCCAGCAGAGCAGAGAAGCAGAAGACATCATTGCTTATTTTTAAAATGTTTGTTTTGTGCATTTTGGTTTTGGTGCTTTTGGTGCATTTGTTTTTCTTTATTGGTGCATATTGGTACATATGGTATGGTGTATCGGTGCAGTGCATGGCAGTGGTATTTTCCCCTTCTCAAAAACCATCTTTTTCTTCCCACAAAGGACAGGTCCTGGGTGACAGTTTGTAAATAATTAGTGTTTTTGTAAATAATTCTCCCCACTGGCTAAATGTTTAGTTTGAAGACAATTCCGTAATTCGGTTAATTGTGGGCATGAGTCAGTTAGGTAGGATGCAACGCAGCAGGTGGGACATATTTAGTGTTAAAACCGTCGCACTCAGGGTGAGGTTAAAAGTAGAGGGTAACCACACCTAAGTGTCACATTAAGCTAAAAGATAGCCCTTGTGTTTCGGCTCGGGACGAGCCTGGAAGAAGGGAGGGTGCAGTGTTGCGGTTTTAGAACCCACACTTGTTGTAAATAAATAATTACTTGTAAATATCCCATGACATTAAAGGTTAAAGGTAGCACCCTTAGTTAGGCCACAGCAACACGTAGGCCACCTTAGAAATTCCAGTTATTTCCTTATTATGTGTTTTAGATAAGGCCGTGTTTCCATTAGTTGAATCTGTGTTGCATCAATCAAATAAGGAGTCGGCGCTTTTGTTCATTTTGCGACCTCTCTCCAAATTCTGTTACGCGCCTTGGTTAGCGTTCGCTCAGGCGCCGCCATTGACCATGCGGTCGGCTCGAGGAAGAAGGGGGCGGAACGCCAGGAACAAGGTGTGGCCTGTCAACTGGTCATCAAAGGCGTGGCCGGTAGGCCCCCACCAGCCAACCAGGGCTGATGAAATATCACTGGTGGGCGTGGCTTGATGAAGCGCGTAGTAATCCTTGCTCGCGTTATAAAAGCGCGAGCGCAAAGCCCTTTGACGGACTTCTTTCGGGGACTTTTTGCGCAACGGACTTCTACAAAAGGACTGCGCGGAGACGGCTGACTTGCAGGGACTTGTTGGAGGCGCGCTTATTGTGAGGGACTGCTTTTGATACGGAGCGCACATTGGAAAAGGAGGGCGCACTCGCTGGCGCTGAATGAGAACCTGAGAGAGAGAGAGAGAGAGAGAGAGGGAGCGTTTAGCACGACCGTCCATCTGTTACATACGCTAAAGGACACGAGCCTTCCCCCCCGCCATATGTAAGGACCGCTCGCGGGTGAACGATACGCGCGAAGCTGCCTGCCGGGTTTTCGCTCACGGAACCGGAGCCTCACCTGGAGCCTGGACCCCATCTACCTGGACCTTCCACCCTACCAGCTACAATCCCGTGTGAGTGTGTATGTTTGTCTGGGATCGTAAGTTATGACTGTAGTTAAGCCTGCCCGGGGTCCTGCTTCTTCTTCTCCCTTCCTTGTATATTTCTTTCCTTGCCTCTTCTTTTTGGTTGTAAATAAATCACCTTGTTCTTTCTTGGTTTTTCCCTAATCCGATCGCATCCGTCCTTTCTTTCCATTGAGTACCTGTGGCACGATCGCAACCGCTCAGAATCGGGTTTAGTCTTTGTTAACGGCTCGGATCGCGGACTGCTAACTGCTCGGCATTTACCATTACGTCCGTGGTTCGAGCGGGAGTTATTCCCTCGTTTCCAGCGGGCGTTAGTACTTCGGTAGCAGCGAACCCATAGGCCTAGCAAACCCTACCTAACGCCGTGCCGGGAAGGACGTTATAGCTTCCCAGGACTTGGGACGGCCAGCTTAAAAGACAAGGGGATTAACCTCCCCTTGATAAGGGGAGAGCCGAACCCCGAGATCCGTAACAGTATTATAATAAAGGACTGGTGTTGGCTTAGCGGTTAGGGTGCCGGCTTGGGATCCTATGATCTTGGGTTCGAATCCCGGTCGATCGCTAAATTAACACCAGGGGGGTTGACTCAGCCTGTCATACTTTTGAGGTCGGCAAATTGAGTACCAGCTTGCTGGGATGAATGATCACGGTGTGTACCCTGATTTAGAATAGGTACACCATATCCCTGCGCATCGTAAGAGGCGACTAAGGGTTGGCGCCAGGAAAGGCATCCGGCCATAAAAACATTGCCTCAAACAGGGAACCATGATTGTCATGGGGCCCGCAAGGCTAACCCCTGCTCTAGCGGGGGAAATGGCCTTAAAACGATCATTCATATATTATATTCTGGATGTGGATCTTCACCAAAATCTAATCAATTCATCCTTGTCACACACCTAACTTCTCCACCAAGTCCCACCCGAATCAGTTCATAATTTTTTGAAATATCCTGCTCACAGACAAAACAAACAGGGGTGAAAACATAATCTTCGTCCACCTTCTGTGGTGGTGGTGGTAATTACGACTGCACTATCGCGAGCTAACCAAGCTCAGCACATATCCTAAAATTTGAAGGCTTTGGTGCATCACGGTCGTTGCTGCATCTCGTAGTTGTTACGGTCCTGTCTACTAGTACGACACGTGTGGAGTCCTGCATTGGACATCCAATTGTGAGCGTTTGTGCGACTATCTGAGTTGGAGAGGTGGAAACAGCACTGTATTGGTACAGTGCAAGTGATGCAAGCCAGCAGCTCGTATCTGGTTTATTTAACTCTCAATGTGATTGGCCAGCTGAGCCTGAGGTAGAAATTTGCAATTAACTTTGTTGCAGTGAGAGCTTTCGTGTAAACTTTGCCAATTCCGGACACAATGTGCACATTGTTGTACCGCCCGCAGTGCTTTTGGTTAGACTGGATGTGAGCGTTTACCCAAAATCATCGACTCATCACTTGACTTCAAAATCAATGGATTCTCAAAGAGCATTTGTGGAGCGAAAGGATGAGTGACAGTTGAAAGGTATCGATGCTTCTTGGAAAAAACAAGTGGGCTTGGAGGTGGATGGAAAGAAGTTGAAGACATTTTTCTGTCTGATTGTATTCGGAAGTTACCAAAACCAGGCACAGCTTTTTGTTTGTGGTGCAATATGGAATGAAAGTACGAGGAAGGAGGCCTTGGAGTTATAAAGCAGCACATCGTAATGCAAAAGCACGAGATAGAATTGAGAGAAACAAACGACTGACTTTCAGGTAAGCTTTGGTTCACAATTTAGTTCTCAGGCTAAGTTTAAGATGCTTATAATGAATATAGGCCAAGGAGGTCCAATCCATTGGCCAATCCATTGTCCATCTCATTGACACTGAATGAAAATTGACTGTAGAACTATGGGAGGAGGGAGTGCAGGGATAGACTCACACATCTTTGTCAGTTTTTCAAGTCGGCGTTATATTTACACTTATCAGTGGCGTAGACAGGGTCTTTTTATTGAGTAGGAGTCAGGCTGGATGTTGAAAGCATATGAGGAATTGTGGGGAGCACCTAAGTGAAAGGGTTTTAAAAGCTATGTTTTTTTCTGAGAAATTTGAATTTTCATTCGAGGGGTGAGCATGGGTGGGGGCACAGCTCTTGTTTAGTTAGTGTAGGGGGGAGGGAGGGAGGTACATGGCGCTTAGGCCCTATGCTTCAAAAAGCTAGGCAGCTGAAATGTTGGAGCAATGAATATATGAAATTGTGTGAATGGTGGGAGATTAAGCAAGATAATGCAGCCAAAAGAGCTAAACTTGACTTGAAGAAGGAAACTACAGCTGCCAAACGGAATCTGAAGACATTAACTTGATGGCTTCTCGGAAAGCAAGATAAATACACAGCATGCATTGCTAACCAAATTGGCCTCACTGCAAAAATGGCTGCCAATGGGAATAGTTGGTAATATCATTGAAAATGTGTGCATACAGGTCTTCCTTGTTCTTCTAGTGCACGATGAGTGTACAAATTGTTCATTGTACAGAAAAATTTCAAAATGTCAGGAATGTCATCACTAACTAGATAGGTGGTTACAACATCCATCACATCAGAAGCTGTGGTTGTCATTTCCAAATTGTGACAAAAGAGGGATTCTCCTTCATGCTGCCGTTGAAAATGCGTTTTCTTTTTTTTTTGTATACTGAATCAAGGCTCGTGAAAGAGCTAACATTTATTTCACAAACAAATCAACCAGACAAACAAAATATATAAAAAGAGGGAGTGGAAGACAAGATGGGGAGAGAAGGGGAAGCACACAAACACAACATTTGAGAGCAGGGAGATGTGTGGGAGGGAGAGGGCTTGGGGGGAGGAGGCGTGGGAAGGGGGGGGGGGGGGGATGGGAGAAGTATAAAACACAAGGACACAGAGGACTTCCAGGACAGAAGTTGGTATTTCAAAAAAGTGGATTTGGGGTGAAATTAGCGGGGGTAGAAAAGATCAAGGTTTTGGATGGAGGAAGATAAGAGATGGTGGTGAACAGCTGTTTTAAAGTAAAATTTGGACTGTAGAATTAGTACTAGTAAAACTAGTATTTATTGGAAGGCTCCATTTGCATCCAGCCTCTGTTGCTTCAATCCATTGGCTCTTATTTCAAAGTCAGCCTTGTCCTTTTCTTTCAATTGAGGATGGTACTTCGTCAGATGTAGTGACAATTTCTTCAATGAATGGCTTCAATGATTCATTGGAAAGAAGGTGGAAACAACTGACACAATGTGGAAATTCCATATGGTTTTTCATGAGCATTGTGAAACTGTACTTGAAGTACTCTTCACGTTACTGTACTTTCTTTCCTTAATGTTTGACATATGTGGAAAGGGAAACAAAATATGCATTTGGTGGTATAATGCCAAGAGACGATGCATACAAATTACACTTATAAATGTAAACTCGCTCTAAATGCATTTTTCTATACATTTTAGGTAAATTATTTGTAATAAATGTAACTCAACATCCCAGCACAGGCATAAGCCTCTGTATACATTGAACACATGTATGTACAGTCACGTGAAAAAGTAAGTACACCCCATGTAAAGTTTTGACTTTTTCAACATATTTCAACATACAGCTATTTGATCTTCATTTCAACAATATTGACAGATAAAGGTGATATAATATAACAAATATCATGAAACATTTACATTTTGTAGTCCATTGTATAATTTAAATAAACATAAATGCAAATTTTGCATGTGGAAAAAGTAAGTACATCCCTACATTTATCACTACTTCAAATACCTAAAATTAGAATCAGGTGCACCAGCTCAGGTGCAAGTGATTAGAACATCGTTAGAGAGGATCTTGGAGGAACCTGTCTTATTTAAACCTCAGACATTTCGTTTGGTTTGCTCTTTGTTGTTGAAGTGTGCGGCATCACCATGCCTAGATCAAAAGAGCTCTCTGAGGCCTTCAGAAAGAAGGTTATAGATGCCTACGAGTCTGGGAAGGGATTTAAAAAGATCTCCAAACAATTTGAAATCGATCATTCGACTGTCCGGAAGATCATCTACAAGTGGAGAAGATGCCAAACAACTGCCAACTTGTTCAGGCCAGGTCGCCCCAGCAAGATGGTCGCCTCAGCCCGAGAGCAGACCGCAAGATGCTGAAAGAAGTCTCTAAGAACCCCAGAATGTCATCACGGGACCTACAGGTAGCTCTTGCCACAGTTGATGTCAAAGTGCACGAGTCTACCATTAGAAAGAGGCTGCACAAATTTGATCTCTATGGGAGGTGTGCCAGGAGGAAACCTTTGCTGTCGAGAAAGAACATCAGGGCAAGACTAAAGTTTGCCAATGAACACCGAGGCAAAGACCAGCACTTCTGGAACAATGTGCTCTGGTCAGATGAGGCAAAGGTAGAGCTATTTGGCCTTAGTACCAGAAGACATGTTTGGTGAAAACCAAAGACAGCATTTGACCACAAGATCCTGATACCAACTGTAAAGCATGATGGTGGAAATATTATGGTTTGGGGCAGCTTTGCTGCATCAGGGCCTGGGCAGCTCACAATCATAGAATCCACTATGAATTCTTCATTGTACCAGAGCGTGCTTGAGGATAAATGTGAGGCCATCTGTCGGCAAGTTGAAGCTCAACCGAAGGTGGACCTTGCAACATGACAATGACCCTAAACATACCAGTAAATCCACCAAGGAATGGCTGAAAAGAAAGAAATGGAGGGTGCTGGAATGGCCAAGTCAAAGCCCGGATCTAAATCCCATCGAGATGTTGTGGGGGGATTTGAAACGAGCTGTGCATGCAAGAAACCCCTCAAACATCGCACAGCTGAAAGAATTCTGCATGGAGGAGTGGGCAAAAATTTCTCCCAGTCGATGTCAGAGACTGGTAGACAGTTATAAGAAATGCCTACTTGAGGTTTCTGCCAAAGGGGGCAATACCACCTATTAGAGCCAAGGGTGTACTTACTTTTTCCACATGCGAAATTTGCATTCATGTTTATTTAAATTATACAATGGACTACAAAATGTAAAGGTTTCATGATATTTGTTATATTATATCACCTTTATCTATCAATATTGTTGAAATGAAGATCAAAGAGCTGTATGTTGAAATATGTTGGGGGAGGAGGCTGTTTCACAGCACCACTTGGTTGTCTGCGACATAAGGGTGAAAGGTGCGAGGAGAGCTCGGCGGGTGAAGTACCAACCAAGAACGAAGGTGTGGAGGTTGAAAGAGGTGACAGTAAGGGAGGCATTAAAAGAGAGGCTGAGTAGGGTAGAGGATGATGTGGTTGAGCTTGAAAATGGTTGGATGTCAATGAAAGCTAGTCTGTTGGGAGCCGTTGGTGAGGTATGTGGATGGACAAAAGGACCACCGAGGCACTCGGAAACATGGTGGTGGGATGATGAAGTTGGAAAGAGGATTGACGAGAAGAGGAAGAAGTTCAAGGAGTGGCAGAAGGCGAAGGGTACGGGAGCAGAAACAGCAGAGCATGAAAGTTATAAGGCAGCCAGGAAGGCTGCAAAGAAAGAGGTAGCAAAGGCGCAGGAGGCATGTAGGAAAATGTTCGGAGAACGCTTGGATTCGGAAGAGGGTCAGAAAGCAGTATTCAGGATTGCAAAGCACATAGCGAAAGAGAGGTGTGATGTGATGAGGGTGAGTTGCTTGAAGGATGAAGTGGGACAAATCGTTGTCGACCCAGATGGAATTAAAGGAAGATGGAAAAGATATATGGAAATGCTGTTGAATACAGAGAATGAATGGGATAGCAACATAGAGAGTAACCCAGTTTTAGGACCGGCAGAGACGATAACTGAGCAGGAAGTTGAGGAAGCGATAAAAGCAATGAAGAGTGGAAAAGCGGGAGGGCCTACGGGAGTTGTGGGAGATATGTTGAAGGCAGCAGGAAGTTGGGGTGTGAAGAGAATGACAGAGATCTGTAATCTGGTGGTGAAAGAAGGCCGCATTCCAGTGGACTGGGAACTGAGTACCCTCATCCCTCTATACAAGGGGAAAGGTGACCCTCTGGAGTGTGGCTCGTACCGAGCGATAAAGTTATTGGAGCATGGAATGAAGGTATTGGAAAGGGTGTTGGAGAGGAGGATAAGGAAGAAAGTGAAGATCGACGAAATGCAGTTTGGATATATGCCAGGAAGAGGAACGACAGATGCGCTTTTCATTGTGAGGCAGTTGCAGGAGACGTACATGGAGAAGAGGAAAAAGTTGTTTTTTGGGTTTGTTGATCTGGAGAAAGCATTCGATAGGGTTCCACGCAAAGTATTGACATGGGCATTGAGGAAGTTAGGAGTGGAGGAATGGTTGATCAGAATAGTGATGGCAATGTACAAAAGAGCGCGCACAGCTGTAAGGACGAAGGATGGGAACAGTGGTGAGTTTGAGGTGAAGGTGGGAGTGCATCAGGGGTCGGTACTAAGTCCACTACTATTTGTAGCTGTGATGGAGGTGCTGGCTCAGAACGTAAAGGAGGGTTTACCGTGGGAGTTGTTGTATGCAGATGATCTGGTGTTGATTGCGGAAAGTATGGATGGACTGAAGGAAAAGATGAACAAGTGGAAGGAATGTATGGAGACAAAAGGTCCGAAGGTGAATATAGGAAAGACGAAGGTGATGGCAAGTGGTAAAGCATGTGGTGAGGTGGAAAGAACTGGGAAGTGGCCGTGTGCTGTGTGCAGGAAGGGAGTCGGAGTGAACTCCATTCAATGTACAATGTGCACTGAGTGGGTTCATCAAAAATGTAGTGGTCTGAGAGGGTCATTTACCAGTGTGGCAGCTACATTCAAATGTAAGGTGTGCACAGAGGGAGCTGCAGATGGAGGAAATGTTGAGTTGGATCTTGGAGACGGCGTGAAGCTGGAAGGTGTGAAAACATTTTGCTACCTCGGAGACATGCTGAATGGAGAAGGTGGATCAGACTCGGCAACGGTTGCTCGAGTGAGATGTGCATGGAAGAAGTTTCGGGAACTGAGTGGCGTGCTGATGAGGAGGAGAGTGTCGCTGAAGCTGAAGGGAAAGGTGTATGCTGCATGTGTGAGAAGTGTTATGATTTATGGGAGCGAGACATGGGTAATGAACGTAGAGCAGCAATGAAGGCTGGAAAGGGTGGAAATGCGAATGGTTCGGTGGATGTGCGGAGTATCGTTGAGAGAGAGGAAGACAAATGATGAATTGCAAAAGATGATGGGAAAAGAGCCTGTGATTGATGCTGTGAAGAGGAACAGGTTGAGATGGTTTGGTCATGTGTTGAGGAAGGATGAGAGTGACTGGTTGAGAAGAGTGATGGAAATGAATGTAGAAGGAAGTAGAGGACGGGGAAGACCGAGAAAGACTTGGCAAAAGATGGTCGAAAAAGAAATGCGGGCAAGGGGGTTAACAAGGAGGGATGCAGAAAATAGGGCAAAATGGAGAAGATTGTCATGGGGACCGCAAGGCTAACCCCCGCTCTAGCAGGGAAAATGGCCTTAAAATGCATGTTGTTGTTGTTGTTGTCCCGTTGATATGACAGTTTTTCAATGCACAAATTCTTCTGTTACTGTGTATCAACCGCACCCCCTTTTTTTTAGGGTTTTCCCGTCGGTAAAAAACCGCGGTTGATACACCGGAAAATACGATACACCCTTGGCTCTAATAGGTGGTATTGCTCCCTTTGGCAGAAACAACCTCAAGTAGGCGTTTCTTATAACTATCTACCAGTCTCTGACATCGACTGAGAGAAATTTTTGCCCACTCCTCCATGCAGAATTCTTTCAGCTGTGCGATGTTTGAGGGGTTTCTTGCATGCACAGCTCGTTTCAAATCCCCCCACAACATCTCGATGGGATTTAGATCCGGGCTTTGACTTGGCCATTCCTGAACCCTCCATATCTTTCTTTTCAGCCATTCCTTGGTGGATTTACTGGTATGTTTAGGGTCATTGTCATGTTGCAAGGTCTACCTTCGGTTGAGCCTCAACTTTCCGACAGATGGCCTCACATTCTCCTCAAGCACCCTCTGGTACAATGAAGAATTCATAGTGGACTCTATGATGGTGAGCTGCCCAGGCCCTGATGCAGCAAAGCTGCCCCAAACCATAATATTTCCACCACCATGCTTTGCAGTTGGTATCAGGTTCTTGTGGTCAAATGCTGTCTTTGGTTTTCGCCAAACATGTCTTCTGGTACCGTGGCCAAATGGCTCGACCTTTGACTCATCTGTCCAGAGCACATTGTTCCAGAAGTGCTGGTCTTTGCCTAGGTGTTCATTAGCAAACTTTAGTCTTGCCCTGATGTTCTTTCTGGACAGCAAAGGTTTCCTCCTGGCACACCTCCCATGTAGATCAAATTTGTGCATGGTGGACTCATGGTAATGATACTTACTTTACTTTTTAAGTTACTCATGGTAACTACATGGTAATCTCATGGGACTTTGACATCAACAGTGGCAAGAGCTACCTGTAGGTCCCGTGATGACATTCTGGTGTTCTTAGAGACTTCTTTCAGCATCTTGCGGTCTGCTCTCGGGCTGAACTTGCTGGGGTGGCCTGGCCTGAACAAGTTGGCAGTTGTTTGGAATCTTCTCCACTTGTAGATGATCTTTCGGACAGTCGAATGATTGATTTCAAATTGTTTGGAGATCTTTTTAAATCCCTTCCCAGACTCATAGGCATCTATAACCTTCTTTCTGAAGGCCTCAGAGAGCTCTTTTGATCTAGGCATGGTGACGCCGCACACTTCAACAACAAAGAGCAAACCAAACGAAATGTCTGAGGTTTAAATAAGACAGGTTCCTCCAAGATCCTCTCTGACGATGTTCTAATCATTTGCACCTGAGCTGGTGCACCTGATTCTAATTTTAGGTATTTGAAGTACTGATAAATGTAGGGGTGTACTTACTTTTTCCACATGCGAAATTTGCATTTATGTTTATTTAAATTATACAATGGACTACAAAATGTAAATGTTTCATGATATTTGTTATATTATATCACCTTTATCTCTCTTATATCACCTTTATCTATCAATATTGTTGAAATGAAGATCAAATAGCTGTATGTTGAAATATGTTGAAAAAGTCAAAACTTTACATGGGGTGTACTTACTTTTTCACGTGACTGTATGTACACAACCTTTACTTGCATGTGTCAACACACCACTGTCACTGGCAGGCGTGCCAGCATTGCGAGAGTTGGTGATATTTGGGCACAACTTTCGGTATATTACATGAAAATTACATTATTTTTCTGTACAGAAAGACTTGCATCTGTATTATATCATTTGTAGATATGAGTACAGTATGGAAAGTTGAGTTATCGACTTCTACTCACCGCTAAAGGTTGATAGCTTCTTCCAGTCTGAACCATGTTCCATATATAAGCTTTTAAGCTTAAGTACGGGTGAATACTGTCAAGCTCAATAAAATGCAAGAAATGGCATCTCGCCGGTTGGCCAATTTGGCGTTATGTTCACAAAATATGATCCGCACATGCGTCATAAATGACCAGTCTCTGTGAAAATGAGCAACTCGCTCAAAGGGCTTCGACGAGAGTCGTCCTGCAGGTGAAAGAAGCACATTGCGTGCAGAAAATTTCACCTCCCTGTACCATGTATTTATTATTATTTTAAAAAATGCTTCTGCACACCGCCCTTGAGGCTCGGTTTGCAACCCACAGTCTCCAATTCCAATTAAATTGACTTAATTACTCTTTTATGGGAAATGTGTTTCGAGTTTGTTTTATCCTCAAAAATAGACCGCAGTGAACATGCTTTCTTGTTAAAATATTGTCCTTTAAAATACGACTCAAATGATCTTTATGAAGGGGCACAGACATCATATCATCATCATCATCATCATCATCATAATCATCATTGTTAGAGTTAGGGTTAGGGTTAGTTGTCCTCTCTCTCAACGTTACTCCGCACATCCACCGAACCATTCGCATTTCCACCCTTTCCAGCCTTCGTTGCTGCTCTACGTTCATTACCCATGTCTCGCTCCCATAAATCAGAACACTTCTCACACATGCAGCATACACCTTTCCCTTCAGCTTCAACGACACTCCCCTCCTCGTCAGCACGCCACTCAGTTCCCGAAACCTCTTCCATGCACATCTCACTCCAGCAACCATTGCCGAGTCTGAACCACCTTCCCCATTCAGCATGTCTCCTAGGTAGCAAACTTCTTTCACACCCTCCAGCTTCACGCCTTCTCCAAGATTCAACTCAACATTTCCTCCATCTGCAGCTCCCTCTGTGCACAACTTACACTTGAATGTAGCTGCCACACTGGTTGATGACCCTCTCAGACCACTACATTTTTGATGAACCCACTCAGCACACATTGTACATTGAATGGAGTTCACTCCGACACCCTTCCTGCACACAGCACACGGCCACTTCCCAGTTCTTTGCACCTCACCACATGCTTTACCACCTGCCATCACCTTCGTTTTTCTGATATTCACCTTCAGACCTTTTGCCTCCATACATTCCTTCCACTTGTTCATCTTCTCCTTCAGTCCATCGCAATCAACAACTCCCACGGTAAACCCTCCTTTACATTCCGAGCCAGCACCTCCATCAGAGCTCCAAATAGTTGTGGATCTGGTACCGACCCCTGATGCACTCCCACCTTCACCTCAAACTCACTACTGTTGCCGTCCTTTGTCCTTACAGCTGTGCACGCTCTTTTGTACATTGCCATCACTACTCTGATCAACCATTCCTCCACTCCTATCTTCCTCAATGCCCATGTCATTACTTCGTGTGGAACCCTCTCAAATGCTTTCTCCAGATCAACAAACCCAAGAAACAACTTATTCCTCTTCTCCATGTACTTCTCCTGCAAACTGCCTTGCAATAAAAAGCACGTCTGCCGTTCCTCTTCCTGGCATAAATCCAAACTGCATTTCGTCGATCTTCACTTTCTTCCTTATCCTCCTCTCCAACACCCTTTCCAATACCTTCATTCCATGCTCCAATAACTTTATTGCTCGATACGAGCCACAGTCCAGAGGGTCACTCAGTTCCCAATCCACTGGAATGCGGCCTTCGTTCACCACCAGATTACAGATCTCTGTCATTCTCTTCACACCCCAACTTCCCGCTGCCTTCAACATATCTCCCACAACTCCCGTTGGCCCTCCCGCTTTTCTACTCTTCATTGCTTTTATCGCTTCCTCAACTTCCTTCTCAGTTATCTTCTCTGCCGGTCCTAAAACTGGGTTACTCTCTATGTTGCCATCCCATTCATTCTCTGCATTCAACAGAATTTCCATATATCTCCTCCATCTTCCTTTAATTCCATCTGGGTCCACAACGATTTGTCCCACTTCATCATTCAAGCAACTCACCCCCATCACATCACACCTCTCTTTCGCTATCTGCTTTGCAATCCTGAATACCGCTCTCTGACCCTCTTCCGAATCCAAGCGTTCTCCGAACATTTTCCTCTATGCCGCCTGCGCCTTTGCTACCTCTTTCTTTGCAGCCTTCTTGGCTGCCTTAAAACTTTCATGCTGTGCCTTTTCTGCCCCCGTACCCTTCGCCTTCTGCCACTCCTTGAACTTCTTCCTCTTATCGCCAATCCTCTTTCCAACTTCATCATCCCAGCACCATGTTTCCGAGTGCCTCGGTGGTCCTTTTGTCCATCCACATACCTCAACAACGGCTCCCAACAGACTATCTTTCATTGACATCCAACCACTTTCAAGCTCAACCACATCATCCTCTACCATACTCAGCCTCGCTTTTAATGCCTCCCTCACTGTCACCTCTTTCAACCTCCACACTTTCATTCTCGGTTGGTACTTCACCCGCCGTGCTCTCCTCGCACCTTTCACCCTTATGTCGCAGACAACCAAGTGGTGCTGTGAAACAGCCTCCTCCCCCGGGATCACCTTTGTGTCCTGGAGGTGCCCCCTATCTTGCCTTCGCACCATTAGGTAGTCAACGGTTGTTGTCGACCAACCTGACGTGTATGCATCAAGCTTATTATCCTCTTTCTGGAACTGAGTATTACAAATCAACAAACCAGCTCCATCAGCAAACTCCAAAATCCTTTCACCTTCTCCATTCCTCACACCATATCCGTAACCCCCATGAACTCCCTCAAAACCGTCTATACTCCTTCCCACATGTGCATTTAGGTCTCCTCCTATTAAGGTTTAGGAGACACACTGACTGATACACACATACTGATACACACATACACTCTGGCATTTATTATTTTAGATTGATGATAATAATAATTGCAAACACACATTATAACTGCACTTTCTGACCACTTTTATGCAAATCAAGTGAGCACGCACAACTTCCATCTGCACAGCAGCCAAGATATCAAGCCTGTTATTGGTTTTATTTGATGGTTAAGCTGGCTGTCTTGAGATATTAGGTTCTTGAGTTTGAGTCTCTGTCATGCCGTTGAATTAACATCAGGTGGGTTGACGCAGCCTGTCATCGTTCTGAGGTCAGTGAAATTAGTACCAACTGACTGGTAATATGGGGAGACCCTGTCAGCAGCACAGCCGTGCCCCCAGAGGATGATACACCAAGCAGCCACAGGCTGCATACGAACCACCACCAGCAGGCAAGATACTGGTGCCAAGTCACATCCCTTTCAGCTGACAGCCAATGATTAACAGTTACTCCCCCATGAGGGTGGTGTCACAGCTCTATATCAGCCAATCACAGCTCTACATCACTCAAGAGCCGGTTTCGACTCCATCCAGTGAGGCATGTCAAATCAGACATGCTGAGACCCGGGAAATTTTAACTAGGCATGATTTGGGCCTCTGGAAGTCGACTGCAATCGCCATGTTATAAGTGGGAGAAATAAAGAGGTTTATATTTGTTTGAAAGTACTTTTTCCCTCAAACATCTTTTTTTCATTGATCTCCTGAAAATTCTTACATGGACCCCACTTTGAGAACCACTAGGTTGGAGCGTCTGTCTCCTTTCTTTTATTATTCTCTGTGCCCTATTCTTTCTCTTCCTCCACCTGCACTTCCAACTCCCCCTCCTTCGACATTACTTAATCCCAGCCCACTTAATTTCTGCCTCAGAAGAAAATGTGGAGAAATCGAAGGAGGGAGAGAAGGTGTTATCCTCTGCTGTTCCGTGGGCCCTATCTGTCTCGTCAATGGCACAGCGCCCAACGCTATCTGCACAGGTAATTTTTCTGCCTTCTTGTGTCAGCCTTGCTCATTGATGCTGGATTTCAGGGATCTCTCTCTCTCTCTCTCTCTCTGAAGATAAATTGCTTACTTTGGTTGAGGTCTCTCCCTTAGGATTGACCCTTTTGCATGATTGGGTAATTGTCACATAGTGAATTTGTTTATCTTTTGTAAAAGAAAGTCCGAATGTTCTCAAAGTGCACTGGTGGATGTACAGTTACAAAACTTTGTCGTTATTTTTAACCCTTCCCCCCACCCCACCCGCTTTCACTTGCAATGTAGGTGTTCCCACCTTTAGGTGTGGGCCCACCAACAGGAGATGCCCCAGCTGCTCGCTTGAACCATAACACACAGCATCCAGAATGGTGAGCCTGGGATGAGGTGCTTTTGTGATGGATTTTTTTTCTTCCTTTTCTTTCTTTTCTTGGTTCGATGCATTGTCGAGCCTCATGGAGGAGCTAGAACACTGTAAAATAACAATATAAATGGTGATGGGGGAGGGTGGAGGAAACACACTAACAGCAGGGATGCAGAGGGAGTCTTGGAAAAATAAGGGATGTGGGGAAGAATGGGCCAACCCAAAGGTAGGGGAGGACATGGCGGTAAACGAGATGAATGCAGCCTCAAACTCTCAATCACAGAAGTGAAAGGAAAATCGGAAAGAGATGGTTTGGGGGAGGGTTCATGGAGGTATAAAAGACCATTGTTGTAGATGGGGAATGACCTTGAGAAGTTGGTGAACAACTGTCTTGAAGCCCTGGAGTGGAAATGAAAAACTGAGGAAGTTGGTCCCATAGGTACAGTCATGGCCAAAAATATTGGCACCCTTGCACTTTTTTCAAATAATGCTCCATTTCTTCCTGAATATTGTTGAAATTACAAAATCTTTTGTTATCCACTTATGTATTTTTTTGGTTTGCAGTGGGACAAAACAAAAAAAGCTGAAAAAATTACTAAATCTTAGCTTATTCCACACAGAAATCCTAAAATGGCCCAGACAATATCATTGGCACCTTTTAGAAGTTGTTAGAAATAATTAGATTTCAAGCAGGTGATTCTCCTTTACTTTGGAATTGAAGTCACCTTTAATAATAATAATAATTCATTTATTTTGTATAGCGCTTTTCCAGAAGCCCAAAGGCGCTTTGACAGAGTGGCAAACATAATGCATAACAATACATGAAAACAACAATTGCAAAAAGACAAGAATCAATAGGGAAATATTTAAAGCAAAAGGAGGGAGAAGGAGAAGAGATAGTCAGGGGTTAAATGCTGTGGGTTGAATGTTGAATGCAGTGTTGAACAGGTGGGTCTTTAGTGATGATTTGAATGTGGTGAGTGAGGAGGAGTCTCTGATGGTGTGAGGTAGTGAGTTCCAGAGGGTGGGAGCAGCGATGGAGAAGGCCCTGTCCCCCCAGGATCTGAATTTGGTCCGGATGGAGGGGGTCAGGAGGTTGGTACCAGCAGAGCGGAGGTTGCGGGTGGGAGTGTGTCTGGAGAGGAGGTCAGCCAGGTAGGATGGGGCCAGGTTATGGAGGGCTTTGTATGTCAAGAGGAGGATTTTGTACTGGATTCTCCGGGGGATGGGGAGCCAGTGAAGCTTGTAAAGGACGGGGGTGGTGAGTTTCAGGTTCCTGCAATATAAAAATCACTCATTCTACCAGTTTGAATAGAGAAAAGGAGTCATTCTGCTGATTTGTGTCACTGTGTGTACCACAATGAGCATGGAGAAAAGATAGAACACCAGAGAATTATCTGAGGATGTCAGACACAAGATTGTAGTCAAGCATGGACATTCTCAAGGCTACAAGTCCATCTCCAGTTACCTTGATGTTCCTGTGTCCATTGTACGCAATGTTATCAGGAAGTTTAAGGCCCATGGCACTGTAGCCCACTTCCCTGGACGTGGCCGCAAGAGAAAACTTGATCAAATATTGCAGCGAAGGATTGTTTGAATGATGGAGAAAACACCTCGATCAACTGCCAAACAGATTCAAGCTGACCTTCAGACACAAGGTACAAGAGTTTCAACTCGCACCATCCATCGCCAACTCAATGAAAGGGGGTTCTTTGGTAGGAGACCCAGGAGATCCCACTGATAAGAAAGCCCGACTGGAGTTTTCCAAAACACACCTGAACAAGCCAAAATCCTTATGGGAGAATGTCCTGTGGACAGATGAGACCAAATTAGAGTTTTCTTAGAGCAAATTAGAGCAAATTAGAGAATTAGAGGTAAAGCACATCATCTCTATGTTTACAGAAAAAAAAATGAAGCCTTCAAAGAAAAGAATACCTTCCTCCCTACAATCAAACATGGAGGAGGTTCAGTGATGTTTTGGGGTTGCAGTGCTGTCTCTGGCACTGGGTGCCTTGAATGTGTGCATGGCATCATGAAATCAGGAGATTACCAAGGCATTTTGGAGCGCAATGTTCAACCCAGTGTCAGAAAGTTGGGTCTCCATTTAAGGTTATGAGTCTTGCAGCAGGACAATGACCCCAAAACACTTCAAAAAGCACCCAGGAATGGTTCAAGACAAAACGCTGGACTCTTCTGAAGTGGCCAGCAAATGAGTCAAGATCTAAATCCCATTGAACACCTGTGGGGAGATCTTAAAACAGCAGTTGGGAGAAGGCACCCTTCAAATCTGGGAAACTGGATCAGTTTGCACAAGAAGAGTGGGCCAAACTGCCAGTAGAGAGGTTTCGGAAGCTCATTCATAGCTACAGGAAGCGCTTGACTGCAGTTATTTTGTCCAAAGGCTGTGCTACCAAATATTAAGTTTAGGGTGTCAATAATTTTGTCAATGCCATTTCTTTTTATTTTCTGATTTAAAAGGATATATTAAGTTCTGAATCAAAAATAAATGTTCTGTAATATTAACAGTGAAATATTTAATTGTGGAGACCAAATACTTTTGTCAATTTTCAACTTTTTTTTTTGATAAAATTGTGAGTTATTTGAAAAAAGTGCAAGGGTGCCAATATTTTTGGCCACGACTCGGATTTAAAGAGCAACACAGCAGTAGAGGTGAGTATTGATTCTTAATTTTGGGAGTTTCACCAAAAGGGGATGACTGACGGACTGCATGCGCCATGCAGAAACCGAGAGGGTGGGAGGAGGGAGGGTGGGGGGGGGGGGGGGGGGTTGGAGGGAATGATGGTAGTGGGGAGTCAGCGGATAGAGCATGGAAAGGGCAGAGGGTGCAAGACCAGAAAGGAATCAGGAGAAGACAGAGAGAACACTGACCTCTTTGCGATGTGAAAGTGATGAACCCATAGAAATGGTTTCATCGTGGGAGATGCTAGTGATCTGGAAGGCCTAGGTTTCCATGGCTACAAGCTGAGAAAGGTGTGAGGCAGGGGTGCCAACCCAAAGGGGTGAGAAGTACTCCATCATGCTGCGGTTGAAGGCCTTATAGGATAAGAGTTCAGGTGTGCCAAGGAAGGACTTTGCATGATGGAGGATGCCCACTTGGTGACTGGCTTTGGAAGCCAACTTAAATATCTGTGGTTTGTTCAAGAAAGATCATGACTGATTGTGAGGCCCAAACATTTGACTGACCTTCAATAGGATTGTTAAGCAAGATAGGAGGGTTCACAGATGGTCTTTTTGGAGAGTCAAGAGTCAGTGTGAGATTTGTCAGGCCAAGTGTTTTACCAGCTCGTGATTCCATGAGAGGCTGCAGAGAGGGATGAGGCTGCTGCCTGCCTATCTGAAGGATGAGGGATGTCAAGGCAGAGGGTGGTCATTGGCAAATGTATATATTAATCAGATTTTCCAGAGAGTCAGACAAATCGTTGATTAAGATTAGGAATAGGCCCAAAACACTGCCTTGGGGCACTCTAGCCTTGATATGGAGAGGGGGTGAAAGGATTCAGTTGAGAGCCACAACTTGTTTATGAGAGTAGAGGAACTCTTTAAGTCATGTGTGGAGTTGATCTTTGATGCCATAGACAGAGAGTTTGGGGAGCAAGCCGGGGTGCCAGACTGTATCGTATGCATGCTCGAGATGTGTCTAAAGAGATGGCCCTGATCTCTTGTCTGATATTCAGGGCCTCCATCTATTGTTGGGTGAGCAGAAGTAGCATGTCCAAGGTAGTGATCTGATCTGAATCCAAGTTGGTGATCTGAGATGAGCTCATTTGAGAAAAGGGAGGATTTCATATCTAACGCGGTGATCGATTCCATATCCTTGCTGATTATTGAAAGTAAGATATATAATTGGTCTTTATTTAAGGGTATACCTTTTTGCACCTTTTTACCTCAGCCATCGAAGGTAGACCGTGGTTATGTTTTCACCCCTGTCTGTATGTCTGTCTGTCTGTGAGTGGGATATCTCAGAAAGTTAAAGTTTGGTGATGACTTTTAAAAATCCATTTTAAATGTACTGTACTTATCATTATCGGTAAGTAGAAGTGTGTGTGTGTGTGTGTGTGTGTGTGTGTGTGTGTGTGTGTGTGTGTGTGTGTGTGTGTGTGTGTGTGTGTGTTTGTCATGTGTTTGTCATGTGTCTGTCTTGTGTCTGTCGTGTGTCTGTCGTGTGTCTGTCGTGTGTCGTGTGTCGTTGATTGTTATCTCTATAATTTTGGTTTTAGAAGGTGGAACGGAGTCCTCCCAGGACTCAAAGTGTCTACTCCCGCTTCGGTGAAGGATTGCGATTCATGGGCTGTTATGAAGTTGTGTTGTTCTCAGAGTTTTGTTCAATGGCCTATTTTCAGGATCATCACTGAGCCCCGTATACCTCTAACTGTCGTTTGTTTGTGGTAATGTTCCCAGGGATTATTTTTTAAGATTTTGCAAGGTTCTTCTTTATCATTCCCATTGCACCAATTATAACTAGTACAATTTCGGCACTCTTCAGCTTCCATTATCTTTTCACTTCATTCTTGAGGTCTTGGTATTTGGCCATTTTCTTGATTTCTGCATTATTTAGGCCAAAATCCCGAGGTACTGATATCTCAATCAGCAATGCTGTCTTTTCCTTTTTGTTCCTGAGTACTATGTCTGGTCGCAATGCTTTGTTTTCTATGTTCACGCTGGATGGGATCATCAGGTCAAACGTGAGCATTATGTCCTTGTTTTCAATTATTGCTTTTGGTTCAAGTTTCCATGAGTTTTGTGGAACTAGGATATTAACATTTCTGCAGATGTGCCAGTGGATTACTCTACATACCTTGTTATGCCTTTGGGTGTACAGCTGCTCTGACATGAATTTTTTTACATCCCGATAGGATGTGACTCATGCTTTCTTTCTCTCCCTTGAAGAACCTACACTTGTCTGATTGGCTCAGTTCTGCCATCTTTTTAAAGCCATCAGTGTAGTATCCTTGGTCTTGGGCATTAACAATGACTTGTTCTCCGTCCCAGTTCAGCTGACCTCTTCTTAGCCATTCCAGTGATCCTTTGTCTATACCCAATCTGTCCAACTTTATTTATTTATTTTTTAATAATTCCTTGCTCTTTTGTCTTTCTCCCAGTTGTCACTATATATCTGCTGGTATTTCATCTTGTGTTTTTATTTTGTCTTTTTTGCAATCATTGGGGGCTGTATTAATTGCTGCTTTGGTTTGGTGTGTGACATCTTCCAATCACACCTGTTTTTGGAAGTTTTTTTGCAAGGTGAGTGAGAAATACCTTTTCTGGTTTGCTGTGTTCATGCTTGTACACAAATTGTTTTCGGTGGTCTGTTTTGCTTTTCATTTGCTTTGCTAATCCTACAGTTGTCTCTCTGTACACGTGATTGAGTTCCATCAGGCCGCCACCTCCTTCTTTCCTCGGCAGGTACATTCTTGGGATGCACTGATTTTTGTAGAACATTTTGTGGATAATGAGTTTCCTTGGTTTTATATCTAGTTTTTTGATATTCGCTTGTGGCCAGTTTACTATTCCGCAGCTGTACTGGAACACTGGTACTGCTAGTTCGTTTATGGCTTTGATTTTGTTTCTTGGGGTGAGATATGTTTTCAGGATCAGCCTCGTTCCATGCAGGTATTCTTTGGTAATTGTTTTATGCACTTTAAATGACAAATTTATTGGCCCTCTTCTACCCCAAGGTATTTGTAAGATGCTTTGTTGTCTAGCTCCTGTATTGTTGTATTGAGGTGGATTTTTTTTTTGTTTGTTTTTGTTGGTCTGCCTTGCATGAATGTGCACTTGGCACACTTATCGAGGCCAAATTCCATTTGGATGTCGTTGGAGAACCATTTCACTAAATTCAGTTGTTTTGCCAATTTTTCGTCGTTTGGTGCAAAGAGGTTTAAACATCCATATACAGTAGATGCGTCACTTTTCCTGTTTCTTTGGACATTCTTTTATTGGATGTTAGGGTGTATCTGTGTCCTTGCTCATTCATGAGGTTATTTAGTGGGTCCAGGGCCAGGCAAAACAGGAGCGGAGAAAGGCTGTCTCCTTTCAAGATCCCGCGTCATATCTTTACTCTTGATATTTCAATTTTTCCTTCTGAGTGCTGTCGGATTAGTGTGGTATTCTATAGATTCATGGCTTTCTCAATCAGCTTGATTATTTGGGGATTTATCTTGTACATTTCCATTCACTTTATCATCCATGAATGTGGGACACTGGCAAAAGTTTTTGTATATTCTGTCCATGCTGTGGACAATTTGGTTCTTGTATTGCAATTTTTGAGTATGGCCTTGTTTAGTATTAGTTGGTCTATTGTTCCGTAACATCCTTTCTTTCATCCCTTTTGTTCCGCTTCAGGCCTCCTTGTTGTGTTAGGCGGTGGTACATTGTTTCTGTGATTATTCTTGTTAAAAGTTTGTGTGTTGTTGGTAGACAGATTCTTTTCTGGTATTTTTGGGGGTATTTGGGTCTCTTCAGATTTTGGGATGAAGAAGGTGTTACCTTCTGTGAGCCAGTCATCCATTTCCTGATCCCCTTGTAGTTCATTGAATGTTCGAGCTGGTGAACGTGGACAGCATCAAAATGCTTAAACCATAAGTTTGGGATTCCACTTAGGACAGGGCTTTTGAAGTTTTCCATCTTTGCCTGTTGTCTTACTTTTTCTGCATCAATTATTACTGGGGACATTTCCTCTACATGCTGCATTTTCTCCTTCAGGTTTCGGATGCATTCCACTTCCGTATTGTGTTTTTTTCGATCTTCATAAATTCCTTTCCAGAATCATTCCAGTTCATCTTTTTCAGGAGGGGATGACGCATTCTGCTTCCATTTCCCTAATTCATGGTTGAATCTTTTCGGGTTGTTTTCAAACATCTGGCCTTGTTTTCTCATATTATCCTCGGTGTAGTTTTTTATTTTCCTTGCTGTCATTTTGAATTTCTATTTATTTTTAGCAACCATTACCTTTAGGTCTTTGTCTTCAATTTTATTTTTTGTGTTTTATTTTCTGGAACTCCTCTTTAGTTTTGGGCTTTGATTTCCTCTTTGGAATTGCTGTATTTGTCCTGTCTCCTTTCTGAGCATCTCCCTCCATCTCTCGAGTCGTTGCTTACATGGTGGTGTTTGGTTTTTGAAATATTTGTGGAACCTGTACTGTTCTTGGGGTGTTTTGATGTAACTTTTTCCTGAATGCATAGTGCTGCTGCAAAATTCATTCTGTTTATTTCTTTCAGTGTGGCTGATTTTTGTATAATAAAATATATATATTTGTTTATTCTGCTGATTAGTGCTTTTGTGCACTAATTTTGTGCACTAATGGGAGTTGTATGCAGATGATCTGGTGTTGATTGCGGAAAGTATGGATGGACTGAAGGAAAAGATGAACAAGTGGAAGGAATGTATGGAGACAAAAGGTCTGAAGGTGAATATAGGAAAGACGAAGGTGATGGCAAGTGGCAAAGCATGTGGTGAGGTGGAAAGAACTGGGAAGTGGCCATGTGCTGTGTGCAGGAAGGGTGTCGGAGTGAACTCCATTCAATGTACAATGTGCGCTGAGTGGGTTCATCAAAAATGTAGTGGTCTGAGAGGGTCATTAACCAGTGTGGCAGCTACATTCAAATGTAAGGTGTAAACAGAGGGAGCTGCAGATGGAGGAAATGTTGAGTTGGATCTTGGAGACGGCGTGAAGCTGGAAGGTGTGAAAACATTTTGCTACCTCGGAGACATGCTGAATGGAGAAGGTGGATCAGACTCAGCAACGGTTGCTGGTGTGAGATGTGCATGGAAGACGTTTCGGGAACTGAGTGGCGTGCTGATGAGGAGGGGAGTGTCGTTGAAGCTGAAGGGAAAGGTGTATGCTGCATGTGTGAGAAGTGTTATGATTTATGGGAGCGAGACATGGGTCATGAATGTAGAGCAGCAACGAAGGCTGGAAAGGGTGGAAATGCGAATGGTTCGGTGGATGTGCGGAGTATCGTTGAGAGAGAGGAAGACAAATGATGAATTGCGAAAGATGATGGGAAAAGAGCCTGTGATTGATGCTGTGAAGAGGAACAGGTTGAGATGGTTTGGTCATGTGTTGAGGAAGGATGAGAGTGACTGGTTGAGAAGAGTGATGGAAATGAATGTAGAAGGAAGTAGAGATCGGGGAAGACCGAGAAAGACTTGGCTAAAGATGGTGGAAGAAGAAATGAGGGCAAGGGGGTTAACAAGGAGAGATGCAGAAAATAGGGCAAAACGGAGAAGATCGTCATGGGGACTGCAAGGCTAACCTCTGCTCTAGCAGGGAAAATGGCCTTAAAATGCATGCTGTTGTTGTTGTTGTAGTGCTTTTCTGCGTTTATTAATATGGCCTCGAATTAGTCATGGTCTTTCTTCAGTTGGTATCAATCGCAGGTCCTCTATCTTATTAGCCAACTCTTCTGCCAGATCACATTGTTCCTCATTATCCTCCCCCATTCCCCCCCACCCACTCCTCCTCTCCTCTGTCCCTCTGTACCTCTTCGTTCTTCTGTCCATTAGCATTTGTGTCTTTGTTTTTTTTAGCCATAAATCGGTCTCCTTCACCACCCATCTCCCTCCCTACAGATGCAGAGCACCTTTGCGTAGAAGGATGTTTCCCCTCCCCTCAGCATTCCAGTTTTCATTACTTTTGTCATTGCTGTACTGCTTAGATCTATCCTTTGAGACAAGCACCATTGTCGCACCATTGTAGCTTTGTGCTTTAATGCAGGATTCTGCCTCTTTTTGGGGAAGGTGCAGCCGTCTATCTTAGCAGGACATGCCCCAGCTGCCAGGTGTGTCCGCACAGACTTGACCGAGCTTTCTCTGTTGGGGTTCTGTGACCATTTGGCCGGAGTTGTTTTTTAAATATTCTTCAACCCACTCACCCGATCAAGCGTCATGAACGGGGCTTCCGTTGCACCACTCGAGGCCTTCCAGTAGCTCCCTTGGTTGTTCGTAACATGCGTTATCTTTGCGACGATGTTCCCACTCGCGCTTGCTTTCTTCCTACTCCGGATGCCGCTACATGGACCATTTAGCATTCCGTCCGATATATTATGCTCGCCGCTTCTCTCGGGGCCGCAAAGCCTGCTTTTATGAGCCATACACGTATTTCTGACCTTTACCCCCACACGGCGATTTCTCTCCGACCCGTCAGCTGTGTCGCTGCCATTCTCCACGATCTCCATAAAGTGTGTGTGTGTGTGTCTGTGTGTGTCTGTGTGAGTGTGTGTGTGTGTGTGTGTGTGTGTGTGTGTGTGTTATATGTGATATTTTGTGTGTGATATTTTGTGTGTATTAATTATGTATGCCTATTAATTAGTTATGTACTATTTAAATGTACCTTTTAGACTGCTGAGATCCCTTTGACCTTGGAAGATCCTTTAAAACTCCAAAATAGCCTTGAGATCCTGAGGACCCAACAGTCTCGAAGGACCCAAAATATCCAGATGACTCAAAAGTCCCTGATGACCCACTAGTCCCCGAGGACCCATAAGACCGAGGTCGATTTAAGTTATCGATGAACCCATTTATTACTTATGGATCTTCTTTTTCGCAGGCGTGCTGGACGAAACTGGCCTGGGAGTGGTTGGGATATGGCCCCACCAATACTGGACCTCCAACAAATGAAAGAGCTTGACACACTTGAGAGTGAACTGGATGGAGGCTGGGCAGGTTCGGCTCTGCATTCACTTACATGCATATTATTGTCTGTTTTAACTTTACTTGGCTGACTTGGCCATCTACCAATCAAAGGCCTTCGGAATCGAGCCTTATTGACAGATATATACAGTCTTAGTCTTCTTATTCGGGCTTCAACTTCCACTGAACTTGGGGACGACAAAGAAGAAGACCTTTGTTGGTCGAAAGCTTGTCGAGAATTAAAGATCGACCGTCCTGAAACTACGTCCGCGTATATATCTATATATATATCTATATATATATATATATATATATATATATATATATATATATATATATATATATATATATATATATATATATATATATATATACATACACACACACACACACACGCACATATATACATATATACACAAACACAGACGGCATTTAATATGGAATATTTTTTTCTTGACTTGGGTTTAATTTCTGAACAATTTCTGAAAAGATCAAAAGATCATTTATATCAATCTGGTGAGTTTCTTTTACGCTTCGGTGATTTCTTTGTTAAAAGAACCATGTCACTGATTGTCTGTCGCAGCAAGAAGTCAATAACAGGATTATATCGCAGGTGGCTTGACAAAATGTACGGACAGGTACATTTGACGATTGGCTTCACAATCGGGTATATAAGGGTTGGTGCGTTCTGTATTAGTGGAAAACAACTGCTGCACGTCTACAAAAGTTATTGCCGCTTCCCCTGGAGATGGTCCGTCAACTCGACAATGCTGTTTGTCATTTAGTGGTGGCTTTACGAAATTCCGGCATGAAACAGCGTGCTGTTGCTTGGCAGTATGGCATCACTGAAGGTCAGGTGTCAAAGATCCTGAAACTAAATGCTCAGAGGGGTGTCCCTACTCCAATACCGAGGCCAGGACGTCCCCGCAGAACCACAAAGAGGGATGATCGCCAGCTGCACCGGTTAGTCCGCAATGGCCGTACCAAGTCAGCTAATTGGCTGAGGGCCGAGTGGCAGCAACTGACAAATGTGCCTGTATCCAGAAGGCTAGTCGACCAACGACTGGTTCAAGCAGGCTATCGTGCCAGGCGTCCCCTGAGAAAGCCACGTCTGACCAGACAACACCGCCAGCGCCGATTGCAGTGGGCCAGAGAGCACCGTCAATGGCAGCCAGGACACTGGAATCACGTGATCTTCAGTGACGAGTCTAGATTTCTGGTCTATCGTCAAGATGGCCGCGTCCGAGTGTGCAGACAAGTGCATGAAGCCTACAACGAAGATTGTATAGTGCCAAGAGTCCAGGCTGGAGGTGGTGGGGTGACCGTTTGGGCTGCTTTTCATGCAGGGGGCAACACTGACCTGGTTGTTCTGAATGGAAACCTGAACCAGTTCAAGCACAGGGCCATTCTGGAAGAAACATTGCTTCCATTTGTTCGTGCAGCCTTTCCAGGAAACTTTGTCTTCCAAGATGACAATGCACGGCCTCATCGTGCTCGCATGATCCAACACTTTCTTGCTGACCGTGGTGTAGAGCATATGGAGTGGCCTGCCACGTCCCCGGATATGAATCCGATAGAGAACTTGTGGGCAGAATTAACGTGTCAAATCGACAACTTGGACCAGCAGCCTGCCTCTGTGCGTGAATTGCAGCAGGCTATTGTAACTGCATGGCAAGCGATTCCTGTCCAAACCTTGGCAAATCTCGTGAACAGCATGCCTCAACGTGTACGTGCTCTCCTGAGAATGCTCGTGGGGGTTACACGAAGTACTGAACTGTAATTTTACTGTCCGTAATCACAGTCGTAATTTAACTTTTGTTTTTGTTAAAAAAATTTTTGGCTAATGTGCAAAATAAAGAGATACTTCTGGAAAACGCACTGAAGTTTAACACAGTACTGTCCGTGAATTGAGTTCGATATCAGTTTCCATTACTTTCAAGGATCAATTTATTTGCTTCGAAATGTCAAATGTGGTTTTTGTTTATTTTAAAGGTCACATTAACAAAATCTAGAATAATTTCAACATAATTCCAATGAACTTTTGGTTCTAAGTCATCTTGAAAAGTAAGTTCACCCCAACAAAAAAAAATTCCATATTAAATGCCAAGTCTATATATATATATATATATACATATATATATGTATGTATGTATGTATGTATATATATATATATATATATATATATATATATATATATATATATATATATATATATATATATATATATATATATATATATATATATATATATATATACACATACATACATACATACATACATACATACATACATACATACATACATACATACATAGATACTTTGACAGACAGCCTTCTTTCACCTGAAAAACATCGCCCGTCTCCGTCCATCCCTCTCCTCCGTGGCTGCAGAAACCCTCATCCACGCCTTCATCACTTCCCGTCTGGACTACTGCAATAGCCTCCTTTATGGTTCACCCTCAACAATCACCAATAAACTCCAATACATTCAGAACTCCGCTGCCCGTCTACTCACCCATTCCCGGACCCGTGACCACATCACCCCCGTCCTTTACAAGCTTCACTGGCTCCCCATCTCCCAGAGAATCCAGTACAAAATCCTCCTCTTGACCTACAAAGCCCTCCATAACCTGGCCCCATCCTACCTGGCTGACCTCCTCTCCAGACACACTCCCACCCGCAACCTCCGCTCTGCTGGTACCAACCTCCTGACCCCCCCCCCATCCGGACCAAATTTAGATCCTGGGGGGGACAGGGCCTTCTCCATCGCTGCTCCCACCCTCTGGAACTCGCTACCTCACACCATCAGAGACTCCTCCTCACTCACCACATTCAAAACATCACTCAAGATCCACCTGTTCAACACTGCATTCAACATTTAACCCACAGCATCTAACCCCTGACTATCTCCTCTCCTCCTCCCTCCTTTGTGCTTTGAATATTTCCCTATTGATTCTTCTTTTTTTGCAATTGTTTTTATGTTTTGCTATGCATTATGTTTTGCACTCTGTCAAAGCGTCTTTGGGCTTCCTGAAAAGCGCTATATAAAATAAATGCATTATTATTATTATTATAATATATATATAGATAGATATATATATATATATATATATATATATATATATATATATATATATATATATATATATTGGATACAGGATCGAGGCTCGTGAAAGAGCTAACATTCATCACACAAAAAATCAGTCACACAAAACATATAATAAGGGTAGCGGTAGACAAGATGGGGAGAGAAGGGGAAGCATAAACACAACATTTGAGAGCAGGGACATCGGGAGATCTGTGAGAGGGAGAGGGCTTGTGGGGGGGAGGAGGCTTGGGAAGGGTGGGGGCGGGGGTGGGAGAAGTATAAAACACAAGGACACTGCAAGGACTTCCAGGAAAGAAGTTGGTTTTTCAAAAAAGGGGATCTGGGGTGAAATTAGCGGGGTTAGAAAAGATCAAGGTTTTGGATGGGGGAAGATAAGAGATGGTGGTGAACAGCTGTTTTAAAGACCTGGAGGGAGGGGTGGGATTGAAGAGAGTGAGGGAGTTTGTTCCAGAGGTGGGAGAAAAGAGGAATGAAGGAGTGAAGGTGAGCAGAGAGTCTTGATTTTGGCAGTTTAACCATGAGTGGGATGCAGGCAGGTCTTGTGCGACCTGTAGGAATATTTGGGGGACAGAGCCCAGAGAGAGCTGGGGGAGTAAGGCCGGAGAGGAGCCGGTAGAAGACAGAAAGACCACCAACCTGCCTGCGGTGAGTAAGTGAAAGGCCCTCGGAGTTAGCTTCATCGCGGGAGATTCCAATGATTCTGAAAGCTTTGGTTTCAACAGCGTGAAGCTGAGCTCGGTGTGAGGCAGGAGCACCGGCCCAGAGGGGAGAACAGTATTCCATTGAGCTGCGGATGAAAGCCTTGTATGTGGTGAGGAGCTCAGGTGTGCCAAGGAAGGACTTTGCACGACGGAGGATGCCCAGTCGGTGACTGTCTTTGGAGGCCAGATCGGAAATGTGGTTTTCCCAGGAAAGATCATGGCAGATAGTGAGACCTAAAAGCTTGAGTGACAGAACTTCTTGGAGAGGATTGTTCAGAAAGTAGATGGGAGGGCTGTCCAGTCGGTCTTTTCGGAGAGACATTGTAAGAGTGTGAGATTTGTCAGGATTGAAAGACATGTTCCACTTGTTTGATTTTCAAGGGATTTTCAAGTGTCAGAGAGATCATTGATGAATACCAGAAAAAGCACAGGGCCCAGAACACTGCCTTGGGGAACTCCAGCCTGAACAGGAAGGGGAGATGAAGAAACACATTCAGGGCCACACGTTGACTACGACTAGAGAGGAAGTCCACAAGCCATGCGTGGAGTATTCCATGGATACCATAGGAGGAGAGTTTGGTGTGCAGAGCGGGGTGCCAAACCATATCGAAGGCACGTGATATGTCAAGGGAGACAGCTCGAATTTCCTGTTTGGCATTGAGGACCTCCATCCATTGTTGAGACAGCAGAAGCAGCATGTCCAGAGTAGAATGACCTGGTCTGAAACCTGGATGGACAATCGGAAATATATTATATATTTTATAATGTAGAAAGCACAGGATTTGGTCATGATAGCTACGTTTCACCATTTTCTACTTTGTCTCCAGATTGGGAAACAACGATGTGCCATTTAGCATGAGGAATAAGTAAATGAACTAAAAACTTTATTGGGCTTTTCTGGAGAATAATAGCTTTTTTCACTTGTTTCTTGTGACTTCCATATGCTGCATGTAATTAGTGTTTTGTGGCTTGACATTTTGTACAATGCAATCTTGCTATGTATTGGTTGTGAAGGAGCTCAAGAAGAAGTGGATTATGAAGAACAACTTCACTTCAGTGATGGAGATGATGACGAGGGCAAGGGAACAAGCAACAGAGGGTGAATTTGTTGTCTGGTCTGGATTGTGTTTTGTCATTTATATTTGTCTGTGAACAAAAGTTGAACGCTCACCTCTCCATTCCTTCATCCCTCTCTTCTCTCGTCTATGTAATCGGCTCCCTATGTCTGTTGTCTCGTTTCCCTCCCTCCCTCCAGTCTTTCAAAAGTGCTGACCAACGCTACCTCATGTTTTCTCCCTACCCTCTTCCACTCTCACTGACCCCCATCTCCCCACTGCATGCCCCTTTCCTCTCTGCCACTCATCCATTCATGTGTGAGATCTTTGGCTCCACTTTTTGATTTTGATTTATTAGATCCTCCATGAACCTATATTGCTGTTTCCAAAAATACATTTTAATTTGTCTTTTTATTGTACTCTTCCCCATGTTGCTTTCTATTCACTTTATTCCTTTCCCTGCCTTATGTACTCTTTGTGGCTGCTGGTGTAATGACGTACCTATGGTTTATTTTTATTTATTTCAGGAGGACTGGAAGAGAAGTTTGGGGAGATGGACAATCGGAAATTCAGCGTTCCCGTACTGCCCAGTCCGTGCCCAACCAGGCCCTACCCCACCGCGCCCTGCCCCACCACACCCTGCACCCACCCCGCCAGGGCTTGCCCCCACCCCGCCAGGGCTTGCCCCCACCCCGCCAGGGCTTGCCCACACCCCGCCAGGGCTTGCCCCCACCCCGACAGGGCTTGCCCCCATCCCGCCAGACCCTGCCCCTGCCCCTGCCCCAACAGGACCCGCCCCAGTCCCACCCGGCCCAACCCTGCCAGGATCCACCCCACCAAGGCCTCCTCAACCAGGCCCCATCCCCCGACAACTCTGCTCACATTAAACCAATTGAACCACCTTTATCTCAAGGTTTAATGCAAAACCTAGTCCCTAACCAAATTCCAAATGATGACTTGGCCACATCTCCACAAATCTCTTCAGACCCTTGTCTTGTAGCACCTCTACTTCCAGTACCTCCACTTGATTCACCTTCAGATGTATCTTTACCAGTAAGTATTTGCTAACCATAACACAAGTTACCAAAGTGTGTCACATCCCACCCTACCAAAATTATTTACCCTTCGTCTTGCACCATCGTGCTGTCTTTGTCATGTCCTATTTCTCTCTGGTCTGTCTAATTTCGACATCTATGCCCTGCTCAGCTTTTTGCCCCGCCCCCCATATGCATTCAATCCATTCATTCATACATTCATTTAGTTTAATTATCGGGATTCATCCATCTCGCACACACACTATTTTCTCCATGCCACCTCAACCTGTCAATCTCCCCCATCACACCTAAACCACCTGCTATTTACAAACCCCTCACCCCCCCCCCCCCCAATCTCCCCACGCCCCCCATTCCACCCCTCATATTGTTTCCACCCCTCATAATGTTGAGGGTTGACCTAGACTTTTGCTATTGGTTTCAAGCTTCTATATATTGATGAAGCTTACTTGTTCTGCAGCCTCCCCCAGGAGCCAGTGATTCGGCATGGCGTTTCCGTACCCGTTGCGTCGATGCTGCTGTGGAGCGAGCTCGGCACAGAAGAGAAGTGGAAGAGAAGGAGCGTGAAGAAGTAACGAGAAGGGCCTGCCAACTGAAGCTTAAGCGACTGGAAGACAGAGAGCGAGAGCGACGTAGTGAATTAGGGACACAGTCAGAAATGGAGAGTGTACCAGAGACACCTAAAGTGACAATCATAGAAAGAAACAAAGGGTCATTGAAAGAAAGTGAGAAAATGAACAGCAAGGCGCTAGAGCTTGTTCCTGATGAACAAGTGGTGTTGGAGTCAGAAAATCGTGAATTAAATGAAGAAAAAGCTGTGGAATGTGAAAGAGATTTTGGCTTTGAAGCAGATGTTGTGAAACAAGACGAACATTCTGCGAATGTGTGTGAGATTATACAAAGCACAGAGATACAACAATTGATGGTGGAGGAAACACGATGGGAAAAAGTGGAATGCGGGCAACAGAAGGAGCTTGGTGCGGAGGTAAAAACGGTTGAGGATGACAAGATTGATTTGTTAGATGAAAGACAGAATGTTCAGGAAAGAGAAAGGGAGAGGGAGGAAATAAAGAAGCAGGAAAGGGAGAAAGTGTTGGGAGTAGATTGGAGAATGGGTGTGAGAGTTAATGAGCTTGAGAATGAGCAAGGAATGGATGAGATCAGGCTTACTGGCAACATGGAGTCTGTGAGAAGCATGAACGAGTGGCAACATGGAGTTTGTGAGAAGCACGAGATTGGGAGGGATGTTTGGAAAGAGATCGAGAGCAAAAATCTTGGAAAAGCAAGGGAGAGGTGTTGGGATGGTAATAAAGGTATAGAGAGGGTGACAGGGACAGGTAAAGGGGAAGAGAGAGAAAAGTTTGTTCAGGAAAGTAAGGAAGAGACAAAAGGAGTGCAGGAGAGATTGAGAGACGGAGAAGAGGACTTGTGGAGGAAAAAGGTCCATGTTGAGGGTGACACAGATAGAGTGAATGAGGGAGAAATTATGAAAGTAGAGTCATGGAGAAAGAGGGAAGTAGTCGAGACAGATTTAGTGAGGGAAAGAAAAGCAGAGAGGGGTGATAGGGGAAGAGTTAGAATGGGTGAGTTCATCAGGGATGGAGACAATGATCGGAGACAAGTGTGGAGAGAACGAACAAGAGAGGTAGATTGGGAAAAGAAGGCAGTATTGGACAATGAACAGAGAAGAGGAAAGGAATACATAAGGAAAGGTTGTGAACCAAATGGGGTTGTTTCAGAAGCAAAAGATCGTGACAACGTTTGGAATGAAAGGTTTCATGACGTGAAAAGATTGAAAAAGGAAGGAAGTAAGGGAAATGAAGCCGGGATAGAAACTGATGCAGCCGGACATCGTGACAGATGTGGAGTAGTTGGTGAAGAAATTAGGGAATTAAAGGACATTAATAGTATAGAGGCAATGCAAAATCATGGATTTGGTAAAAATGAGAGAGAGGTGAAGACTGTGAGAAATTTAGAAAAATGGAATGAAAAGATGAGAAAGGGACAGGTGATTAAGGATGGTGAGGAGGATGAAATGAGTGAGGGGAAAATAAACAGAGAAGAATTTCCACGGGGAATGAAAGGGGATGGTCAAAGAGAAAAAGGAACAGAGGAGAGGAAAGGTATCATGGAGACCGAAGTGAAAACACAGTCTCAGCTGTCAACAGGTAAATGTTGGAATGGATCATATAGGAGTTTGTGAATATTTTGCTCTGATCATCTGGTGTCCACAACCTCCCCATCCACCACCAAAGCCTTTGTTTTTGGTTTACATAATTATCCTTAAAGGAGCCCAGGTGCAATAAGCTGGTGCAATGACAACACATTTACCTTCAGGCCTTGTCACCTGGTTTCAATTCCTGACCCAATTCTAAAAATTTCGGAATGTGTTTTGCAAGCAGCGAGTTGCATCACAGTGTGCTGTCCCTCCGATAGACGTTAAGCTGGGTACCATGTCTGCTAGCATTATTGGCTGTCAACTGTTGCACTGTGTTATTCACAACGGATCCGGCTAGTAGTTTAGTGCTGGGTTTGTATGATTAAAAAGCATTTGATGCACCTGTTTTGATTTCTTGTGGGCGCCTGCACGTTTCGTGCTGTGTAATTACCTCACCAATAATAATCTCACCAATATCACCTGTTGTACCTCCTGCACAGAAATTATTGATGAAAAAGAAGGAAATGACAAAATGTATGGCTTTCAGCAACAACCCTCTTCAACTTTAATTCCTCAAAAACAACATCAGGTTAGCAATGTCCCTCACACTGTATAAAACATCTGTAGAAATGCTTCTGTCTCTTCGTTTTCAGTTTCTCCTATTTTATTTGATGTTCTCTCCATTCTCTTACCTTGTTTAATTCCCTCTTCCTTTGCCCACTCCCGTTTTTTCTCTTCTTGGTCCCCTACTGGTTTCACCGGAGGGAACTATAGGTTTGCTCTCCATCTGTCTGTCTGTCTGTCTGTCCAACCCACCTGTGATTTCCCAGACTTTTCCCCCCATACCCTTTAACGTAGTCAACTGAAACCTGGAACATCGCTTTATTATCATAACTTAAAGAACAAGTTTGAGTTTCAGGGCGTTTCATCAATTATTCACAGTTATGCTCTTTTTGGACTTCACATGGGTAGGGGAAAATATCACATCTTTAGGGGACATGTATTGCAAAGCAATTCTCCCTCTTTTTTTTAATTATATTTTTGCTTTTTTTTTGTTTTTGGTGAGTGATTTTGGTCAGCTCTGCCTTTTCATAGATCGCAATTTGGTGCCCCAATCATCAGACCAGATGGTACTAAGGTAGCACACGTTCTTTATGAGCTGTTGAGTCTTGATGTGAATTGTTGACCCGATTTCCAACTGTCGTATGGGTGCTTTGCAAGTAGCCATTTGATTGATTATCCATCCATTGAATGGATATTTAAGCTGTGCATCTGTCTTCTGACACTGTTGGTTGCTGATAGATGTTAAATATCCCACGGTTACATTGGCACGCTTGTGGCTCAGTAATGATGCACTCAAAGGGTTGAAAATCGCAGTTGAATCCCAGTCCCATATGCATTCTATCGTGAGTGCTCATGAGCTGGCAGTATAAACTTCAGGTACGCACACTCCCCTCTGAGCTGTCCAGTCTGGGTTTGAATCTTGGCCCTGCGAAAAACTGTCATCTTGATGTTTTGCAGGCAGGCCAAGGCATCAATGTATGCCATCCCTCACATACATTTATCAATCCTCATGTAGTCTTGGTGCCACGTAAAGACCTTAGTGGATAGGTTCATAATTTAGTTCAGCCATTTATTTGTTTGTAACCACATTACCAGTGTTCTGTCCACCTTCAGGCCAAAATAGTTAGCAATGGAATCTCAGCCCAGCTCTAAATTGTCAAGGCATCAATGTGTGTGCGTCGCTCGGGTGGACATTAACCCTGGTGTCCCATCGGCTTGCCTTAGTCGGTTGACATTAGAGATCCCACATTGTTCTTTGTGAAGAGCTATCACCGGTACACTGAACAAATTGCATATTCCTGCCCTAACCTGCAGAGGGCACTGCATCAGGGTCAAAGCCGTGCCCCCAACAAATTATGCTCCATGCGGCCTTGTGTTGCATATGAAAGAAGTGAGTGCTTACACCAAGTTGCTGTAAACACATTAAGAGTCAAGTGCAGTGTAATGAGTGGTGTCGCTTCGAAACCAAACCAGACAGATGAGGGACATTATCCCCTCTCTAAAAAAACAAACAAAAAAAAACCTTTAGAGGCCATTTTTTCCCCGCAAGCGGGGGGTTGGCCTTTTTCGGGGACCGTGGTTGTTGTTGTTTTTCGATCCCCTTTTTGAAGCAATGTTTTACTCCTCTCTAAAGGTAATTAATGAGAGTTGGGTTTTTCCTGACAATTTATTTAACCTGTCTTTGTACCATTTTTATACAGTACTGTTCTGTATTTCATTATTATATTTTAACAAACAATCATGTTTTTAATTCCTTGTATACCCTTAACGTATTCTTTCCTTCTAGCGTGCCATTTCGAAGCCTACACAATATCAACACTCCTTTGATGCCTTCCATTCAGGTTTGTGTCTCTCCCTAATTTTGTTAAAGGAAATTTGATATACAGCAAGTCTCAGATTTACATCGTCGATGCGTTCCTAAACACTGCAACATTATATGAAACGACGTTATTCATGTACGATTTTCCCAAATAGACAATAATGTATGTACACAAATAGACAATTTATTGGTATGGGCTGAGAATGGAGGGACTACAGGGATGGGGAGGCAGGTGCTACCGTGCTTCAATGGAATGTCTGAACCAGCTAAGAGATATGCTGGTACTCCCTCACAGCTGGTATGCAAATGGCAGTTCAAGTGGTCACCCCATTGGACACGGAGTGCTTTCCGTGTGGACGTTAATCATCCTGAATCCAATCTGTCCTTTAACGTACGATAAATAATCAAAGCCGTTTGCGATCATGGCAACTCAAATCACTGAGACCAAGTGACTTTATGTGCGTATTTCCTAAGTCAATGGGGAGAACAAAGGACACCAAAGCATTTATTTACTCCGTTTATTCACAAAGATACGTACACCGGTATTGGACGAACGGAGGTACACTGTACTTAAATTTTTTGAACAACGTTGTATCGGACAAGCGTGACTTAAATCGACTATTGGCCCATAATGTGTTATCGACGTTCTAGCGAAACTAGGCTTGATGTAAATCCTGGAAAGTTTCCTGTAATTGGCTTTTCACTTTTTTTTTTTTCTTTTTTTTTGGATACTGAATCGAGGCTCGTAAAGAGCTAACATTTATTTCACAAACAAATCAACCAGACAAACAAAATATACAAAAAGAGGGAGCGGAAGACAAGATGGGGAGAGATGGGGAAGTACACAAACACAACATCCGAGAGCAGGGAGATGCGTGGAAAGGAGAGGGCCCGGGTGGAGGAGGCGTGGGAAGGGGGGGGGGGGGGGGAGGGAGAAGTATAAAACACAAGAACACCAAGGACTTCCAGGACCGAAGTTGGTATTTCAAAAAAGTGGAATTGGGGTGAAATTGGCGGGGGTAGAAAAGATCAAGGTTTTGGATGGGGGAAGATAAGAGATGGTGGTGAACAGCTGTTTTAAAGACCTGGAGGGTGGAGTGGGATTGAAGAGAGTGAGGGAGTTTGTTCCAGAGGCGGGAGGAAAGAGGAATGAAGGAGTGAAGGTGAGCAGAGAGTCTTGATTTTGGCAGTTTAACCATAAGAGGGTTGCAGGCAGATCTTGTGCGACCTGTAGGAATATTTGCGGGACAGAGCCCAGAGAGCTGGGGGGGCAAGGCCAGAGAGGAGTCGGTAGAAGACGGAAAGACCACCAACCTGCCTGCGGTGAGTGAGTGAGACGCCCTTGGAGTTAGCTTCATCGCGGGAGATTCCAATGATTCTGAATGCTTTGGTTTCAACAGCGTGAAGACGAGCTAGGTGTGAGGCAGGAGCACCAGCCCAGAGGGGAGAGCAGTATTCCATTGAGCTGCGGATGAAAGCCTTGTATGTGGTGAGGAGCTCGGGTGTGCCAAGGAAGGACTTTGCACGACGGAGGATGCCCAGTCGGCGACTGGCTTTGGAGGCCAGATTTGAAATGTGGTTTTCCCAGGAAAGATCATGGCAGATAGTGAGACCCAAAAGCTTGAGTGACAGAACTTCTTGGAGAGGATTATTCAGAAAGTGGATGGGAGGGTTGTCCAGTCGGTCTTTTCGGAGAGACATCGTAAGAGTGTGAGATTTGTCAGGATTGAAAGACATGTTCCACTTGTTTGCCCAGTCTGTGATTTTGTCCAGGTCTGCAGAGAGTGAGGAGGCTGCAGACAGCCGATCTGAGGGATGAAGAATGGAGTGACAGAGAGTAGAGTCATCAGCAAAGAGATAGAGAGGATTTTCAAGAGAGTCAGAGAGATCATTGATGAAGACCAGAAAAAGCACAGGGCCCAGAACACTGCCTTGGGGAACTCCAGCCTGAACAGGAAGAGGAGATGAGAGAAATCCATTCAGGGCCACACGTTGACTACGACTAGAGAGGACGTCCGCCAGCTATGCGTGGAGATTTCCATGGATACCAAAAGAGGAGAGTTTGGTGAGCAGAGCGGGGTGCCAGACCGTATCGAAGGCACGTGATATGTCAAGGGAGACTGCTCTAATTTCCTGTTTGGCATTGAGGACCTCCATCCATTGTTGAGAAAGCAGAAGCAGCATGCCCAGAGTAGAGTGTCCAGGTCTGAAACCAAATTGATGATCAGAGATCAAGCCATTGGAGAAGAGGAAAGATTTCATATCTGAAGCAATGATGGATTCCATGACTTTGTTGATAATTGGGAGAAGGCTGATTGGTCTGTAGTTGCTGGGATCTGTTTTTGCACCTTTTTTGTGCAAAGCGGTGATGATGGCAGATTTCCAAGCAGATGGAAGATGACCTTGAGCAAAAGAGAGGGAGAAGAGAACAGAGAGAGGGAGTGAAAGAGTGGAAGAACAGGATTTTAGGACCCGTGGGCTGATGCCGTCAGGTCCAGTTGCAGAATCAGAGTCGAGGGTTGACAGAAACTTTTCCACCTTGTCAGGAGGAAAGGACACAGAGTCCAGGAGCAACTGGGTACGACTGGGTACTGTGGGTACGGTGGGTACAGAGAGGGATGGGTTTTGGACACAAGATTTAGAGGCAAACACAGAGTTGAGGCATTCAGCTTTTTCACGTGCGGAGTCAGCCGTGTGGCCATTTGAGGTGAGGGAGGGGATGGAGGGGGAACAAACACCAGAAACAGATTTGACCAGATGCCACCAGGATTTGGAAGAGGGAGACAGATAAGAGAGTTCGGTCCTGAGAATGGAGAGATATTGTTTCCTGGCTCTCCTGAGGGTGGACACACACTTGTTTTGGGCTTTGTGAAAGGAAATGAGATTTCCTTCCGTTGGATTTGCTTTCCAGGAGACGAAAGCAAGTTGTTTCTGGGCAATAGCCTCACCACAAGATTATTTAGATATTAAATTTATTTGCTGTACTGAATCTTATATTGTTGTTTTATCATGCAGCACTTAAAAAAAAAATGCCACTCCTGGTAAATTTAACCATTTTCACATTCCTCCCAAACAAGAAAGTTATTTTTTTCAAGTTATTTCGTTACATATCGTTGTGTAAATGGAATTCCTGTGTCCTGTGTCAATCGTTTTTCATAAAAAGATGAGCAGTTTATGTCATGACTTTCATCATGTTACAAGTGCTGAATTACATGCTATATAATGGTTACAATCAAATGCTAAATGTAGCTGAAATGGTTTTCACTTAAACCCATCCACATTTCTCTTTACCCCTGCCGGTGGCTCCATTCTCTATCTCTGCTTACCCCTCGGGGGTTTTTTATGTGAGGGTAATCCCTCCATTTGTCTGGCCGTTAATTGGACGGGCTAGTTGGCAGGGCCCATCCTTACTTCCTTGAGGCCAAGCATGGGTGGGTGGGATGATGGACATCGAAAAAACAACGGCCTCTCGCAATATTCAATGTTTTGGCTTGTGGAAGAATGAATTGACAGGACAAAATGGCAACGTACTCACAGTGAAGCAACATGCAGACGCCACAAGCAAGGAAATGAGCAAATAGGACGCAATAAACAAAAAGGGAATAAACAAATAGGAAAAAGGAGAAGAGAGAGCGTTGTGTTTGCATGGGTGGAAGGAGGGGGCGTTTAAAAATACATCATGTTGTTGTTTAAATTTGTTTGCTGTGCTGAATCTTTGCTGATATAGTTGTGAGAGTGACATGCCAATGAGACAAGATTGGCGACTGTGCTGCCAGTGGTATCCAACAGCGATAGTGGGACTGTCAGTGTTGTTAACAAAAAGCAACATCATTGCAGATGATGTGGAGATTAAGAATCCATGGCAGTGGAATGGACTTCACAAGGAAATGGGCAAGGCACACCTTGGTGCTGCGATCAATAAACTTCACAAAACTGTTTTTGCTTTTTGAAAAGTTTGTCCTTTAAGGGAAATCAACCACAGAAAGCGAGGATGCATTCCTCTTGGACCACATATGGATGCAGAAAAAAAACACGAGAACTGCTAGGCTGAACGGTTTGCATTTTGTATTCCACCGATAGGCCGGATCTGCATTCGGATCTTAACCCAATTCTAATTTGCTTGTTCTTGTCACCTACCCGACTCATCCGCCAAGTTTCTTCCGAATTCGTCCGCAACGTTTTGAGATATTGTGCTATTTATCGTTTTTTGCCTCATCTCTAAATGGTGAAGAATGTATTAAAAGATTCTAGCATCCGGATCAGGATCTTCACCAAAATCTAATCAATTTGCCCTTGTCACACACCAAAGCTATCCACCAAATTTCATCCAAATCCATCCCTAACTTTTTGAGATATTCTGCTAACAAACAGACAGACAGACAGAGTGATTACATAACCTCGGTCGACCTTCAGTGGTGGTGGGTAATAAGGGGCTTTTAAGGATCCAGAAAACGAATTAGGCACTGCCAAATTGATAATTGACGCCATTATACGAACCATCATTCGTAATTTTCTCTAATCAAAACATTTATTCCCATAACAAAAACTATTTAAAAAAAAAAAAAGTAGAATATTGCATATTTAATTGTTTGCACTGAACCCCTTTCGCGTTCTGTTAGTTTGTACAGTAATCAATATATCTAATTTTTCACAAAACCTCACTGACATCCCTGAACTTCATTTTTCTGGCTTCTTTTTGTTTGCTTTGCAATTATGTTCAACTTAACGTTTTTTTCTCTTCAACAGAAGATTATTGTGTTCAAGGAACTTCACCAGAAGAGAGGGTTGCACTCAGTCCTTCTACACCTGTTTCTGAGCCGGAGATGTTTCTGTTCGAGAAAGAGAAGGGGGAAAGAAAGGTGAACGAAAGAGATGCAGGAATAATTGGGTTGGCTTGTTTGGCATTTCCATCTGAGCACACTTCTCATGATGCTGGGATCCAAAGTTTTATATCCCATACAATGTGTTAGATTTGTTCGCTTTCAATGAATTATTATTATTCTTTCGTTTGGAGCACATGCCTTTGGGTAGCATAATTTGCTGGGAGCGCAACTATGCCACTGATGCAGTGCCACCCTGTAGGTTAGAGCAGGAATTTTGAATTTGTTCAGGGTGTCGGCGATAGCTCACTTACTAATCGTGAAGGACACCGTGGGATCTTTAACGCACACCAACTAATGCTGGTATACAGGACACCGAGTTTAACATTCACCCGAGGGACGAAGCATCCAAAACGCAAGCATGAGAATGTATAACTGGGTTGAGATTTGATCCCAGGCTAGACAGCTCAGAGGTGAGTATGCATACCTCACCATAACTATCCTGCCAGCCCAAGGGATTCTTGTAGTTAATATAAAAATGCAAGTGCACCCAAATGTCTTCTAGTAATATACTTGTTTTGCTTGTGATAAATGTACAAGCTACTCCATGAACCTTCAAAACTGTAGGCTTGGGTGTTGGAAGAGGGATCTCTCCTTTAGTTAGCAAAAGACAACAATCCCAAAGAGGAAGCGTGAAAGTTATTGTACGTAATGCTAGGAACCGTACATTGCTAGGAACCGTACGTGTGCCAGGAGCCAGGAACCGAGGTGTAAAAGTTATTGGTCTTCGGCACGCGTTTCTTCCATAGAGCTAGTTTGCAAAGAAACCTATTTATTGTCAGACACCACATAATATGAATGGAACCAGGAAACAAAGTGAGGCAGAACGTTTCATTTGCATTACCATTTACGTCATCGATTACGAGAGAAATGGAGATGTACCGTTTGTGCTGAATGAAATGGTTTTCAATTGATCGATGCGAAAGGAATTGTTGTTGCGGATGCAAGCCGATTGTACCTTTATACAATTGTACCATATCGGCCTAGGCTCATAAACTTTCAACAACAACAACCATGAGATACTGGCTGCCCTGTGCAACACATGAACAACACATGTATGATGTATTAAGATGCATTAACTTAGTCATTTTTCATCATTCAGGAAATTTGCTCATATACAGTATATGGCATTAGTCTTTGTATTCAAGCAAGGCAATTTTATGATCTCTGCATTTCCTGTTGCATTTTTTTTTGTTTTTGTTTGCTTGAGAAAAGTCAAATTTTTTCATATTTCCCTTCCCTTGTTTTCTTTAGTCCTCATTACCTTCTGCACCTCGGCGCGGTAACATGCGCTGGGGTTCCAAAGCGGGTGCTCAAACACGGACTTCCCAACCCCAATGTCGCTCTTCTGAACCCGTACATTTTGCAACTGGGCACGTTTCATCCACTCAACAAGGCGGGCTTCACCCCAAGTCTCAAACAGCTATTTCCCCTGATCAGGAAGTTTTCCCACCTCCCAAGAAGCCTGTCAGTCATTCGACTCTTCATGATGCTAACTTGTTGAGAAGCTATTCCAGTGAGAGCAGGGACTGCAGAATAGAAGGTGCAGATCGGCTCCCTGTACGGCGAAATCGTCAAGGAAGAGGAAGGGGTTTCAACAGCGAGGGAAGAGATTATGTGTTTGGAAGGGACAGAGGAGGGAATGGTGGAATGAGACGTCAAGGCATACACATTACAGGAACCGAAGGTTTTGAAAGCGAAAGAAAGACAGAGCAGGTATGATGTTATGTGTGATTTCCTGTCATTGAATAAATGATTATTACAAGTGGATGTATAAAAGACTTTGTATTGGAAAGTGTGAAATGGCATTTCCTTTCCTATCCAGCACAATTTTAAATATTATTTTTTATATTATGTTATGAGGTTTGCATTAAATCTTAAAATACTGTTCTTCAATCACATAATAAATATTATTTTTCATTACCATTGTTATAATGTGGAGCATTTCTGATGAATGGAATCTGAAATGTTCTCTAGCTCTTTAGAGACCATCGACATATTATATACACATAAACAGTATGCCCCCATATTCTCCTTTCCTCTCTTTTTTATTTTGTTTTGTTTTGTACAGTATTTTATATCGTATGTTTTTTGTTTCAGTCTATCTCCTCCCCTCCCCCATCACCTGCTTCTTCCCAATCAGCCCAATTTTATCCTTGCCCCTCCCCCCATTCTGAACTTAAGTAATATGGAGATAGCCCCTAATTTTTCAAACACTGTATACGTATTTTGGGCACATCGTGATTGAGCTCTCATCAATTTTTCTTAACTATTTTCTATACTTCCACACCTCCCCCAGACTGATGGTTTTGGGCCCTGCTCTCCACGGGCCCTTAATCAATTACAGTTCTATCGTGGAAAAGGCAGAAGTGGAATGAGAGGGAGGGGGAGAGGGAGAGGTGCAGGTACAAAAGGATGGGAAAGGTTTGGAGAGATTGAAACTCAAAGTACTCAGAGGGGGGAAGTGAGGATTGATGATAAAACTGACGAAAGGAAAAGTAGGAGGTTCAGATTAAAAGATACAAACAGGTTCAGAGCAGATGTTGATGCTGGAACAGTAGAGAAGGTTGGAGGGAGAGAGGGGGAAAATGTTGGAAAGAAAATTGAAGAATTCAATGAAGAAAGAGCAGTGGCAGAAGACAGCACATTAGGAGGGGATAAAGTTGGAGAAAAGGTGGCTGATCAAAACGAAGATAATCTGGGAGATCACTCTGTTGAGTGGGATGGGCATCGATCGGTCTGGAGAGGGGGTGATCGATCGGTTTGGAGAGGGGGTGATCGATCCGTGTGGAGAGGTGGTGATCGATCGGGCTGGAGAGGGGGCGATCGATCAGGCTGGAGAGGAGGCGATCGATCGGTCTGGAGAGGGGGCGATCGATCGGTCTGGAGAGGGGGCGATAGATCGGTCTGGCGAGGAGGCGATAGATCGGTCTGGCGAGGGGGTGATCGATCAGTCTGGCGAGGGGGAGATAGAACGGGAGGGAGAGGGGGCGATAGAGCGGGAGGGAGAGGAGGTGATAGAGCCGGAGGAAGAGGGGGCGATAGAGCGGAAGGTAGAGGGGGCGATAGAATGGTTGGGAGAGGTGGTGATAGAGCTGTGGGGCGAGGAGGAGATCGAGCGATCTGGCGAGGCGATCAGCCTGGTGGACAAAGTTCTGGTCATACTGGTGGTAGAGGTGTTGGTAGAGCTGGAACTGGTGGTCGGGGTGTCGCTCGTGTTGGAGGTAGAGGAAGGGGCCGAGCTGGAGCTGGAGGTCGAGGTCGAGCTCGAGGGAGAAGTTTAGATTCAGACGAAAGGAAAGAAAATGATAAATTTGGAGATATCGAGGGAGATGGAGAAAAACCTGGAAAGGAGCGTGGGGAAAAGACAGGTGGTGGAGAGAGTGGAAATGATGAGTGGGAAACCGCATCTGAAAGCAGTGACTTCAGTGAACGAAGAGGTAAAGATGTCGGACAAAAAAGGGAAAAAGGAACAGCAGAGAATCAAGATGAGAAGGACCAGGAACAAGGAGTGTTCAGGAGTGATGGAAGGTCTTCAAGGCATGTTCCACCACAATGTCTACCAATAATGAGGTGATACATTTTCGTTTTTTACATTTGTTCAAGCCTCATTATACAGTACCTTGTTTCTTGGTGTGTATTAGCTTTCCAGTTGGTTTGAAATCTAAGTTTTGTGTGAGTGGCCTTGTGGTATAGATTACTCAATGTGGTGAGGTGTAGTTTGGTTGCTCGTTTTGTCCCAAGACTAGTGTCGCACTTTTTACCACATGCATGTGAAGCAAAAAGTGGAGTTAAGCAATTGGGTCACGGCTATCTGTCTGTTGATTCAAATGTCAGTTTTGTGATCGATGAATAACTTCATTTCAGTTAAATGGTATATTTAAAACACAAAATGGAACAGGAATCGGAAAACGAACCTGTAGTTTTGCAGTACTTTGGCTTTGAATTTGACCTGATTGTGCATGCGCAGAGAGCAGTGAGATAATATCTTTACTCAGTCTGTCTGGCAGTCAAACAAAATTGAAAATCATTCCAAACAGGAAACTTAGTTTTTAAGGACGTCATAAAGGACATAAACAATAGTCACAAATAACTAAGGTAACATGTTAAATAAGGTGGTGTATGAGATTATAAACTTCCGAAAAAAATTTCTATGACCTTTAAAATCTGTACTTTATTTCAATTGCTTTATGTACTTGAACACTGTATAACATAAATCGCCTTTTAGCACTTTCATAACCCTTCAGTTCAGCAGTACTTGGACAAAATATTGTTGCATTGTACATCATCTCGACCAATCAAATTAGCTGTTTGCAGACCCTGACCATGTCCTTTTTTTCTCAAGACTGCATGGGTTAAGGTGTTCTGTGAACCTTCTAGTTCGAGTACCACATGCCTTTCAGACTGATACGCTATTGCTTTTGTATATACAGGCTATGATACCCAAATATTATTATTCCTCCTCTGGCATTTTGCGGGTTTATTCCCTTTGTTTACCTTTAAAAGAATATACCCTTTAAAAACAACTCCTCCAGAACAGCTAGACAGATCGAGTGAAAAATTCACACACATTCTCCCCATACTATGGTGTTCCCGAATAATTCATAGGTCACATGTTCTGGCAGCCATGTTGGATTGAACGAAAATCTTTTTTAAATCCTATCTCTTGAACCGCTTCATTGATCAATGTGAAATGTCACAATTATGGTCTAGCAGTGATGGGGACATATATGTTTTCAATTTCATCCTGATCGGATGCATGGTCTGGCAGCCATAATTATTTAATTTTTTGAATCTGGGTTCTTTTTGAATTTTTTTGAAACGGCTTAAGCTATTAAAGTCAAACTTTACAAGTTATATTGAGTCGTCAAGGGGAATACACGTTAAATTTTTTAACGTGATCGGTCATGCGGTTTGGCAGCCAGAATGGTTTAATTATTTGAAGAACAAGAAGCCTTACAATTTAATTTCTCCCGTGTTGCTTACAAGGTCGATGTGAAACTTCACACACATGACCACGTGTTTTGGAATACAACAAACAACAACATGCATTTTAAAGGCCATTTTCCCTGCTAGAGCGGGGGTTAGCCTTGCGGTCCCCATGACGATCTTCTCCATTTTGCCCTATTTTCTGCATCTCTCCTTGTTAACCCCCTTGCCCGCATTTCTTCTTCCACCATCTTTAGCCAAGTCTTTCTCGGTCTTCCCCGTCTTCTACTTCCTTCTACATTCATTTCCATCACTCTTCTCAACCAGTCACTTTCATCCTTCCTCAACACATGACCAACCAGTCACATTTTTTTTTTTTTTGGAACATAGTTTGATAATTCAAACGTCATTGGCCATATTTTCTGGCAGCCCTTTTTATTGCCTCCACCGACAAAGTCGCCGGAAGCATTGTGTTTTCGGGTTGTCCGTCCGTCCGTTCATCTGTGATAGATTTTCGTTACCATGATAACCTGTGAAGCAGTGATTGGATTCTGACCAAAGTTGGTACAAGTATGTATTATTATGTAAATATGAACTGATTTGATTTTGGGGTCAAGAGGTCAAAGTCTGTAATAGGTTTATAACTTGAGAACGGCTGAAGGGATCAAGTCAAAGTTGGTATAGGTAAGTATCATGATGAAAAGATGAACTGATTAGATTTTGGGGTAAAGAGATCAAAGGTCAGAGGTCATGCCAAATAAAAATGTGATAACTTGAGAACAGCTGAAAGGATTTAAATAAAACATGGTACATGTATGTATAATGATGTAAACATGAACTGATTGCATTTTGGGTTCAAGAGGTCAAAGGTGAAGGGTCATGTTAAGTAAAAATTGCTGCTGTGCCAACTTGTGAACAAGTGATGGTATTTGTAAAAGTGGTAACTTAATATAATTAACTTATAATAATACAGTGTGAAATTGGTGACGTCATAGGTCACGTGGTTTGGCAGCCAATAGGTAGCCAATAGGCAGCCAATTTTGGTTTGGCAGCGATAGGTTCGAAAATCGAACCTATCGAACCATCATGAAACAACATGATGAAACAACACACAAAATACACCACACAAATATGTCCTGGCAAAGATCTGGAATCTTTGCTTTGTCTTGTTAGCTTTTTAATTTGTTTAGCATTTGTCCACAACCTGTTGAGCGATTGACACAAAACTGAAAACATAGGAGCGCCTACCCATGGAGAATTGTTTTAAAAACAAAGTTACATGATGATTGGATCGAAAATGTGGCCGGCGTTCCAAAAAATCCATTTTCTGCAGGCATGGCTTGCAGGGTGTTTAGCTTACCACAAGTAAACAGCTTGATTAAAGTTTGGAATTCAATTTGTGCACCAATTTGAATTTTCTTGTTATTCAAATTACTCATCATAGTCTGAGTGAAATTTGCAATGGTAAAGTATTCGTGTTCGGGTTAATGAAATTATATGTTCGTGTTTCTCATTTTTATAACCTCTGGCTGTAGCTCCAGACCATGCATACGGGCTGATTTTTTTCCCACAGTTCATATAGGTTTGGCTGAGCTTTAGCAAAGCACTCTTGTGATTTAGAATTTTTTTATTGTCTTTGTCATCTCCAAAAAGGTAATATGTGCTGAACGTTAATAGTTTACTCTTGCCTTCCAAGTATTTCTCAGAGGTCCTTGTTCAGCACATTTTCTGGAAAAACGACAAAAAACTTGTTTGCCTTTTTGAAATGCCATGTAAGATTTTCTCAATGTAAACTTAAATCTGATGCTTTTGAACATTACCGGTACTCTATTTTGAAAATGACTAACGATGAGATCCAAATCAAATGGGGATGTAATCCTTGCTTTTATTTGAAGTTTAGTTATGCAGGTGGCTTTTAGAAAGCCACCTGCATAAATGGTACTGTTTGTATTTGGTACCTTTGCCGTTCTTTTGGTAAATGTAACCACCCTCATTTCTCTCCTTTAGGAGTCAAGTTGGGGGTATCGTGCTTGGTTCGGGCCGTGGCCTTCTCCCTACACCTTCTTTCCAACCTTGTGCTCTTCTTCCCTTACGGGGAAGAGGGTCAGGCAGGCGGGATGGGAGGGGGATTGGAAGAGGTGGACGAGGAAGTTATAGTTATCAAGGCAGACAGGGGTAAGAAAGGTTCGGGGAATGAAAGCGAGTTGGAACTGGGTTTTCATGGTCCTTGTTTTCATTTTATGGTATAATGTCCATGAGCAATAAGTTGAGTAATACCAGAGGTTTTAATGAAATATATACATACATATAGTTTCTTGCTTATACACAATCAAAGAAGATGTTGGACAAGGAAAGGTATTTACTTGTATGTGGGTTTATGAGAGAAGGATTGCAAGAGGAGGAATGAAGGAAGGATTTTTTTTTTTTTTTTTTTTTTTTGTATACATGATCGAGGCTCGTGAAAGAGCGAACATTAATCACACAGAAAGACAAACAGACACACAAAACAAATAACATCGGGAGCGGTAGACAAGATGGGGAGAGAGGGGGAAGGACACAAACACAACATTTGAGAGCAGGGACCGAGAGACATGGAGACATCGAGAGAACTGTGGGAGGGAGAGGGCTTTGGGGGGGAGGCATGGGAAGGGGGGGGGGGGGGTGGGAGAGGTATAAAACATATGGACACTGCCAAGACTTCCAGGAAAGAAGTTGGAATTTCAAACAAGGTGGATCTGGGGTGAATTAGTGGGGGTAGAAAAGATCAAGGTTTTGGATGGGGGAAGATAAGAGATGGTGGTGAACAGCTGTTTTGAAGACCTGGAGGGAGGAGTGTGATTGAAGTGAGTGTGGGAGTTTGTTCCAGAGGCGGGAGAAAAGAGGAATGAAAGAGTGAAGGTGAGCAGAGAGCCGAGATTTCGGCAGTTTAACCATCAGAGGGTGGCTGGCAGATCTTGTGCGACCTGTAGGAATATTTGGGGGACAGAGCACAGAGAGAGCTGGGGGAGCAAGGCCGGAGAGGAGTCGGTAGAAGACAGAAAGACCACCTACCTGCCTGCGGTGAGTGAGTGAAAGGCCCTCAGAGATAGCTTCATCGCGGGAGATTCCAATGATTCTGAAAGCTTTGGATTCAACAGCGTGAAGCCGAGCCAGGTGTGAGGCAGGAGCACCAGCCCATAGGGGAGAACAGTATTCCATTGAGCTGCGGATGAAAGCCTTGTATGTGGTGAGGAGCTCAGGTGTGCCTAGGAAGGACTTCGCACGACGGAGGATGCCCAGTCGGCGACTGGCTTTGGAGGCCAGCTTGGAAATGTGGTTTTCCCAAGAAAGATCATGGCAGATGGTGAGACCCAAAAGCTTGAGCGACAGAACTTCTTGGAGAGGATTGTTGAGAAAGTAGATGGGAGGGTTGTCCAGTCGATCTTTTCGGAGAGACATAGTAAGAGTGTGAGATTTGTCAGGATTGAAAGACATGTTCCACATGTTTGACCAGTCTGTGATTTTGTCCAGGTCTTCAGAGAGTGAGGAGGCTGCAGACTGCGATCTGAGGGAAGAGGAATGGAGTGGCAGAGAGTGGAGTCATCAGCAAAGAGATACAGAGGATTTTCCAGAGAGTCGGAGAGATCATTGATAAAGACCAGAAAAAGCACAGGGCCCAGCACACTGCCAAATTGAGGAAGGACGATTTGAGGACGATTTGAGGAAGAATAGGAAAAGGAGGTAGGGAAAAATAAATAATACCTTCTGTTTGAGGTGGAACTTTGAAAGGAAAATGAGAAGGGTCAAAATAGATCTCCAAGTGGCGTTCCAATGGACCACAAATTAAAAGGTGCAGTGTGCAGTGGTCACTTGTGTTTGCAAAAGTGCAATGTTAAACCATGATGTTTTAGATTTGGTCCTCAGAAAAAGTGGATACCTCCCAGGTGGCTTGGAGTGGTCAAGTGAAGGCTGTGTAGGGCAATCTGTAAAATGAAAATATAAATACTCCGCATTGCGATTTGGTAGGTCAAATAATAACGTACAGTAAACCCTCCAATAGCCCAGGAGTTAGGTTTCTGGAAAATGCAGCGATAATTTAAACCACAATAGTGTATACCAAGGGCCTATGGGTAAAGGGGGTTTCAGTTCCTGTACTCCGAGAATCGTTTCATTTAATTCATTTCAATTCATTCATTCATTCATTTCATTCATTCATTCATTCATTACTCCGAGAATCGAGGAAAGTCGGTGGTAGTCAGAAATGAACATATTACTATTAAAACAAACATGTAAAAAAAATATATATATATATTTATACATATACATGTATATATTGTTATGTCGGGGGTAAAGGAATATCTAGAGCCAGGTAGATCTGTATAGGTGACATGCTTCGACTGTCGCGATAGGGAATCCACCCTGTAATAAGTTCTGTATTTTAGGCGGTTTGTGGGGATAAGAGTATACCTGTGAACATACAAGGATGTTCCGGTGTTAAATAGTGTAGGGACTAAAATAAACCCCTGTGTGTCAGACCTGGAAATCATTCCTTTGTCCCTTATGGCAACGCACTCCTATAAACACTTAGATAGGTCCTCAGTGCTCAACAGTAATTAAATTCTTTTCCCTTACAAAGACTGTGGAACACAGGCAGAAAGCCAGGACGGGGCGCCGCCGATGGGGCCGCAGCCAGCCACACCACCAGCTGGCCTAACAACCAGCCTCGTGGCAAGGCTGGGAGCTACGCCCAGGAGGACTGTTGACTGGGCAGGGAGAGGGGCGAGCAATACCAGTGCTGGAGGCACTCGGCCCAATGAGAGGGCACTAGCAAAACAGAAGATTGGAGGAGAGTCGACGAAGGTTATAAAAGGGCTCGCGGGACGACATTTTGTCTCTCTATTTTTGGCTCTCTCTCTCGTCTGGGCTCTTGGCTTCTTCGCTGGGCTCTTGGTTCTTCGCTGGTCTCTTGGTGCTGCACGACATCTTTTGCTCTCTGCGCTTCTCTTCTTCGTGCTGATGGTTCGCTCTTGGTGTGGAGTGGTGCTTGGAGCGATCCTTCTCGGTGCTTCCAAGCTTGGAGTCGTGCTCGGCCCTTCGCGGTGCTGTTGGTGCAGGGAGCGAGTGTTTGTACTGGAGCGGGGGACCTCGTGGTGTGCTGCGGAGCGAGTCGCATCGAGGCCTGGCGAAGCAAGCGGGCGGACGAAGGGTTTCCTTGCACTGGAGCTTGGAGCTGCGTGTGGACGGTGGACAAGACGACAGACAGATAAGGCCGCACACCACATTTCCCCGTACATAACGAACGTTTTATTTTCCTTCATTCATTTTCCCTTGTCTGTATCCGAAATCTGTGAGTGGGGACGTCCCGATTAGGCCATCTATTTACCGGCGCGTGATTTTCCTGTCCCGCTATTCATTGTAAAATAAACCCTTGTATTATTTTTCTGTATATATACAGTGCGTATCAAAAAAAAGGTAATCCGAATTCAAGGGGTTCAAAGTATGCAAGGGGTATGCAAAGGTTATTTATTTTGACAATTTACATGTGGTTCACTAATTAAGAGGAGATCCTCAGCTTTCCATTGATACCTGCCATGCATCATTGCTGTCACACATGACCGAGTACATCTTCATTGAAAATGACAAGTTCAAATCACATTTTTACAAGTTTGGCTAATGGATGCAAGTCAGGATAATTGGTGCAAAATGAACGTCAGATGTGAACTTTTCTCAGGAATGATCGGCCTTTATGCACACACACCTTCAACCTGTCCACCTCCCCTTTCAACACAAAGCTCGCAGCGGCGGAGCATGCCCTGAACTGCTCGTCTCACCATAGCAGGGTCATTGCGCAAAGCATCCACTTCATGTCGAATATGGCCCTGCAATTCGTCAAGATCACGGGGAGGAGTTACAAACACCTTGTTCTTTAATTGTCCCCAAAGGAAATAATCACATGGTGTGAGGTCAGGTGATCTGGGTGGCCATTCCACTGCATGGTTGAGGGCGATGACTCGGTCTCAAAAGAGTTCTCTCAGTCGATCTCGGACAGCGATAAGACAATGTGCTGGGGCGCCGTCTTGGGCCCACCAGAGATATCTGAAGACACCACGAACCTGTCGCTCAAAGTTCTCCTCCAGCTGCGGTAAAACTTCATCATTGATCAACTGCAGATACCTGTTACCATTGACATTCCTTTGAAAGAAAAATGGTCCGATCACCTGACCACTTCCACAAAGTCCCAACCAAACAGGCCACTTTTGTCGATTCATGTTGGTGCCAAAATAATAAATTCCGGGGGTTGTCCTGTCGGTGCATATTCAAGAACATTATGGGTATTGACCTTGCCATCCATGGCGAAAGCAGCTTCGTCGCCGATAACGAGATACCGCAGGAAATTGACATCTGCTTCGCAACGTGCTATCAACTATCCGGCAAGCACCAGCCTCCTGGCAAAATCCCCTGGCGTAAGTTGATGCCGGATGTGAATCCTATATGGATGTTGGTGGAGGTCCAGTCTTGTGATTCGGTTGAATGTTGCCGAAGGCAATCCCGTCCCATTTCGTCTCGCGCTGGTATCCCTAGGATGCTCCAAAACTTGCTGCCTTTCTGCTGCAATGTTCATTTCCGATCGCCCAGTGCGCCTCCTACCAGAATTCCCCTTGTTGCGGTTGAGGCTAGTGCCATGCTCTTGGTATTTTCTAACATTCGCCCAGATGGTTTTGGCTGCTGGAGGCTCCCGTTCTGGGAAACGTTCCCTGTACGCATCACGAGTTCGCTGCAAACTTCCAGTTTGGTGAAAGGTTGTAACCATGAAGGTCCGCTGCTCAGTCGTAAGTTGAACCATCTTTTCAATGACTCAGACTGTCTCTAAACTCATACTCTGTAGGCCAATCTTAAATACCCATCTTAAACAAAGGATGACGCAACCGACGATTACCAGACCAGCTTAACAATTTTACATAATGAACTTGGCAGTCGACAAGTAATGCGTCCATTTCAAACTGTCTTGCACCGGTTAGCCAAACTTGTAAAAATGCGATTTGACCTTGTCATTTTCAATGAACATGTACTCGGTCATGTGTGACAGCAATGATGCATGAAATGCATTAATGAAAAGCTGAGGATCTCCTCATAATTGGTAAACCACATGTAAATTGTCAAACTAAATAACCTTTGCATATTAACCCCTTGAATTCGGATTACCTTTTTTTGATACGCTCTGTATATCTGAACACAGTTTTCCGTGTGGTTTATTTAATTTGCAGCAGCATTGGAGACCTGCCTGGTGTTGGCTTAGCGGTTAGGGTGCCGGCTTAGGATCCTGGGTTCGAATCCCGGTCGATCGCTGAATTAACACCAGGGGGGTTGACTCAGCCTGTTATCCTTCCGAGGTCGACAAATTGAGTACCAGCTTGCTGGGATGAATGATCCTGGTGTGTACCCCGGTTTAGAATAGGTACACCGTATCCCTGCGCATCGTAAGAGGCGACTAAGGGTTGGCGCCAGGAAGGGCATCCGGCCATAAAAACATTGCCTCAAACAGGGAACCATGATTGTCATGGGGCCCGCAAGGCTAACCCCTGCTCTGGCAGGGAAAATGGCCTTAAAACGATCATTCATTCATTCATTCATTGGAGACGCCCCGGGAACAGGTAAGACTGCAGGGATCTTGCACCGCCCCTCCATCCCACGCAATTTTGTATAGCTTTCTGTCTTTGAGTCCGCCATTGAGATTTCGCCTCAAGAGCTAAGGCCTTTGCAATCGGCTTCCGTGACCGTCTGATTTTTTATCAAAGGCGGCCACACGACAACTGGTGTCAAGAGTGAGGATCTGGGCCCATAGGACAATTTTTTTTTTTTTGTCCATGGCTACGATCGACACGGTCGGGCGTACATCGCGCCCGGCATTCGGACGCAAAAGTTTCATAGTCGAGGCGGAGAAATTTGCATAGTCGATTGGGCACACGAAGCGCTATATCGCGTCTTCGGAAAATTTAAATTTTGTTTTTGGAGTTAAAATAAATACGCGCGCGGGAAACGACCTTCCTCAAAGCGGATGTCGGAGGTCGGTGAAATGGAGGTGCGTAGCGAGGCTTCTGTAAGTTCAGAAGGTGAGCCGGAGGTAGGAGAATTGGAGGTTAGTCTTGGAACCTCCCCCGTCCCGAGCACTAACCTATCCCCCTCCCCTACCGGGGAGCCGGGAGCAATTGGAGCGGCCCCGATACCCGAACAGATGTGGGATCGACTCTTTAGGGAAATGAGGGGAGTGAGTGAAAAATGAGGGGAGCTCAGGGTGAGCGATTGGAAGGAAAGATGGGAGACATGAACAATAAAATTGAGGCTCAGAGTGAGCGATTAGAAAAAATGGAGTCACAAGGGAATGAATTGAGGGGGATAATAAGGGAAGCTCGTGAACGATTGGAGGCCTGTAGTAAACAAAGGGATGCCCGTATTAAAGAAACAAAACCCCATGTGAACAAACAAAGGAAGGACGAAAGAATGGTGCCAATGGGGCCCAGGAGAAGCCAAGGGTGGCAGAATTTGAATCGGAACAGGGGGAAGCCAAATTGGGAATTGCACCGGGAATGGCAACTGAAGGAAATGGGGAAGGTAGGGAAGGAAATTTACAGGTAAATGGAGGAGGTTTCCCACATCGTGGCCTGGAGGTTTATCGGGGCCGGGTGGATGCCCAAACACATCAACAGGGGGATGAATTTGAATCCTTGCAGCACCAGGGTGGTGGTTCAGAGCAAGAATGGATAACAATAGGGCGGGGGGGGGGGGGGGGGTCCGGGTAACGGAGCCGGACCGGGTATTTATTGGGGAATGCCTGATGGAGCCAGAATTGATGGGGGATGATTATGAGCATATGACCCAGCGGCTGGGGACCTGGGACAGTCCCATAGAGGACAAGTTTGACCAGGCCCAATGGAGTTTCGGGGAGGAGGTGAGTCGGTCCGAGGAGGAGGTTGAGGTGACCGAGGGGACCCTCACCATGCACTCTGATTGGGCAACGGAGGCTCCGAAATTGCATACCCAGCTGGGGGAGTGTGTTGGCTCCGGGCTGGATTCGGACAGAGAGGGATCGGGAGATAGAGCCTCTGGAAATTTGGTCCCAGTAGGGAATGTGGACCAGCTGCAGGGAGGGGCAGAACAACCTGAGGGAATTGTTACCTGCAGCTGTGGTTTGGCACAGGTGGAAACTGGAAATGAAAATTGTTAAAAGGAAATTTAAAGTTAAATTAAAATGGGAAATTGATTTGGAGCAGCCTTGGTGGGAGTTGGTCCCCGGGCTGTGGAATTTGGACCAGGAGAGGTCATGGGGGATGGCCTCGGACAAAAGTTGCCCCTTTCGAAATTTGGTGATGCCAGCCAGTTGGAGGGCTGTGCTGGCGAGATTTGGACGTGGGGTCCAGCCATGGGTGTCGTGGTACGGCCTGGGCCCCACAGGGGGTCTGGTGGAGTGGGGCGTCCCTTGTCCAGCGGGGCGCCGCCTGAGCGTGTGGCTCGGGCAGACAGGGACACCGGACCCTGGTGGGGGTTAATACCTCTAGGGGGGAGGGGGGGTCCGAGGTGGTTTCTCAAGCCTGGGATGGCATTTATTGAGGACCACTAGGGGGAAGTGTTTTGGGTCGCGCTTCGGACGGTCAACTTGGGCCTGATGTGGTGACCGCCCGGGCATGCGGCCTGACACGCTCTCCCTGAGACTCTGGGACAGCCAGCATGTGGTGACCTGACATGCTGTGCTGGGCTATGGACGCGGGTCGAACCGCGTGGACAGGAATGAGATAGCCCACCGGAGAACCATTGGGGCATCTGTGGAACGTGATGGTGTGAGAGTGACCTTCCACAGATGGTCCGTTATGATTTATTGGACTCTTGGTTTGGGAAGAGAGCCATGGGAATGTGATCGGGAATGTGTAACGTGCCGAGCATATGGGCCATGCTCGGCTGGCATGTGTATGGCAAAGTATCTTTCTTTGGTGAGGTTAGTGAAATGTGAAAAATGTTTGGCATGGGTAATCTCGCGGTTATATGCAAATTTAAGGGTGAATTTTGAAATGGCATGGTGGATACTGAGAGCAGTGTCACCATTATTGATACAGGTGTGCTAGACCAAAGTGTCGGAGGCTGTGATAAAAATTGATAGGTTAGCAGAACACAGCCTTCAACTGGTTGCGGGGGCGATTGCGCCAATATTTGGAACGCGGGTTATGGGGATGAAGTTGTGTAGTTGCGGGTCAACGTGGTGCTATGGGTGTCCGAGGTGTGTGGACCATGTCTTCTGGGTGGGTCTCCTGGTGGAGCATCGCTGTCGACTGGACCTTGGTGTGGTCAAGTGTGGGTGGGCACTGGGGGCTGCGGTTCTGTGGATTGGGGGATGAGGGCGGCGTAGGTGACGTGCTGGGAAAGCCACGCACTGCGACCGTCTCCCCCAGGGCCGAGGTTGTGCGTGCGGTAGTGTTGTTGGCAGCAGGTGCTCACCACATTGGCCAGCTGGGGCTGGTGCAGCTGTGTTCCTCGCAGGGGGGCCGAAGGATGGATGGTGGGTCGCACCCTTATGGATGCTCATGGGCGATGTTGGCGTTTTGACTGCTCACCTTGTCCCGATGACCCTTGCACGGTAGAGGTGCAGAGCTGTTGTGGTCACAGGTAGTTGTGCAGTGATAATCACCGTTGGATGCGGACCCACATACCTGCCAGTATAGTGGGGAGAAAAGTGAAATTTGGTGAAATTTGTTCGGCCCAATGATAAATTTGGGGATTGTGAAGGGTGCATGGCACTTTTGGACCTGACCAACCCCATAACACAGCCGCCCCCCCCCCTGGAACCATAGCAGGAGCTATGGTTCCAGGGGGGGGGGGCTGTGTTATGTCGGGGGGTAAAGGAATATCTAGAGCCAGGTTGATCTGTATCGGTAACATGCTTCGACTGTCGCGATAGGGAATCCACCCTGTAATAAGTTCTGTGTTTTAGGCGGTTTGTCGGGATAAGAGTATACCTGTGAACATACAAGGATGTTCCAGTGTTAAATAGTGGAGGGACTAAGATAAACCCCTGTGTGTCAGTCCTGGAAATCATTCCTTTGTCCCTTATGGCAACGCACTCCTATAAACACTTAGATAGGTCCTCAGTGCGCAACAGTAATTAAATTCCCTTCCCTTACAAAGACTGTGGAAAACAGGCAGAAAGCCAGGACGGGGCGCCGCCGATGGGGCCGCAGCCAGCCACACCACCAGCTGGCCTAGCAACCAGCCTCGTGGCAAGGCTGGGAGCCACGCCCAGGAGGACTGTTGACTGGGCAGGGAGAGGGGCGAGCAATACCAGTGCGGGAGGCACTCGGCCAATGAGAGAGCACCAGCAAAACAGAAGATTGGAGGAGAGTCGACAAAGGTTATAAAAGGGCTCGCGGGACGACATTTTGTCTCTCTCTTTTTGGCTCTCTCTCTCGTCTGGCTCTTGGCTTCTTCGCTGGGCTCTTGTTTCTTCGCTGGTCTCTTGGTGCTGCACGACATCTTTTGCTCTCTGCACTTCTCTTCTTCGTGCTGATGGTTCGCTCTTGGTGTGGAGTGGTGCTTGGAGCGGTCCTTCTCGGTGCTTCCAGAGCTTGGAGTCGTGCTCGGCACTTCGCGGTGCTGTTGGTGCAGGGAGCGAGTGTTGGTACTGGAGCGAGGGACCTCGTGGTGTGCTGCGGAGCGAGTCGCATCGGGGCCTGGCGAAGCGAGCGGGCGGACGAAGGGTTTCCTTGCACTGGAGCTTGAAGCTGTGTGTGGACGGTGGACAAGACGACGGACAGATAAGGCCACACACCACATTTTCCCGTACATAACGAACATTTTATTTCCCTTCATTCATTTTCCCTTGTCTGTATCCAAAATCTGTGAGTGGGGACGTCCCGATTAGGCGATCTATTTACCGGCGCGTGATTTTCCTGTCCCGCTATTCATTGTAAAATAACCCTTGTATTATTTTTCTGTATATATATATGTATATATATATATCTTAACGCAGTTCTCCGTGTGGTTTATTTAATTTGCAGCGGCATTGGAGACACCCCGGGAACAGGTAAGACTGCAGGGATCTCGTGCCGTCCCTCCATCCCGCATAATTTTGTATAGCTTTCTGTCTTTGAGTCCGCCATTGAGTTTTCGCCTCAAGAGCTAAGGCCTTCGCAATCGGCTTCCGTGACCGTCTGATTTTTATCAAAGGTGGCCACACGACAATATATATATATATAATTATATATATATTTATATATATTTATTTTTATATTTATATATACATAGTCATGGCCAAAAATATTGGCACCCTTGCACTTTTTTCAAATACCTCACAATTTTCTCCAAAAATAAGTTGAAATTTACAAGTATTTGGTCTCCACAATTCTTTATTTCACCGTTAATATTACAGAACATTTGTTTTTGATTCAGAACTTAATATATCCTTTTAAATCAGAAAATAAAAAGAAATGGCATTGACAAAATTATTGACATCCTAGACTTAATATTTGGTAACCCTAGACTTAATATTTGGTAGCACAGCCTTTGGACAAAATAACTGCATTCAAGCGCTTCCTATAGCCCTGAATGAGCTTCCTCCACCTCTCTACTGGCAGTTTGGCCCACTCTTCTTGTGCAAACTGCTTCCAGTTCTCCCAGATTTGAAGGGTACCTCCTCCCAACTGCTGTTTTCAGATCTCCCCACGGGTGTTCAATGGGATTTAGAGCTGGACTCAATGCTGGCCACTTCAGAACAATCCAACATTTGTCTTGAACCATTCCTGGGTGTTTTTTAAAGTGTGTTTGGGGTCATTGTTCTGCTGTAAGACCCATGACCTTTGATGGAGACCCAGCTTTCTTGCACTGGGTTGAACATTGTGCTCCAAAATTCCTTTGTTCATGATGCCATGCGCACATTCAAGGCGCACCCAGTGCCAGAGGCAGCACAGCAACCCCAAAACATCACTGAACCTCATCCAATGTTTGACTGTAGGGAAGGTGTTCTTTTCTTTGAAGGCTTCCTTTTGTTTTCTGTAAACATAGAGATGTTGTGCTTTACCAAAAAGCCCCAATTTGGTCTCATCTGTCCACAGAAGGATTTTGGCTTGTTGAGGTGTGTTTTGGCAAGCTCCAGTCGGGCTTTCTTATGTCTCTCTCTCAGCAGTGAGGTCCTCCTGGATCTCCCACCATAGAACCCTCTTTCATTGAGTTGGCGACGGATGGTGCGAGTTGAAACTGTCGTACCTTGTGTCTGAAGGTCAGCTTGAATTTGTTTGGCAGTTGATCGAGGTGCTTTCTCCACTATTCGAACAATCCTTCACTGCAATCTTCGATCAAGTTTTCTCTTGTGGCCACGTCCATGGAGGTTGACTGCAGTGCCATGCGCCTTAAACTTCCTGATAACATTATGTACGGTGGACACAGGAACATCAAGGTCTCTGGAGATGGACTCGTAGCCTTCAGATTGTCCATGCATGGCTGCAATCTTGTGTCTGACCTCCTCAGACAATTCTCTGGTATTCTTTCTTTTCTCCATGCTCATTGCAGTACACGCAGTGACACAAAACAGCAGAATGACTCCTTTTCTCTATTCAAAATGGTTGAATGAGTGATTTTTATATTGCAGGCACCTGCAACGCACCACAGGTGAGTTCAATTCCAAAGTAAAGGAGAATCACCTGCTTGAAATTTAATTATTTCTAACAACTTCTGAAAGGTGCCAATAATATTGTCTGGGCCATTTTAGGATTTATGTGTGGAATAAGCTTAGATTTCCTAATTTTTTCAGCTTTTTTGTTTTGTTCTACTGCAAACCAAAGAAATACATATGTGGATACCAAAAGTTTTTTTAATGTCAACAATTTTATGGAAGAAATGATGCATTATTTGAAAAAAGTGCAAGGGTGCTGATATTTTTGGCCACGACTGTATGAAGCATGTTAACATTCAAATAAACATGTAAATAAAAAAAATAAAAACGAGTTTTACCTTTTTAATTGATTCCAAAACAGTGTCGAGGTGGTTTTTACAAAACAGCGAGGTGAGTGAGGGTAAACATATTGTGTACGTACTCTGCCATAAATAGAAAACACAATACTTAGCTCGGGATGATGATGATGACTGTTCCATGAGCTCTGCTGGGTAGTTTTGTGTAGCGTCATGTCTATCATGGTTGACCACAAGCCTTCAGTCCCGGGTGCCTCGTGGAAACGTTTGTAAATCCACAATGATTTCTCCCGTATCACTGGTCCACTCAAAGAGGTAAAACAGCTATGATTTCTCCGGAGTCATATCGCCAGTGCACTCAAAAGCACTTTTTCCGTTTACTCCTTGATCCAAGCATTAACCGCTTTTTCCATCCTTTCAATATGATGATCGCGGGACGAGAAGGAGACTTTTACGCTTTGCTGGCTGGAACACTTACACAGATGTTTTACTCACGTTTACCGCACAGTCAATTCGTTGATCCCGTCATGGCGGCCCACAGATAATACCGCACTTTCACCTCTTCTCAACGTATCTAGCAACTTGATTCTTTAGCACAATGTCATAACCTTTCTCTGTCTTTTGCCACAATTGATTTTGTCCATCGTTTTACCTCTGGGCACCATTATTAACAGTTGTGTGGCTACTAGATTTTGTTGATATAGCATTACAGGATTTCCATATGTCATTTTCTGTTTGATGACGATTCATTATTAAGAGTGCTTTAAGAGTGCATTGAATGTGTTTCCCAATCGTGCTTTTCATCTTTTAAACTAAGCTTTGTTCCCATATGCTAGTCTGATTACTACAATTAACGGTGCTCGAGAAACAACAAAAGGCTCGTAATTGGAAGTAGTCATATGCAAGCAATGACTCATCTCATCTCAAAAACCGTGATTGGTCGAAGTGAAATACCGCGATAACAGAATCGGGACACAACAGGTTGCTCACGATTGGTCGCTCACGATTGGTCGAAACCCACGATATTAGAACCTTCTATTTGAGGGTTTACTGTATTGATGATGAAAAAGAATAACAATTTCATAAACAAGACGTTTGATGACAGTTTCGTCACAGTTAACGCTGGTAATGTGTTTGACTCCATTGGACAAGTTATTGGTGTTTTAATTTCAATTTTTTAATTCATGAGGGATGATTGATGTTTGAAAATCTCATGATTGTTTTTGTAGGGATTTTGATTCTGGCACGTCTTTCAATCTCCTTCCTTTTCCTTTGACATATCCAAGGTCTGGTGCTGGCCCTTCGTTACCATCTCCAGCTGTCTATGATGAAGGAGGACCCAAGATGGAGAAAAGAGACAAGGCGTCTGGAAAAGAAGAGGGAGGCTCAGGTAAAGGGAGGGGAGCAGGCACTTTGGGGAGAGGGAGAGGTGGTCAGCGAACGAGGGGAGACACAATGGGGAAGGAGAGATCTGAGGAAGTGGGCAAAGGAAAGCAGGAAAGAGCACCTGCTGCTGACTCCAAACGACGTGCGAAGGCCCGAGCTGGTGATGCCATATTGCAGTTTGATCTGAACAACTTTGCCAGTGAGTCATATGTGCAATTGGATGGCTTTATACATGCTATCTATAAATATGATTGTACACACCTACTAAGTGTTTTTAATTGCATTTATTTATTTATTTATTTTCCTCTTATTTTTATTTGTTTATTTTTGCCACTCTGTTCCTTATGTGCCTTTCTCAATCTTCCACACTCCTCCCACCTCACTAAAAGGTGTGGTGGTAATAGATGATCCAGAAGGAGGAGCCGTGAGTAGGGTTGAGGATGAAGGTGATGAGGGGTTGGGTACCGGAGGGGATGGGCTGGGTGACGTCGGGGTTGAGTTTACCCCCGTCATATCACGGAGACAGCGGAGGGACGAGGGGAGGAAGCGGAAAGTAGAACCTGAAGAGAGTGGAAAAGAAAAGATCGAGGTAAGAAAGATGTCTGCATCGGAAAGTGAGGGCAGTTTAAGGAAGTAAATATTGATGGATGTATTTGAGAGGAAGTAAGGTGGAGCATTTTGTAGCAGAGCAGTACGGCTGCACAGATTTATATACAGCATATATATTTTAATCCTTTTTCTTCAGGGAAATACTATGGTATTCTCTTTATTTATCAGAGCCTGCTTCCTTCTGTTTGTGGTTTTCTGCCTTCGTTTTTCACCTTTAAATCAGTCAATTCAGTCATGAAAATGAATGAATAAAAAGCCACGCATCATTCACTTCCTTTTTCCTCATTATTTACACACAATGCTGTATTCAGATGTATTCACATTCAACAATTGCTGTTTCGTTTAATGCAATAAGAATATGTGAAAGTTTTGCACGATTTTTATTTAATTATTTAAATCTTTGTTTCAGGCAAAACTGAAACAGTCAGAGAGAAACGTAGCAAAGTTGCCCCCACGACTTGCTCGGAACAGAAATATGGGATTAAAGTCTCACTCGTCGAGCTCAACTCCGGATTCTACCAACGTCCCTTTGCGTAAAAACTCTGGTTCCAAATCAAATCTCTTCCCTTCCAAGCCACAGCAACATACCCTCCACCAGACTGAAGCTTCAAATCCTGTTGCTCCACCCTTACTTTTGGATCCTCCCTTTCCCAATGGAAAGTTGCTTAAATCCCACTCATCAGCTCTTCCCTCCACCACTGAACCTTCAGTTTCAGCATCTCAATTGAATCTCGAACATTCAAATCCGAACACCTCGGTGTTAAAAGCACATGGAACCGAACCATTTGAGACTGTGTTACCGTCGACTGGAGGTGGTCGTGGGGTTGTGCAGAATGGGAGACCTCGAGATGTCCCAGGTGAGAGATATAGTATGAGCGACTTGGCCTGTATATATTTTTCCGTGAATGGTCTGCTTATGACCCAGGCCCACATAATATCTCGGTATTTCTTTGCAAGATTCATTTGATATGATAAGAATAACTTGAGGGCTCAAGTTGGGGCTTGACTCCTTCCTGCATTTGCATTGCCCTCCTTCCTTTTCCTCCACAGTTGCTGCACCACCTGTTACAAATGCCTGGGCCAAACCCCTGAACAGTCTGCAGGTGTGTCATCTGTTTGCATTATACCGGCAGCTCTTTGACGCAGTCTGTCTTTGTTTGTAAATCTTTATTTTGCTTGTTTGACTCGGTTATGCACTTGTTCCTTTTGTCTTAACCTTTGCTTATGTCAATTAGTTGAGGTTGCTGTATTTATTTTGTCTCTTAATTTGCATTCTAAATCTATTTTTTAAACGTCTGTCTGTTTTGCAGAGGTAGGTTTTGGTTTTTGCAGAGGTTTTGCATTTACCTTTGAACCATCTCATCCGTTTGATATTCGGCCCCATTATATGCCGTCCGATTGATGCTTCACAGGCAGAGCGTTGCATCATAAGGTGTGCCGTCCCTCGGATGGATGTGAAGCTGGATGTCCCGTGAGATTGGTGCATAATAAAGATTAATTGGTGGATGTTAAAGATCCCTTCACGATAAGTTGGCGAGTTATTGCCAGCAGCCTGAATTAATTGCAAATTCCTACCAAAATCACCTGCCAAAAAACAAACATCAGGCCTGGCCAGTCGTCAGTTCATGAAAACTTTAGGCTAAACTTCCCTCTCGGCCGACCCCATAAAGAACGTGGGATTATTTGGGGGCTGTTGAAGAAGGAGTAGTTGTAGTTTTTGTCTCGGTTTCTCTCTCTAGTTCTTCAGCTGCTACCTTGGCTAGCACTCATTTTGCATCAACCGCTCAGTTGTGTTAACTGGATTATAAAATCAAAAGCAATCACTTAAGACTGTCAAAGAAAACTTTTCCACATCCATGTCAGTTTTGCATGTATCCACCAATTAGGTCTTGGGTGCTGGTGGTCCATAGTACTCTTCTCTTTATCTTTATTTTTCCACTTCACTGTCTGTCAAGCCTCTCCTTTTCCTGCCAATCTCTCCCGTGTCCCTACTGTTAAAGTTTAAAGGGTTCCACAACTGGTTCTCTTGTATTGCTAGTTTGTGAGTTGCAAAATTGGAGATTTTTCAAGTGCAGGGATTTTTCAAGCTGGGAGGTGTGACGATTTTCAGAAAACTCGTACACAGTTATTTTTAGTCGAATTTCAATTTTTATTTTTTTAAAAGACTACATATATAATGCCATTTAATACACTGCAACAAAGACATTAAAAAAATGTAATTCATGTTTGAATTGGGTATAACAATGCAAGTGGGGGGTCTAGCGCATGCGTGATGGCTGTTGGTTACTCGTTGTTAGGCGCCATTTCAGTAGCCATGGGGCTGTGGACGATTGAACATCGCGTCTTTGTTGTTGAGACGTTTATTCAAACGGGTAGTTCGGTGGTGCTTACACAGCGCAGATTTCGTACTCACTTCAATGTTGGTCGACGTGGCGCCGTTCCGTCTCGAAACACAATATTGAAGTGGGTAAAAAAATTCAGGACAACTGGATCTGTGAGGCCGGGAGCAGCTCGGGGAGGTGATCGAACCGTTAGGACCCCGGAAAACATCGAAAGGGTTCGACAAGCTGTGGAGGCCAGCCCTCATCGGTCAGCGGTACGGCACGCTCGCGCTCTACGGATGTCAGACAGATCAGTTCATCGAATTTTGCACTTGGACCTTCATTATCACGCGTACAAAATCATGGTGGTTCAAGAACTGCAGCAGAATGATTTCGTACGGCGGTTTACGTTCGCAGAAAGAATGCTGGAACTGCTGAGGGATGCTGCTGTGCTGAGAAATGCTGGAACTTTTCCGCGCGTCTGCAAGAATGCTTGGACAAGAACGGCCGCCATTTAGATGATGTCATTTTTCAAACATGAATTACATTTTTAAAATGTCTTTGTTACAGTGTATTACATGGCATTATATATGTAGTCTTTAAAAAAAATAAAAATTGAAATTCGACTAAAAATAACTGTGTAAGAGTTTTCTGAAAATCGTCACACCTCCCTGACGGACCCTGTATATTGGTCGGTTGCATTTGTTGTTCTCTGTTTGTCTGTTTGTCACTCGCCTTCAGGTCACAATTCTAAACCGATCGTTATGAAACTTCACCAGTTGTGGAGGTCGTCACAATTGAGAAGCCTATTGATTTTGAGGTCAAAGGTCACCTGGAGGTCTAATTTCTAAAATCGCCATTTTTCATCCGATTGGCTTGAAAATTGAACAGCATTTGCACATTGAGCCACAAAATAGGGAAACCAATTATTTTGAGTTCAAAAGGTCAAAGGTAAACTCAAGGTCAAACCTCCAAAATCATAAATTTTCATCTGAAACATCAATTTTCATCCGATTGACTTGAAAATTTAACAGCATTTGCATGGTGCCTCACTGAATTGGGAAACCAACTATTTTGAGGTCAAAAGGTCAACTCTAGGTCAAACTTCTAAAATCATCAATTTTCATCTGAAAAATCGTCACTTTTCATCCTATTTACCCGAGCTTTGATCAAGATGGTCATTTTTAATCTTGATGAAATGGACAGTTTGATGGCTCAATGGCAAGCTTTTCTTGGGTGGGGGGGGGAGGGGTTGCAAGTATCGTGCTCTGCATGACGTCTTCTTGTTTGATTTATTAATCTTAACTTTAAATCGCCTATATAATTAGTGGTAAATTTGGCATGTCAGTATCGATGCCATCTTGTCAAAACACTCCAGACAGCATTACTGGATTACTGAAGTTGAGGCTCATGGTAGAGCTAGAACAGAGGGACACATGGAGGATGATGGATTATGGGGAGAGATGGTGGAAGATGTAGGGATGAGCAATCTGGATACAAGCTCAATCACACGTAAGGGATTGATAGGGAAAAGCAGGGATGAAAGGGCAATGGAACAAATGAATGGAGGACAAAACACAATAACCTGGAAAGGAATGAGTAAGTTTGGTGAGGTTTAATGTAAACAGCCATATGAGGAGGGAAACAGCCATATTGAAGCCCAAATGTATGCTGATCATTTTTCCATCTGTGTTTGCTGACTTGGAGATGTTTTATTTCATTTTACTTTTATCTCATATATTTTAACCTCCTCTTCTTTTTGCCTTTCTTTTTTCTTTGTCTCTCACCTGGACAAGCAAATGTCAGTTTCTTGCTTGTCGGTACCTCACAATGGTTTTGTTTTAGCTGTAGTCTGTAGTAATGATGTGTAAACCTTCCTTTTGCCTGTTTTTGATTGATGTAAAATGGATGACCTCAATGCTGGTTTGTTCGGATGCCAGTTGACGTACATATCTCCGTTTGTTTTTCTCCATGCTTGCAGCCCTCCTCCACAGCTTCTACTCCAGTCTTCTCTGCTCAGCTCAAGCACACTGTTACTGTTTGTGCACCTTCTGTACAAACTACAGAGTTGCGGCCGAAAGAGCAGAGATTGAATGGACGCTCTCGGCCAGAGACCAATACACAGAAAGATGTGGATGAAGGCTCTGGGGTAAGGAGCATATGGAATTATAACTATATGCGGGTTTAAACCCCAACCAGGTCATACCAAATGCTTTTAAAATGGTATGTGCTGCTTTGTCACTTGACGCTCAGCATTTAAAAGGATAAAAGCATGGGCAATCCCCATAGGTTGGCATCCATGGGGAGGAGGAAATTCCTCATTAGGAAATGCCCCACTGACCGGTGAGAAAAGCGATGCCATTGTCGTAACATCGCCGGTACCCAGAGTATCCCGGGTAGTGACGGCACTTCCCTCTATCTCAGTTGCTGTTTGTCTCATCTAAGATCAAAAAGTCAAAGGTCAAGACTGCATAAAATCATCAATTTTCCTTTTGTATATTTTTAACTGTTTGCATATTGTTTAGCATATGGAAGAAGAAGAAGTCATCTGAATACAAACGGACGTGGACGGGCTTTGCATTTTCAGATATTCTCTAGTTAACTCTTATATTTATTCCCCCTTTAAAAAAACCTTGTGTCTTGTGTCTTGTCTGTTTGTCTATGTGTGTGTGAGATGTCAGCTCTATTACAAGCCTTAGATCTTGTATAACAAAAACAATCACATACACTATAATTTTGATAGGTGTATTAAAATGTAGCAATCAGAATAAAAAGACTCGCCTCATGTAGATTGGTGCCATGTGTACCCTTAAGTTAAGTTGTCTGTTGGTGGTCATGTTTGGTGATTAATTCCCTTCCAATTGAAAAGCTTATTAAGGACTAGCCGAAAGCACCCGGCGTTGCCCGGGTTCTTTTTGAGTGAATTTACTACTATAATTGAGCTTTTACTCGCGGCCATATTAGATTGACTACTATAATTCAGCTCAGCTTTTAATTGTGAAATGGGCCCAGCCCGGCCGCGGCGGCCTCGACCGGCCTCGCCACCTAGCCTATAACCTTCCCGGGGCCCGTCCCGACATTTTTAGTATTTTTTGATTGAATTTACTACTATAATTCAGCTTTTACTCGTGGCCGTAGAAGATTGACTTCTATAATTCAGCTTAGCTTTTAATTGCGAAATGGGCCCAGCCCGGCCGAAGCGGCCTCGACCGGCCTCGCCACCTAGCCTATAACCTTCCTGGGGCCCGTCCCAACATTTTTTGTTTCAGAGGTTTCCTCCTATCTTTCACCGTTCAGGAGATTTGCGCGTGCAGACAAACAAACAAACAAAAACTTTATTATATATATATAATAACTAGCCGAAAGCACCCGGCGTTGCCCGGGTTCTTTTTGAATGAATTTACTACTATAATTCAGCTTTTACTCGCGGCCATAGAAGATTGACTACTATAATTCAGCTCAGCTTTTAATTGTGAAATGGGCCCAGCCAGGCCAAGGTGGGCCTCGACCGGCCTCGCCACCTAGCCTACAACCTTCCCGGGGCCCATCCCGACATTTTAAGTTATTTTTGAATGAATTTACTACTATAATTCAGCTTTTACCCGCGGTCGTAGAAGATTGACTTCTATAATTCAGCTCAGCTTTTAATTGCGAAATGGGCCCAGCCCGGCCGAAGCGGCCTCAACCGGCCTCGCCACCTAGCCTATAACCTTCCCGGGGCCCGTCCCGACATTTTTAGTTCTTTTTGAGTGAATTTTCTACTATAATTCAGCTTTTCCTTGCAGCCGTAGAAATTGACTTCTATAATTCAGCTCAGCTTTTAATTGCGAAATGGGCCCAGCCCGGCCGGGGCGGCCTCGACCGGTCTCGCCACCTAGCCTAAACCTTCCCGGGGCATGTCCCGACATTTTCTGTATTAGAGGTTTCCTCCTATCTTTCACGGTTCAGGAGATTAGCGCACGCAGACAAACAAAACCTTTCTTTTATAATACAGAGAGATAATAGATGGATAACGATTATTGAGGATAATAACCACCATTTAGAGGCCATTTTTCCCCGCAAGCGGGGGTTGGCCTTTTTCGGGAACTGTGGTTGTTGTTGTTTTTCGGTCCCCTTTTTGAAGCAATGTTTTACGGCCGGATGCCCTTCCTGGCGCCAACCCTTTTTGCCGCCTTTAACGACAAGCAGGGAATTACCAGTGAACTGGTACTCAATTAGCCGACCTCGGAAGGATGACAGGCTGAGTCAACCCCCCTGGCGTTAATTCAGCGATTGACCGGGATTCGAACCCAGGATCCTAGGATCCTAAGCCGGCACCCTAGCCGCTAGCCCAACACCAGGGACACCTATTGAGGATAATAGTAACGTTGAAAAGACACAATGCACACTTTAAGTTTTAATCAAATTGTTTTCTGTACTTCTAAATAAAAAGGGGAAAAACAAAGTGAACAGAAAGTTTTGTTGCTTAATGTCTCAAATGAAAGCCATGCAAATGCATTCAAGTTGTTTTTTAGCTCACCTGGAGCGAAGTTCAGGGGAGCTTATGCGATCGCGCGTTGTCCGTCCGTCAGTCCATAAACACTTGAAACTTCTTCTCCGAAACTGCTGATGGGATTGCGACCAAATTTGTCACAAATGATATTTGTTGTGTTGTGACTAAAGTTTGTTCATGGTATTAAAAAAAAATTGGGGTTTAAGGGAGTCTTCCAGGGTCAAAGTGGATGCAGGTTTGACTCCCCAAAATAGGAATTTGCTTTTTCCTCTGAAACTATACGCACAATTTTGATGAAACTTGACCTCAACCTTCATCCCCATGATGTGCTGAAGTTTGTTCATGGCACTAAGGAAATCGAAGTCTAAGGAGGTTAACGGGGGGGGGGGGGGGGAGGTCAAAGTGGGTCCAGGTTTGATCCCCCCCCCCCCCCCCAAAATAGGTATTTGCTTTTTTCCTCAGAAACTACACACGCAATTTTGATGAAACTTGACCACAATCGTCACCACGCGTGATGTACCAAAGTTTGTTCACGACATTTTAAAAATGTGCCCCTTAGGGGTCTACGTGGTTGGGGTCGCCCCCCCCCCCCCGCCCCCCAAAATAGGTATTTGCTTTCTTCTCAGAAACTACACATGCAATTTCGATGAAACGTGACCGCAACCTTCATAACCCGTGATTTACCAAAGTTTATTCACGGCGTTAAAAAAATTATTCCCCTTTGAGGTCTACGGGGTGTGGGGGGTGGCCCCCCCGAAATAGGTATTTTTTTTCTTTGTTTAAAGTCTTATGATTATGTTAGTATGATTCTACATGCTGCCCTGTCTTCGAGCAACCATTGAAATTGGTTTAAAATACCTTTAGTCAGTGCAGTATACTGTTTATTCTACCTGAGTTGTTAGTGCCAGGGGTTTTGTCCCTATGTTTCTCAATAGAACCCAGGTGACGTTGCAATCCGGTATACGTTGCTAGTTGCAATCCTTGGGACCTATTTTTTTTATTTATAATAAAAGACAATATAAGTTGATATGCATGTACATATTTAAATGTTATCTATCTGCTATATATTGTGATGGTATCAGGAATAATTATGTCTAACAGGGTCCTCATGCCTTTGATGACCTAATGCTACCTATTAGTGACCTAATGACCTCACCAAAGGACCACTCCCTCAATGCGCACCTGAGCACTTATTTTTCGCAGTATTTACACAGGCACAAGTGGAACCATGTGTGCAACTAATCGCTACCGAAGCGAAACAGGGGGACAAAACTTTTTGTAGCAGGAGTTGAAGACTTGCGGCTGGGATGGGTGGGGGGGGGGGGGGGATTGGTGGTGGTTTGAGGTCTCATTTTACAGTATGTGGATTTCCATGGGTTCCTGCCAATATTCTGTCAAAAGACATTCATCGACTTAGTTTTTGTCGACTTAGTCCGTTTATTTATTTCACTGAAAAACCTTAGCAGTCTTCGCAGTTGGTGACTATTATGCGGACTTGGAGTTGGGGTTGGGGGAGGTTGACCTGAAGAAAAGCAGGTGAGCTAAGTGATAGAGTTGGGAAGGGAGTTGAGGACTTTAGATTGGGTAGGGTGAGATCTTGAAGAAGAAAAGGGGAGCTGCAGGCCTGGGTTGATGACTTGAAAAAAGGGAGAGTGCAGTTCAGAGAGTAGGAGGGGGGGAGGGAGGGAGCAGAGAAGGGACAGAGTTTGGAAAGGGGGATCGAGGCTTTGGGTTGGGTTGAGGATTTGTAGAAGAAAGGGGGAGGAGAGGGCAGAGAGTTGGGGTGAGGGGAGAGAGGTGACAGTGCGCTGGTACAGGGGGTTTGAGGATTTGGGGCAGGGAGGAGTCTGCAGACTTGGAGAGACACTGGAATTGCCATCTGGCTATAATTTGTATTTATCTCTCATAATATCTCAAAACTTATACCTTTGTATTGTTATGGTTAAACTTTTCTCTCTCTAAACACCTTCACCACTTATTCGTTTTTGTAAATTTTTGTATCTGTGTCATTTGCAACCTGCCATCTTTAACTATGTGCACATCTTCATGACTTTAATTATTGCCTGTGCAACCTGGTCAACTTCTTCTTCATAAACACTCTGCTTCCATACCTGTCTGTCTGTTCCCCCTCCCCCCCCCCCCCCTGCCATATCCATACCTGCTTGTACCCCTGATTCCAACTCCATGCTTGCTTGCCCCTCTTTTCCCCCAAGCTTCCAGTGTTATAACATTTTTCTTCATGTCCTTTTCCAGCCCCTTTTTCCTGAACCATCGGCGTTGCTCATTACTCCTCCCGAAGGCTCTTTGATCCCTAGCTCTGAGGGTGAGGGCATGGAGAGAAGGGAAGAGGAATGCAGCGAAGAGAACAGTGGAGAAAGAGAGAATGAAGCTCTTGAAACTACCAACATTGGGAACATGGTTATTACTCATTCTTTGTCTTCCTTACTCCTCCTTCCTTAATCAATCCTAAGCTTATCTGTCTCCACATTACCATTTCAGGCAGTTTATTGAAAACCTGTCAGCCATGTTTGTTTCCATTCTGGAACCTTTTTATTACTTTTATAATTTATTTGTTATAATTCCTGCATCGTGAGCAAGTCCACAATATAATTGCGGTTATAGGTTGACTGATTGCTTAATTCACTAAACTGGCATGAAGTGAAACTGTTCATGGTTTTAATTATGTGACGAGCTTTGTTTACTGTTTGTAGGGCAAGAGGAGATAGTTCTCGGTAAAATACATTCAGAGAAGTGTTTGTCCAACTGTAAAGATAGCGGAATAGTATGAACAGAGACAAAACGAGTGACTTGTGTGTTGCGACTCAACACCTGATCCTTGTACCCAACACCAGCCTACCTTGCTGTCTGAGCCGACAAGTCCTTCGATAGTATCTCCCTCGTCCTCAGATCTCACGCTGAAGGTAAGCAAATCGTTTTGGGGGAAATGTTGTTATTATTCGATTTCCTTCAAACTAGTTATTTTACACAGTTTTATGCTGTGTGAATTATTCTGTCGAAGTGCATGATAATACTTCCCGAGTTACCTGGTAGTTTGGAGGGCGGGAGCGGTTTTTGGACCTCACTTCTCGGGATCACCTTTAGTTTTGTGACACGTTTAATTTGTGGTTCCTTAAGGCGTCCTACTAATATGAGATGGAACTGCATGCTCCCTTCCATTCTTACAACCTCTTCCTCATTGTTGTGCATTTCACCTGTTGACAGATGGAATCTGCTCGAAAAGCCTGGGAACGATCTCCTCGGGGAAGAGCTACTGTACCCCCTCCACCTCCCGTGGCTTCTCCTTCCCTCCCTCCTTCACCCCTTTCTCCTCGCCTAATGTCATCGTCCCCGAGCACGCCCACAGCCAATCAGGTTGCTGTGGTGATTGGCCCGGCAATGGGAGGGGCCTGCCTCTCTCCCTCAACGGGGGCTCAATCCACCCCTGCTGCAATAGTTCTTTCTATTGGTGGGTTTTATTGATATGAGATTTATAATAAAGTTCATATTTACCATTACCTCACGTTAATTTTTTTAATGCAATAATATTGAATACAGTAATTCATAATGTTCAAAAGAAAAATGCATTCCAATAATGCAACAAAACATCAATTCAACAATAGATTGGATGTCCCACACACGGACACACTGTCTGCCATTGTGACGTTGTGGCAGAACTCCAACATTTATCTTCTTTCAAGGGAAACTTAACTCGAATGTCAAAAAACTAAGGACACAATTTGTTCATTTTCAACAATATTAAGAAAATCTATATTTTCATTGTTGAAGTGAATAAAATGCAGTTGTCACTGATCTCTTAATGTTCGAGGACAAATGGACTATGAATCCTGTGTTTTTCTGCAGCATGAGGACTTGTATTTGTCTTTTATTGATGATGACCTCACGACAGACCTTGACATCTATGTAAGCACGTTTGAGTGGAGAACTTCGAATGTGCTCATCGTGAGAACCAAACTCTGACTTACAGTTTGTCAGAGCTGGTCACACCATGGACTTTGGTCTTGGCGATAAACTAGATCCGTGAAGTGGTTTGAAGATCGAGAAATCAACACAAATCGTGATTAACAGTGAATGTGAAGTATGATAGTGCAGGTATCGACAATTTCTTCTTCTTCTTCTTAGCACAATTATTCCCACATTGTTGTGGATTTGGCTGGGGGAAGCCTGGCCCAAGTTTTTCACGAGCCGGCTGGCTCGGCCTGATTTTCGACGAAGGTCAGGGCAGGAATTTGTAATTTGTTCATGGTGCCGACCATAGCTAGTCAACTCTTTGCGAAGGATACCGTGGGATCTTTAATGTCCACCTCCTAATGCGGGCAGACGGGAGGCTCAGTTTTAACGTCCAACCGAGGGATGGCACACAATGATGAATCACCATGCCTGTGAAACACCAAGACGACAGTTTATATCTGGGTGGAGATTCAAACCGCTCACAGGTGAGTGCGTACCTCTAGGCCATCCTGCCAGCCCGGAAATCTACAACAAAAACGTTATTTAATTACACAAATGACAGATTATTTATTGTTTTTGTATTATTACTACTTATAATTGTCTTTTTATCACTTATAATTAATTATGTCTGTCTCTGTCTCTCTCGCTCTCTTTGTGTAGCTGAGCAACCAAACGTATGCAAAGTGCGGCCTCAACAGCTGCTGGAATCGAACATCACATCATCCACTTTTCCTCAATTACCGTGCCCACCTCCAGCTCTTCCAAGTCCATTGTTCCTCTCACAAAGTAATTCTTTATTCCTTCTAGATGGAATCAACAGAACGTCAATTAAAGTCCTTGTATGCCATGGTAAAACAAGGAGAAGATGGGGTTTTGGGCATTAACCCGTTATCAACAAAAGAGGGACTTTTATTTATGTATATATTTTTGCTCAGACGAAAGGTTAACGCTGGAAACCTCAGCTTCCCCTTGCTTCCCTCGGTGGTTGGCCTACCTCGATCAATGTCCTGTTGATGCCATCCATTATTCTACTTGTCTACCGATGCAGATTGACACTAGCCTTCACGATCGAGACTTGTTATTCATTCTACTTTAATCCTTCTCCCTGGACCCTTCACATTTTTAGTAATTTTTACTCATCTCTTCTTCTTCATATCTTCACTTAACTCTCTGTCATCTCCACTTTTTCTTTGGATGGGTGTGCATGATCTGTTTGGGTTAATAATCTTTGTTCCTCTTTTCCTGTTCTGTTCTGTACCATTTATGAAACTTTTGTTGCTATGTCCATGTGGTCGCATTTTACTGTTTGTGCCATGACCTCCTGATTTGACCTTTTGGATTGTAGTCTGCATGACATTTTTGGATTCTGCGCATGTAAAACTTTTTAAGTCCTCTTTCCTTATCATCTGACTATGTTTCCTTTGGCTCTCTGCAGGCAGTGGCAGCCAGTACCCAACCTTGTACCAAGTTGACCCGAACCACGTGTTCCCTATCGCAAGGCTTCCCCATGCCTTGCACCCTGCACCCACGTACAACACAACCCTGGCACAGGTACCACGCTCAGCACGGCTCTTTCCTCATTGATGAGGCGTGGAGTTGTGCAAGTGATGCTCTCTGCTTTATGTTTTCGGATTGTATGTACGTCCGTGATAGGTTTTCGTTTCCGTGATAACCTGAGAATGGCTGAATCGATCTAAGTCAAACTTGTTGCAGGTATGTATAATGAGGTAAAGATGAACTGATTAGATTTTGTGGTCACGAGGTCAAAGCTCAAGAGGTATTCGGTAAAAATCCTGTTACCGCGATAACTTGTGAACCAGTGATGGGATTTTTGACCAATGTCGATACAAGTATGTATTATGATGCAAAGATTAACTGATTTGATGTTGGGGGTCAAAGGTCAGAGTCTGAAATAGGTTTATAACTTGAGAACAGCTAATGGAATTTAATTTAAACTTGGTACAGGTATGTATAATGATGTAAAGATAAACTGATTAGATTTTGGGGTCAATAAGTCAAAGGTCAGATGTCCCGTTAGGTAGAATTTCTGTTACCGAGCTAACTTGTCACCCAGTCATGGGATTTTCACCAAACTTTGTATAATTATATCTCATGATGCATAGATAAACTGATTAGATTTTGGGGTGAAGAGGTCAAAGGTCAGTGGTCATGTTAGTTAAAAATTCTGTTACAGAGCTAACTTGTGAACGAGTGATGGGATTTTGACCAAACCTGGTATCAGTATATATTATGATGAAAAGATGAACTGATTAGATTTCGGCATCAAAGATGAGAGATCATGTCGGGTAAAATGTGATACTTGAGAACAGCTGAAGAGATTTAAATCAAACTTGGTGCAAGTATGTATAATAATGTGGGCGGAGACATATCGGTCGACGTCGTGACGTCAAAGAGTGCCGTTCTAGTTTTACTTCCTGGTTCCCTTTGTGTCATGTCATGTCATGTCAAACTGCACATAATGCCTTGCCTCCATTGATATTGCTCGGGAAAGCTGTTTTCACAAGTACAGTCATTCTTTGCATAACACACCTTTGTTTAACACTATTTCGTTATTAAGCGGCTGATTAATTTTGGACCAATCTTCTTATAGTACATCAATTTTCGTTATTACGCAACTGCGGGCAAATCACCGACCATCACTCCACACCAACTAAACTAGTCCGAGATGGGCCACGGGATGCTCGACGTGTGCGGACTAATACCAAACTCACAGCAACCCGAGGGTTCTTTGTCAGCCTCCGGTTCTCTGGCAGCCATCTTAGTGTGTGCAAAAGCAATTTGTGAGAAAGGTGAACGAGCAGTGGACATTGGCCGAGCGCTGGGACTTTCCGAATCCATTTTATGAATGTTTTGTGCTAATGCTTGTAAAATCAAAGTGAGTGCTCTGAATATTACGCCATTAACTGCAACGGAAGTGAGTCGTTCATGATCTGGCATCATGGATTAGATGGAACGCTTGCTTGATGGAATCCCTAAATAACTCCGCACCATCACACCTCTACCTATCGGTATGGGTCTGAAGCATGTTCACGTCGATGTGTAATTGCAATTGGGTTGATGTCGTTGAGGTGTAGTTCACAGCGTGTTCATCCAGGCCCAGAATGCCATGCAGTTGTTTCACGGGCTGTCAATCCCTCCATGCAGTGATATGTGGAACATGTGTAGGCCTAGTGCAACTAGTATGGTCCCAACGTTCTGTTGGAGACTACAATAGGTTTTTCTGGACAAGTTGGCATTTATATAAAAGTCTTAGTCTGAAGGAGGGGCTAAATGTCAAAGTGTAGCAGCTTTATAGACTACCTAAAAGGGTGTGTGCAAAGGGATGGACGTCCACAAGGAGATATAACTAGAATGAGTAACAATGGCCCAGATAGGGGCATAATGGGAATGAGTGTGTGTGGAAGAGATCATGGATGTGCATGGGTGAACGCATGAGGTAATGATGGGAAGCATATTTGAGAGACGGAAGTGAGTGGAACAAGACAGTGGACACAGGGACACGATTCCACAATTGAGGTAATAAGTAATACATTTTGAGCTTATTTTGTCTTGCCAATGGAACCACAAGATAAAACAATGGCCTTTGCACACATCCCTTTGGGAGTTGTGTCCTTCGTATATTAAGGAGATCTCTTTATCTTTCCCAGCCCCCAGCGCTCCAAGCACTTCCTCTTTACTCCACCCTTCAGGCTCCACCTACCTCACAACCTCAAGATGTCTTCAATCTCTTCAGGTTCCCCCTTGCTTGCCTCTCCTTACTTGTCTTCCTTCTACTGTTGAGATCCTTCCTAGCTATTTCTGTGAAAACTCTCACTTCGTCACTTTGATAATTTCTCTCTTTCTCAAGCTGTACTGGAAAACCTATTAGTTGTCACATTGGCTCCACATTTTTCTTCATTTTTCTTGTCTCGGTCTGCGTTCTGTTTTCTTTTCATTTCTCCTGTTCACAAGTCTTCCCCTCTTTTTCTTGCAGGTCTCCACCACAACCTTTCCTCCAGCCCAACCCCTCCCCTATGGTCCTTTCTGGAGGAGGTGGGGCCTCTGTTGGGGCAGGGCATCAGGCTCCAAAGCCGACATTTTTAGGTGGGGCTTTTCCCACGGACCCCACAAAGGGGCTCGGCTTTAGCCCCCAGCATCCAATGCCCCAACCTCAGCCACTCCCACATCAACCTCCTCTTGTTTTTGACTCTGGCAGCCATCTTGCTGCTGCGGCCATGATGGAATCTCAACTTCTACAGGTGGAAAGGAAGAGAAGAAATGGGGAGGGGTTTTTCAACTTTCATCATAGAAAGATTGCAATGAGATGACATCTCACACCTTTCACTTTTTTTAACTACGTGTTAAATCGATTAATTCATTACAATGTTCCCTCTCACCTCCCCCAGGCCGGCCGGCCTCCTCTTGGCATCTTCCCCGGGCCAATCCCTCCTCAACCTCAACCTGGGTTCTACCCATCGCCATCAATGTCTCCATCCTCACTGTCGCAGGTTTTTTTTTCACACACTCAACCCATTCACCATCTTGAATTGTTCAGTTGTCATTTCCTTTCTTTCAATCCCACTTAGCTCTTCATCAACACTCTTGGTGTACAAAAGGCAAGACCATCAGGCTATTTCCAAGCGGCCTTCGCTGGAAAGCTGGAATTTAATGGTGTCTGTGCAATGGAACATGATGTGGTAAATCTTGTCTTCGATGAAGAGGATGATATGTTTTTAATTTCCTCTTCAACCCCTTGCTCAATTCCATACCTTGAGCGCCAGTGTGTTTATGTCAATTACTTTTCTTGGATGAGCTTTTATTATATAGTTATTTACCGAGCTGATTGTTTGTCCAGTTTGAATAGAGTGTAGGAGTATATAACAAGAGTTTTTGACCCCACACCATACCTCATTCCCTCATTATTCGGTATTGATTTTTACTCCGTGCGTGTGTGCGTGCTTGTGTGTGCGCGTGTATATGTGTGTGTGTCTGTCTGTCTGTCTGTCTGTGTGAGTAGACCCTTTAAACAGAAGCTTGTTTTACTTGTCCTTTTATTTACTTTTCGCCCCTTCTCTTTCAGCTCCCTGTCCAGCTCCCGGCCTATCAGATTGCCTCTCCTCCTGCTCCACCACTGTTGTCCCTTCAACCGGGAGGAGTGGGAAGCACTGCACCTTTGGGGAGCCAAAGGCAAGGGAAGGTGAGAAGAACTGCACCGACACAGAGAATGTGCAAGTGTAATGTTTAATGGGAATTTACTAAATATCAAATCGAAGAATGTTGGGCATTAATGGGGAATTAAAGTGAATATATCCATTCCACACAAAATCCATTTATTTTGGAATAAATTGATTTTAAAAAACTAAAAAAACTAGATGGTATTCATCGAATACTTACCCCACGCAGTCGACCTGGTGCGAGCCAACTCTTCTGTTTTTTTTTTTCTTTTCTTTTTTTCTCTTTGATTCAATATGGCTGCCAGACCATGTGACTGATGTCGTCATGAATTTACATTTTGCAATATAATTGGTGTGTAGATCACGCTCAATAAATTTCAAACTGATTGGACTTAGCATTTTATTTGTCAAATTATGACGTCTTAAAGAATTCACCGATGTCGTCAGTGTTAACAACACTTATTCCCTATGCGGAGTTCTTCACAATCGACCTTTACATTTTTCGTTTTTTTTCAAGATGGCACCCATATCACATGACCTATGACGTCACTATTATCACAAAAAAGTTCGATACAAGTGGACGCATATTGTTGTGAAATTTTGTGTCAATCGGCCCAACGGTTGCTGAGGAAATGAATTTTAAAAATGCAGACGTACGTTTGTATACGACTGATCGCTAAATCCAGTTTTTCGCTTCGCGAGTGCCAGGAAATAATAGCAAGGTGGTCGAAAAATTGAACACAAAGGGCCTTTCTTATTCAGTCGAAATTATGACTGTGAGGAATAATTTCTACCTGTTCTACAACCCCAGCTCTTGTCGTGCTTTTTTTTGCAAATCTGGTTGGAACATATTTGTTTCTCTTATTTTACTTCCATATCTTTCAACTTGTCTCATTTTTCTCCAACAAGGTTCTGTCTTGTATCGACATCGACGCAGCCAGGACTCCTCCAATTACATCTTCTCCATTCCGGTAAACAGTTCCTCTTCACTTGCCGTCATCGTTTCTTACTTTGTGGTGGTGCAATATTTCCACCTCACTGTTGTTGAGACTTGAGCTTTGGATCATATGACTGTTTTATTCCCTCCAGCTCGGTAAGTCCAGTGCTGGGTGTGCGGAATGTGGTACAGAGAGGACCACAGGTGTACCAGCAACTTCAATCATTACAGGTGAGCGTGACTGGAGTGGCTGAAACATGTAGTTCATTATTTGGTGCATATGATGTGACTATTCTTAAGTTAGTAGTTATGATCACCACATGGAAAGAAAGTGAGAGAGCAGTATACTTTTTGGCCTCGCCCCCTGTGACGGGCTCAAAATGTCAAATACCACAAAATACAATTATGGGCCCATTTTAACATGAAACTTAGTATATGCAATCAACATTGGAGACAAATGAAATATGTAACGATTTTTTGGATTTGATCCCGGTTCATGGCCAAGGGGGTGGAGATTTCAAGGGGTCACAAAGGGTCAAAATAGACCATTTTTTGAAACTCAAAATGAGAAATTGGGCCATTACTGGTGGAACTTTTTTGCCATCTTCCAACTGGGCTTTAGGTGGGAAGCGTGGGGATTTGTGATGGTGCGACATGAACTTCTCGCTAGTGTTGGTCTATTATTGAATGTTTGACCTACAATCTATTTGATAGGAGTTGCCATCTCTCTCCCACTTTCACCCCAACTCTTCTCTCCCTGCTGTGGTACATCCATCCATCCTTTATTTTGCACCTGTTTCTCCTTTACCCCACTTTCCCATTGATCCTTCATCCTCTGTTGTTCTGCTCTTCCATGAGCCTCAACGTTATTCAAACTGATATTGTGGACCAAGTTTTCTGTAGAAGTTTGGCAGTAGCACTGTCAAAGTCGTACTTTTCTTTCTGCACACAGTAGTGATTGTCTTTAGATTCACCAACTCCTGTGATGTAATTATTGCAATGGATATTACTTGCAAAGTTGTACGGAGTTACTGGTATGGTGAGTTGTACGGAGTTACACACGAAGCTTCAACCAAAGGGTGAAGACCACATGACACATGACAGTACAACATGGAGAGTTATGCTGTCATCTCCATAAAGGTGAATTGTGGCACTGATTATGGCAACTCGAGGTGAATTGTGGAACTGAAGTTCTTGGAACCATCAAATGGACAAGCTTACGCCAATGGCAGTGGTACTCAAAACAAACCAACAGACAGCACAACATGATTGGGCAATGGACCTCAACTCTTTGCCTGCTGAACATGAATGTTGATGAAAATAGTCCTCAACCAGGAACAGGAAATGCCAAACAGGAAATTAGAGCTGTCTCCCTCGACATATCACGTGCCTTCGACACGGTCTGGCACCCCGCTCTGCTCACCAAACTCTCCTCCTTTGGTATCCATGGAAATCTCCACGCATGGCTGGCGGACTTCCTCTCTAGTCGTCGTCAACGTGTGGCCCTGAATGGGTTTCTCTCATCTCCTCTTCCTGTTCAGGCTGGAGTTCCCCAAGGCAGTGTTCTGGGCCCCGTGCTTTTTCTGGTCTTCATCAATGATCTCTCTGACTCTCTCGAAAATCCTCTCTATCTCTTTGCTGATGACTCCACTCTCTGCCGCTCCATTCCTCTTCCCTCAGATCGGCAGTCTGCTGCCTCCTCACTCTCTGAAGACCTGGACAAAATCACAGACTGGTCAAACAAGTGGAACATGTCTTTCAATCCTGACAAATCTCACACTCTTACTATGTCTCTCCGAAAAGATCGACTGGACAACCCTCCCATCTACTTTCTCAACAATCCTCTCCAAGAAGTTCTGTCGCTCAAGATTTTGGGTCTCACTATCTGCCATGATCTTTCTTGGGAAAACCACATTTCCAAGCTGGCCTCCAAAGCCAGTCGCCGACTGGGCATCCTCCGTCGTGCGAAGTCCTTCCTCGGCACACCTGAGCTCCTCACCACATACAAGGCTTTCATCCGCAGCTCAATGGAATACTGTTCTCCCCTATGGGCCGGTGCTCCTGCCTCACACCTAGCTCGGCTTCACGCTGTTGAAACCAAAGCTTTCAGAATTATTGGAATCTCCCGCGATGAAGCTATCTCTGAGGGCCTTTCACTCACTCACCGCAGGCAGGTAGGTGGTCTTTCTGTCTTCTACCGACTCCTCTCCGGCCTTGCACCCCCAGCTCTCTCTGTGCTCTGTCCCCCAAATATTCCTACAGGTCGCACAAGATCTGCCAGCAACCCTCTGATGGTTAAACTGCCGAAATCTCGGCTCTCCGTTCACCTTCACTCTTTCATTCCTCTTTTCTCCCGCCTCTGGAACAAACTCCCTCACTCCCTTCAATCCCACTCCTCCCTCCAGGTCTTTAAAACAGCTGTTCACCACCATCTCTTATCTTCCCCCATCCAAAACCTTGATCTTTTCTACCCCCGCTAATTCACCCCAGATCCACCTTGTTTGAAATTCCAACTTCTTTCCTGGAAGTCCTGGCAGTGTCCATATGTTTTATACCTCTCCCACTGCCCCCTTCCCACGCCCCCCCCCCCCCCCCAAAGCCCTCGCCCTCTCTCAGATCTCTCGATGTCTCCATGTCTCTCGGTCCCTGCTCTCAAATGTTGTGTTTGTGTCCTTCCCCCTCTCTCCCCATCTTGTCTACCGCTCCCTATGTTATATGTTTTATGTGTCGGTTTGTCTTTCTGTGTGATTAATGTTCGCTCTTTCACGAGCCTCGATCTTGTATACAAAAAAAAAAAAAAAAAAAAACCATTGGAACTCCCACCCCGTGTGCCAACAGTCATCATGAAGAAGAATAACGCTTGGCAATGATTTTGAATCGAAGAGCTCCTTCCAACATCTTGAGGAGTAAAATAAAATGAAGGAATCACTGTCATTTGGATATTTCTTTTGTAATCAACTTGGAATCTCGCTGAAGCATCATTTGGTAATATCACTGTCCAACCCACTTCCTGAGCTTATTTAATCAATTGATGGCTGACTGTAGGCAGGTGTAGTCCAAACTTATGTTGATTTAAAAGTTGAAGCACAAGCGATGCACACAGCACAATGCCACGGCACTGCAGTGCGCGCGCGCGCGCGCGAGCGCACACACACACACACACACACACACACACACACACGCACACACACACACACGATGACTGTCTTCTCTTTTCCCCATTTTTCTCTCTCTTACTACTTGTATATAATTGGACCAATTACTTTTGCGAAATCCCCTCCCTCTACAACCTCCCTGCAATTATGAAAGGCTCCTATAGCCTGAAGCCACTAGAAATAGCTCAACCACCCAAGATAGTTCACTGTCCGTAAGTAACCAGAAATTTCCCGACCTTTAGTGATCTTTGCACACAGCTTAAATGGAGAGTGGAAAGCTGCAGCATGTTTGCACAAAAGACACGGCAGAAAAAAAGTTGATGCCAAGATGCAGAAAACTTGCAGCAAAATTGTATAGAGTGAAATATGGAAAGACCGAGACATGCACTTCTTCTTCTTTAATGGCCACAATTATGCCCATGTTCTTGTGGGGTTGGCCGGGGGAAGCTTTTGGCCCAGGTCTTTCATGAAACGACTGGCCAGACCTGACTCTCGACAAATTAGTTAGGGTAGGAATTTGGAAATTGTCAATGGTGTCAGCGATAGCTCACCTACTCTTCACAAAGGACACCATGGAACTTTTAATGTCCACCAACTAACCTTTGTTGTCTGCCTGTTTAACGTCCATCCGACGCATGGCACACACATTGATGCATCACGCTGTCTGTGAACTACCAGGATGGCAGTTCATAACTGGGTCGGGATTCAAACCCAGGCGAGACGGTTCAGAGGCGAGTGTGCATACCTCTCGGCTATCCTACCAGCCCCAAAATGAGGCAATACTTTTTTTGAAAACATATTTGTCCTAATATAATTTATAACTTTCTCTCCAACTCCTCAGCCCCACGTACCTCCACCTGTTCCTCCACACCACTCGATGCTCCAGTGGGGGGAGAGAGCAATGGTGACGGGAGGCAACGCTCCTCAAACGTCAAGCCTCACATTTAACAGCGCAAGTCAGGAGGAACTCAAGGTAACTCGGTTCACGTCTTTGTTCTAGCCAGTCCTGCTTTGTAATGAACAGCTTTAGATAATAACCTCTGAACTTTACATTACGTCTGACTCATGAGGATAACATTTTTATGATCTAGTTGTTTTTCGACTTTCTCAGTCTGCACTTTGCTGTTTGTTTTGCAAACCATTGCGGGGCCTGTTCCCTATAGGCACGGCAGAGGGCCGAAGTCCTTCAATCCACCCAGCGTTTCTTTCAGCAACTGTCCACACCACCGATTCCCAGCGCCCCTACTCCGCCTGTTCCAAATAACCCCAGAACTTCTAGATCTGGCCCTATAAAACCCCTCAAACAACACAACCTGAATTCTAACAATAACTAAAGCTCTATAATCCGGGCCGGTCCTGTGTACTGCTGCTTCTCTGGTCTTTGCTTTCCATCTCGTTCTATAGTTTTCTGCCCCATTTGTCGTTCTCATCGTTTTATTACCCTGATCTTCATTTACCTATTCTTCTTATTTTTTTATTTAAAATATCCTCTTCTCTCGACTTTTTTCCACCCAAACCGACAGCTTGATTTCCATGTCAAGAGTTTAATGTTGTTTGTTAAAGTTCACAACATTCTAAGGAATTTTACCACAATTAGAAGTCAGAATTGTTATGAAATTAAAGCTAATTTTGGTTATCTGCGTTATTAAAATTGTACGTTTGTCTGGTGGGATTAAAGTTTGGGGAAAATGCATTTGTGTAATATTATAATAAAATGACGTTCTATAATATAACATTGCAAAGTTTTTATTCGCAGACTTCCTCACATTTCATTATTCAGGATATAAATGGACTTTTGTGGAATTATTGCTGTGAATGGCTGGAATTTTGACAGTGGAGCCACAGGTGTAACTCACCAGGTGGGGGTGTAGGCCTGTCTATTCTGTTTCTAATGACTTTTAAAATGGCCCGAGTTGATGAGCACTATTTTTCAACAGTGGTAATCGGTTTCTGCCTCCCCCCAACCCCACTCACCCCTTCCGCATTGATTTACTTGTAAATTCTCATGTTGAATATGCACTTTTTATGCTGTCGTAAATGTGCTACGTATCCTTCCACGACACATAAGAACCTCCATGAGGCCGATGCAAGTAAATGTATGCATAGTGCTGCCGAGTCGGCTTTTCCGATGTTACCACGTTATGGTTGCTGGTGGTGTCACGTCAAGGACACTGGACTGGTCATCCCAGATGTTGTGGGTTAAAATCCATCTGCACCCAACATAATTAAGGGTCTTGATTATCACCTTAAAATTGAGCGAGCCACAGGATAGTTACCATGTCGCTATTAGATTGTATTGAGTGAAAACTCAGCTGGCTTAATAATGGCCTGCATGGAGGATTGGAAGGGCTTGTCTACATGTGACTCTACCAGTCTACACTTTAAGTGGTTAATTCTTAATGTCCTCAGGTCAACTTGAGGTGGGCACTAAATTGCTCTCCAACATCTACCATATAAAACACTGTCAGTTTGTGTGTTTGTTTATTTGTACTGATGTCTGTTCCCCATCATAAGGACGCTTTGATTCGGGTTTTAAAGGCCAATCTTTTAACACGACTGTGTTCACTGTGGTCTAGTTTTTAGGCGAAAACAAACTCGGAACTTTTTCCATAAATAGAGTAATGATGTCTCTTTAACTGGAATTGTAGACGGTGGCTTGCAAACCGAGCCTCAAGGGCGGTGGTGTACAGAAGCGTTTTAAAAAAAAACTAACAATAAATGCAAGGCGTAGGGAGGTGAAATTTTTATTTATTTATTTTTGTATACAAGATGGAGGCTCGTGAAAGAGCTAACATTAATCGCACAAAAAGTCAAACCGACACAAACCGACACATAAAACAAAATAAGGGGAGCGGTAGACAAGATGGGGAGAGAGGGGGAAAGACACAAACACAACATTTGAGAGCAAGGACATCGAGAGAACTGTGGGAGGGGGAGAGGTATAAAACATATGGACACTGCAAGGACTTCCAGGAAAGAAGTTGGAATTTCGAAAAAAGTGTATCTGGGGTGAATTAGCGGGGGTAGAAAAGATCAACGTTTTGGATGGGGGAAGATAAGAGATGGTGGTGAATGGCTGTTTTAAAGACCTGGAGGGAGGAGTGGGATTGAAGGGAGTGGGGGAGTTTGTTCCAGAGGCGGGAGAAAAGGGGAATGAAAGCGTGAAGGTGAGCAGAGAGCCTAGATTTTGGCAGTTTAACCATAAGAGGGTCGCTGGCAGATCTTGTGCGACCTGTAGGAATATTTGGGGGACAGAGCAGAGAGAGAGCTGGGGGAGCAAGGCCAGAGAGGAGACTAGAAGACAGGAAGACCACCAAACCTGCCTGCGGTGAGTGAGTGAAAGGCTCTCGGAGTTCGCTTCATCGCAGGAGATTCCAATGATTCTGAAAGCTTTGGGTTCAACAGCGTGAAGACGAGCTAGGTGTGAGGCATGATCACCGGCCCAGAGGGGGGAACAGTATTCCATTGAGCTGTGGATGAAAGCCTTGTATGTGGTGAGGAGCTCAGGTGTGCCAAGGAAGGACTTCGCACGACGGAGGATGCCCAGTCGGCAACTGGCTTTGGAGGCCAGCTTGGAAATGTGGTTTTCCCAAAAAATATCATGGCAGATAGTGAGACCCAAAAGCTTGAGCGACAGAGCTTCTTGGAGAGGATTGTTGAGAAAGTAGATGGGAGGGTTTTCCAGTCGGTCTTTTCGGAGAGACATAGTAAAAGCGTGAGATTTGTCAGGATTGAAAGACATGTTCGACTTGTTTGACCAGTCTGTGATTTTGTCCAGGTCTGCAGAGAGTGAGGAGGCTGCAGGCTGCCGATCTGAGGGATGAGGAATGGACCGGCAGAGAGTGGAGTCATCAGCAAAGAGATAGAGAGGATTTTCCAGAGAGTCGGAGAGATCATTGATGAAGACCAGAAAAAGCACAGGGCCCAGAACACTACCTTGGGGAACTCCAGCCAGAACAGGAAGGGGCGATGAGAGAAATCCATTCAGGGCCACACGTTGACTACGACCAGAGAGGAAGCCAAGCATGGAGATTTCCATGGATACCATAGGAGGAGAGTTTGGTGAGCAGAGCGGGGTGCCAGACCATATCGAAGGCACGTGATATGTCGAGGGAGACAGCTCTGATTTCCTGTTTGGCATTGAGGACCTCCATCCATTGTTGAGACAGCAGAAGCAACATGCCCAGAGTAGAATGACCTGGTCTGAATCCAAATTGATGATCGGAGATCAAGCCATTGGAGAAGAGGAAGGATTTGATATCCGAAGCAATGATGGATTCCATGACTTTGCTGATAATTGGGAGCAGGCTGATTGGTCTGTAGTTGCAAGGATCTGTTTTTGCACATTTTTTGTAAAGTGGTAATGTTGGCTGATTTCCAAGATGCTGGCAGATGACTTTGAGCAAAAGAGAGGGTGAAAAGAACAGAGAGAGGGTGAGATAGAGCGGCAGAGCAGGATTTTAGGACCCGTGGGCTGATGCAGTCTGGTCCAGTTGCAGAATCAGAGTCGAGGTTTGACAAAAACTTCTCCACCTTCTCAGGAGAGAAGGACACAGAGTCCAGGAGCAGTTGGGTTCGACTGGGTAAGGTGGGAACAGAGAGAGATGGGTTTGGGACACAAAATTTTTCGGCAAACACAGCGTTGAGGCATTCGGCTTTGTCACATGCGGTGTCAACTGTGTAGCTATTTGAGGTGAGGCAGGGGATGGAGGGGGAACAAACACCAGAAACGGATTTGACCAGACACCACTAGGATTTGAAGCACATGATTTGGAGCAAATTTGCTGCACATGATGTGCAACGAGTGCTCATTTACATCTGGAGGATGTCTTATAAATAAAGAAGATATAAGCACACATGACACGAGGCCGAGTCTTCATACCTTGGCACACTCACAAGGCTGTACCATTGAATAAACTGGTCCAACCCATCATTTTTGACGGGCTTTTATACAACTTGAATAATAATGACAGGCAGTCTCGTGGTGATGTGTGCATATGCAATGCCTTTAGAAAGTATTCACACCCCTTGCCTTTTTTCACTTTTTGTTGTGTTTCATCTTGAATTTTAAATGAATTAAATTGAGATTTTTATTTTGTCACTGATCTACACATAAATACCCCATAATTTCAGTGGATTTTTTTTTTTACAATTTTTTGCAAAATGATTAAAATGAAATACAGAAATGTCTAATTTACATAACTATTCATCCCCCTGAGTCAATACTTCGTAGAAACACCTTTGGCAGCGATTACAGCTTCAAGTATTCTTGGATATGTTTGTATCAACGTTGCACATCTGGATCTGGGGAGTTTCTCCCAGTCTTCCTTGCAGATTTGCTCAAGCTGTCAAGTTGTATGGGGAGTGTCGGTGAACAGTAATCTTCGTGTTTCCACAGATTCTCAATGGCATTCAAGTCTGGCCTTTGGCTGGGCCCCTCAATGACCTCAAGTTCTTGTTCTGAATCCATTCGTGTTGCTTTGTCTGTATGTATGCTTGGGGTCATTGTCTTTTTGGAACTTAAATATTTGCTGCAATCGAAGGTCTTTTGAATTCTCAAGCAGGTTCTCGTCAAGGATTTGCCTGGATTTGGCTCCATTCATTCTTCCCACTATCCTTTCAAGTCTCCCAGTCCCTGCTGCTGAAAAGCATCCCCATAGCATGATGCTGCCGCCACCATGCTGTACAGTAGGAATGGTGTTAGATGGGTGATGAGCTGTGCTTGGTTCTGCCAGATGTAGCATTTTGCATTCAGGCCAAAATGTTCAATTTTTGTCTTATCAGACCACAGAATATTTTGCTTCCTGCGGTCTTTCACATGCCTTTTTACAAACTCCAGGCATGCTGTCATGTGACTTTTTCCCAGGAATGGCTTCCATGTGGCCACTCTCCCATAAAGCCTAGATTTATGATGAAAGTGCTGCAGAGACTGTGTCCTTCTGACAGGTTCTCCCATCTCTGCCAAAAAACTCTATAGTTCTGTCAGAGTGGTCATTGGGTTCTTGGTCACTTCCCTGACCAAGGGCCTTCTTGCCCGGTTGCTCAGTTTGGACGGACGGCCAGCTCAAGAAAGAGTCTGGGTAGATCCATATTCTTTCCATTTCCTAATGATGGAGTTCACTGTTCTCTTGGAAACTTTCAACACTATAAATTGACGGGCTTTGAGTTATGCTGTTCACATCGATCTGTAGTTCACAAGTATTTGATATATGCGGCCATTTTCAGGAACACAACCCCCACTTATATCAAGACGTTATTGTACATTGAGCTGTAAGGGTTTTTTTTCGCTCCCAAGAATGTTTTTTTAGGAATTGGCTTTGGGATCAAACCGCATCCGCTGCTTTTCAAGTTAGCGATTTTAACCACTCGGCAATGGCGACTTTAACGTGAGAAACATCGGTTTTTATTTACTTATTTGTTATAAAGGGCTTAGACGGGAGGACGATTAAGCAGGACTTGGGGCATCGCTGTAAAACACAGACACTTTGCCAATCATATTTAGAATGATAAAAGAAGAAATATGAACGTACATATAGAAGGAGCGCACAAACTACAATAGCAACGTGTTATAAAAGATCCTTCATTTTCCAGCTGGTTCACTTCATTTTACATCCTCATTGAGACTCTTAAGTCTTTAATTTCCACTGAATGTTTCCCCAGCCTGGATTGCACCTGACGGCACGGTACAAAAAGCGTTACTAAAAATACCGGCTCACACTGCAATCATCCACAGTGTTTCCTATCAGTTTCTTTTACCTATCCCTAATCCATACATATCCTCCAATTACCTTATCTTTTACCTGCCCATTTTAACCCCTAACAAATTACCTCACACTATCCCTGAGAGGCAACACGTTGTTTGTGTGTGCGTTTCGCAGCGGCGCGCTAGTAAACACGTATTCCAAGTCTTGCTTCCTCTTCCCTCTGTCCATAAGGACGTGTCGTTCTCTTTGCTAGTATTAATATGAAACGTGTCCACAACTGTCTGACCCAGCTGAAGTGCTGCTAAAAGTACATGTAGATACCAAACACTGCACACTGTCCTACACAACAGCAAAACGCTGATCAGGACTTGTTTGTCTTGAACTACAAAGTATTGTTGCGGTTTTGAGAGTGTACATATAACATCATTAAAGGTTAAAGGTTTGCCCCCATAGTTAGTCCACAAGCAACACGTAGGCCCATTTAGGATATTAGTTATGTCATGTAGTATGTGTGAGGATAAGGCCATTTCCCTAGTATCATCTGCGTTGTGTAAAAGAAATAAGATAGGCCCCTTTCATTTTGCCCCCACCCTCCAAATCTACCTCGTTGGGCAGAATCCATCCCGCGCCCCATTTTGGCTATTGCACCTCGCATTAGGATGCTCCCGAGTCGAATGACACGAGGTAGGCCTGAGAGAGGGAGGAGCGTGGCGTCGAGGTTGAAGCGGGGGAGACAGCAGCTGTAAGGGCCACCAGCCAATCAGGGCTCGGGTGACATGGCGTGAGGGGCGTGGTAAGGGCGTGCCTATATAAGCGCACGCACAAAGCCCTTGAACAGGACTCGGGAAAGGGCGTGCTAAGGAGGACTTCTGCGGGAGAGGCGCTTTGTAAGAGGACTGACGCAACAGCGCTCGTATGGAGAGGACTTAGGCAACAGCGCTCGTATGAGGAGGACTGTCGGAGGACTGAAGCAAAGGACTGCCCTTGTCAGGACTTCTGTGGGAGAGGCGCTTTGCTATTGAACTTGCATTGGGAGCGCATATGAACTTGTATTGGGAGCACCTATGAACTTGTATTGGGAGCGCCTATGAACTCGTATTGGGAGCGCATATAGCGCCTGTTCATCTATTACGTACGCGGCCGTGACCGCAAGTTTAACCGCCAAGCCCAGCTTACCGTTCGCCCCGTAATTGTCCGATCCGCGCCAACGACCCGTGGGGAACTTCTGCCGTTCTGACCATCTTCTTCGCGGTGCGAGTCGGGGGCCGGAGAACGAGCTGTTGGACATCATCCCTGACCATCAACCTGACCATCTGCAATCCCCATGTGAGTGTGTCTGAGTGTGAAACAGGCCCGTGTCCGGGGATAAGTATAAGACTGTATAAGGCTGCACTGTGTGTTCTTCTTCTTCTTATTGTACATAGTGTAATAAACCAATTGTTATTCCTTGTTTCTTCCTGATTCGACCGTATCAGTGATTTCCTCCATTGGGTAAGCGTGGCACGATCAGAACCGCTCAGATCGGGTTTCGTCATTGTTAACGGCTCGGGTCACGGTTCGCTACCGCTCGGCGTTTCCACCTATAACCGTGATTCGGGTCGGGCTTCTTTCCTTGCTTCCTGGGCAGCGTTGGTAATTAAGTATTAGTGATCAGTCCTATGACCCTACTCAACGCTGTCTGGAAGTGACGTCATAGGTCCCGGGTCCCGTCGGCTAGTCAAAGACAAGGGGACTAATCCCCCCTTGGTAAGGGGAAAGGCCGACTAGGAGATCCGCAACAGTATATTTGGAGTTCTGGGAGCTCTTGACTTTAAAGTCTAACCATGGTTATCAAATCAAGAATAAAGATCACCTGGAGTTTGTTTTAAAGTAGTCTCATCTCTGCTGCTAATCACTCACACCCATCACCCTTCAACCACACAAGCAAAATGCCGGTTTTTATTTCCTTCAAAATCTTGTCAACACGTCTTGTCTTGTCAATCTCGTCTTGTCAATCTTGTCAACAAAATCTTCAAAATCTTGTCTTGTTGTCAATCAACAACAACAAACAACAACACCAACAGGCATTTTAAGGCCATTTTCCCTGCTCGAGGGAAAATCTTGAAAAAGAGGGAAAATCTTCAAAATCTTGTCGAATGCAATTAATTTTCTTGGGTTCCATTATTTTGGCAATGTTACATACCTTCACAGGATGATATATATATATATATATATATATATATTTCGTATGCAGCCTGTGGCTGCAGGTTGCATCATTACTGGAAGTGTGGATGTGCCGCTGATGCAGTGCCCCCTGTTTCCAGTAAGCTGGTACTCGTTTTGCCGACCTCGGAAGGATGACTGGCTGAGTCAACCCACCTGGTTATTTAACGTCCTCTTGAAGATACATTGAGATAAGATACATAACATATACCTCTTAAAGATACATAACATTGAGCCGACTGGGGGCTCAATTTCAAGACTAAAATCTCAAGGCTGCCATTTTAACCGTTAATGATGCCAGTGGTGGCACATTTTGATTCTCGACCAGACTATAAACTGTCTGATTGGTGCTTTACAAGCAGGGCATTGCATCACAGTGCCCCGTCACTCGGATGGATATTAAGCTGGGTTGCCCATCTGCCCATTGTGTCTTGGAGTTCATCGCCGATAATCCGACGAAATTCTTGGCACAAGCTACGGGGGCACTGCATCAGCCGGGCATAGTCAGCGCTTCCGAACAATGAAACAAACTCGGACACGAGCCGCATGTGAGACAAAGCAATATCCACACTATACAAACTCACCACACTATATCCAGGGAGCCTGACCTCTTAGCACACCAGCTATATAACTTCATTACTCTGTCGCTGTCTGCACCGAGATGTCTCTCCTTCAAGTAATGTACCATCCAATGAGATATTGTAAATGAAAAACGTGCAATCATATTCAAAATGACTCCATTTGCTCGATTGTTAATCAGCTTCAAGAGACAAATAATGTGGAATTCTCTTTATTTGATCAATTCCTGAGACAGAAAAATATGGGACCAAAGAGGGAGAAGGATAGAATGGGGAATATGCAGGACAGAGAATTCATGTGGAAAAGAATTGGGGTGCAATGAAAGTAAATGGGGGGAAAAAGGAAATTACAATCAAGTGTCAAAGGTCAGAGTCCACAAAGCAAGTTATTTTATTCCGTAATCTTAAAAATGAGGTTAATCGCACTAGTAATAATTCAAACTGTTGCTGGGTAGTGTTGCTGATCAACTCCAGGGTGAATGGCTCGCCGCATTCGGAACGTTCGTGTGGCCAGTTCCACAATCGGCCACCGGACATAATAATCGTGCATATACCAGCTGTATAGTTTACAAAACCAAAAACGCACCACCTTTAGGTACCACCGAGCCTAACTTGCCCGGTTCAGTAGTGAGTTGAGGTAGAATTGGACAAAAGGCAGCCATTGCTATACTGCCCTACAGGCAGCTGGTATTGAGGTAATCGTGCTATTTGTAGCGTTTACAGGTAAAATCTTCAGAATCAACTGAGGTAGATATCGGTATAGCAACGTCAAAGTTTAAAGTCAGAAAATAAGGGGTTTTTTTTTTTTCATATCAAGAAAAACTTCAATTCATTTCACAAACAACACTGATTACACTAAGCAACTCGAACTGCAACAAACTCCACACTTTTACTCATTAACGTCTATTAATGGGCGCAAGTTAAGTTTCTAACACGTGTTGCACCGATCGTTTTCTAACACTGCACTGGAATAAGTAGTTATAATCATCACAAATACCCATAACCAATGATCATGCTGGAACCAGCATAACTATTCGGTGAAGTAAAGCTACGTGCTGAACTTGTGAAATTAAACTAATCAGAAAGTGACATGAGGTAGACTTAAGGTCGAAATTCCTCCACTGAAAAGGATGGACCATACACATTCCGCATAAATGATTTGGTATTTGGTTCACCGTGGGGAAGAGGTCGGTTGGCTGGGGCGTGGCTAATCCGCTAGTGGGCGTGGCTTGCAGGAATGAAGCACGGCCTTTAACATGACAGGCAGCTGCTCCAAAGGAATGGACACCATTTTGGCTGTGAAAGCATGGAGGAAAGAAGAGTGCAAACGCTAATAATAAATCGATAGACTAAAAATTGGGATTTGAAAAACAATAAGAAGGAAGTGAAGAAATATGGCAGGTGAAGCGACGTGAGTGTGAATTGTTGGACGCGTGTCAAACTTACCAGCAACGTAACGGATTTCTGGGAGACACACCATGAGGTCAGGAAAGCGAGGTGAGGGTCGGCCACCTACTGTGGTTGCTCCTCTTACCCCAGGCATCCCCCCACCCCCTCCTCCTTGTCGCCCTTCAATGAACTCCTGGCACAGCATCCAATAGCGCTTGTTTATACTGGCCACGGCCCCGAGTCCCGGGACTTCTGATTGGTTGATATGGGGTGGGAAGGGGGAGAGAGTTAAAATGGGATCTTTTTGTCATTTAAAAAAATTAATCGTGTACCCTTTTATCACGAAGTAAAATGTAAATAAAGATTTGCATTTGGGAGCCATAACAGTCAAAATCATAATAATAATGGATGGTCATAAGGTTTTACTTTTGTTTGAGGTTTTACTTCAAATATCAATGGAATTTCTGTTGTTTTATTTTTATTTTTTCTAATTTTAATTTTTTAAAAATATTTTATTTCAAAACTATGATTTGCAATAATGATCATCCGTGAATGAAGTAAACCGAAAAATATGAACGTTTTGTTGCAAGGGCAAGCTTCATGGGGATGGACTCCATCCTGCAGAGGTAATGTTAAGCTGGCTGTCCAATTTGCACTCATCTGTGAATGTAAAGAGTGTGGAAAAGTGGGATTTGATATTTATCTTTTTATTCCTTATTTCACTTTCACATTAAAACACAGCTGAGTGAATCGTTCGCCATTAATACCGATGTAATTTTGAATTTTTTTCACTTCGGAATGCACGAATGTCCCTTAATGCGTCACCGTCGATCCTGCTAAACTCAGATCTTGTCTTTTCCTTCAGCTCTTCGATGTTTCTCAGATTGTCGACATAGACGGCTCATTTTGAATGCTCCTGCGAAAAGAAGCCAAGCGGTCCGTGGCCTAATGTTGCCTGGCATTTGCTACAATCTCATCAGCGCCCTAGTGTAGCCGAGGTATCTTTCACTTTTACAGGTTCGGGGTCAGTATCTGGCACCTTGGTTAAGCAAAGCGATGACTTTCATGCAAGCAAGCTCCTCGGGTGAAAGGCGCAAAGCCGACGTCCTTCTCAGGATAAACACCAGCCTTTCCGCCACCGCCATTCCTTCTTCGGGAAAACTGAATAACAGGAAGTTTTGGTACGAAACCTCACACACAATTACTGCACCCTAAAATGATCTGCGAAGCCACACATAACGTCAAAGCTTCACAAATACCACAGCACGAGGGAATTTCTATTGAATAATTCATCTGCCTACAGGACCTGTGACATTAATTGGGGAGAGGGAGGTGTAGTGCTCCAAAGTAACGCAGGGGATGTGTGAGAGAGGTCCATGGACCAGACAGGATTAATGAGCCTCACGTGGCCAAGTGCTGAGGGCTGGGGCTGTAGCCCTGAAGCCAGGCCGAGAGACCAGCGAGAGGAGGAGTTGGAGGAGGGGACAGCGAGCTAAGGAGCAGGAGTTGGGGCCAAGCAGCGGCGAGGAGTCGAGATAGCTCTCCAGGTCTGAGTTCGGCGTACAGAGGAAGCCGACGAAGCCAGCGAGCCTGACGAGCAAGCCAAGCATCAGCGAGGCCACAAATGGCACTTAAAACCTCCGTTCGACTTACCCCGCTGAGGAGGTGGTAAGAGATGAAGAGGGTAGGAAGTAGAGAAAAGTGGAGGGGAAAAATATGAATAGTATAACACAGCATATCATAAATGAAGAAAAAAAGTAGATGGGAGTGGAAAGGTTTCGGTGCTCACTCACCCAGTGGGGGGTTGCAATGGAGGGACGAGGGGCTCTGGTTCTTCTGCTGCTAAAATTTGAGCGACAAGAGGGTGAGGAGGAGAAGGAGGAGGCAGAGGAGTGATGGTGGAAGGAGGATGTGGGGGACGAGGACAGGGTGAGGGGTGGATAACTCCCCCCTGATTCAGAGTCGGCGGTGGAGGAGGAGCCCGAAGAGGGGTCAACCCTATTCCCCCACCATTTCCATCTGGGATACGCCTACAGCGGGGCAAATTGAGAGAGAGGGAGAGAGAGATATGATATGATGCTGCAATTATTGGTAACTTTTAAAAAAATCTTCATAATCTACCAAGCCATCAAAACAATAATTTTGTCAAGTTGTACGGCTACAATGTGGTGCATGATCTCGCGGCATTACTGAAATGTTTTGGTGCTTTTTGTGGTACATTGTAGTACAGCACTGAGATGACTACTGTACCAGAGCCTCACCCAGAGCTTGGAGTTGGAGCAGGAGATGGACGAGCACCCAGCACTCCCTCTCCCCCAACACAAGTGTTTTCTGCACCATCTCCACTCATAGAGTACCCATCACCATGGTAACCATATCCCGTATACCCCTCGCCTCCAACCGTGCTCCCCATAAAGGCATTGTCCAATAGCATGGAGCTGGGGCCGGAGCTGGGGGAGTCGTCGTCGAACTCCTGGCCGGTCATGATTCGCTCTATTTCATCAGCCGATATCTGAGGGGTTTAGATCGGGTACAACAACAACAACAACAACAACATGCATTTTAAAGGCCATTTGCCCTGCTAGAGCGGGGGTTAGCCTTGCGGTCCCCATGACAATCTTCTCCATTTTGCCCTATTTTCTGCATCTCTCCTTGTTAACCCCCTTGCCCGCATTTCTTCTTCCACCATCTTCAGCCAAGTCTTTCTCGGTCTTCCCCGTCCTCTACTTCCTTCTACATTCATTTCCATCACTCTTCTCAACCAGTCACTTTCATCCTTCCTCAACACATGACCAAACCATCTCAACCTGTTAGATCGGGTACCTTCAAGTTAATACAGAGTGGCCTGCCTATTGTTTCCATCCGAGCTGTTGGCCCATCATGTTGGAAACCAGCTTCAAATCCCACATACTGTACTAAGTATTTGACCGTTATTGACTACACGCCCTTCCTGGTGATAATGAAGGATGCTGCATTGAAGCAATTTCCAGAGGATTTTGAATTCACAGAGTTCGACCTGGAGAAATCTACATTTAAAATAACAGCCTTGGCCACAGGCATCAACTCCAAACCGACACAATTGCCATTTTGATTGGAAAAACAGGAAGCCAATTATCACGTTTTGTGACGACACAAGTTCTTTCATTGAGGAAATAAGAAACAGCAAGATTTTAAGTAATTTGTTTTGTAATATATGATTCTAAGAACATATGAATCTCGGCCAAGCTGTAAACTGTCACCCTGGTGCTCCGCATGCAGGGAGATGCATCAGTGTGTGTGCCGTTCAGCAGGACTCATGTGCCGTCGCTGGTTATTGGTGGGCGTTACAGATCCCACGGTATCTTTCGTGAAAGGGAGGAGAGTTATTGCCAGCATCCTGAACAAATTCCAAATTCCTGCACCTTCAGTCGATTATCCCACATCAAAGTGATGACCCATCGAGGATCGGTTCTAGTCTAGCAAGGTATATTGATTTACTGACACACCCTAGAGCTCTGTAAATAGTATGGGCCTCAAATGGAGTTATTGATGGTTATGGGTGATTGATTTTGCACTTAAAACCGGATGCATTGAAGTTGAACCGATAGCCATTCAACCAAAGCTTTTCGTTAAATCGCTCAGGTCATACCTGCACGGGACCGATGCTTTTGTTCCGACCTCCAGGCATCCCATCCTCTCTGATGGCTGAGAGAGACTAGGGTTAAACCCATACAGCTTGTCTCATGGTAAAAAGAACATACAACATTGTACAAATAACACAACGCTAGCCTCAATCACATTTGTGTGGAACAAAGCAGAAGACTATTCTTGAATAACAGCGCCTCCTCCCCGTGCCTGAACCGTATGGACCTCCAATAACCAAGACCTCCGCTCAAATCTGATAGATCTTTCGATCCAAGCCACCACTATTAACCCAGGCAATATCTGGTTCAGAGAATCCTTCCTACCACGACCTCCCTGAATTCCTCTTTCTCTCCCTGTCCTGGTTAAACGGGCCTGAGCCCCATCCTGGTGGCGGAGTTGCAGTTTGCATGAAGAACTGCATTTCTCACTGCTCTTGCCCCTCCAAACCCCCTGTCCTCCCAACAGTGACAACTCCATTGATCTATATCCCTCACCCAACATGGATAAATTTATAACCACCCATTCCAACTCCCTCTTCCTCATATATGGAAAATTCAATGCTCACCATACCAATTGGCTAGATGGCGGGACCTCTTCAAAATTATGCGCTGCTGCTCTTGCGAATCGTTTATGCTCTGTTCACCTTATCATTTGCTCTAGGTCACTGTGGAATTGAGCCAACATTTCAGCAATATACAAAAATAGTGCCAAAACAGATCGTCTTAACTTCAGATCGATTGCGTTACTTCCAATTGTAATCAGTCATGGAATCCATCAATGCAGTTAACATCAAATCCTCTCTTTTCTCCAACGGCCTAATCTTAGATCATTAGTTCGTTTTCAGATCCGATCACTCCACCCTGGACCTGTTACTTTTGCTCAACCATCGATGGAGACCCTCAATTCCGTACATGAGATAGATCAAGGCCGTCTGGTTATATTGAGCATTTGACCTAGTCTGGCACCGCACCTCCAAACTCTGCCTATGGCATCTAAGACCACCTCCTTAAGGCTTCCCAACTTCCTTTACTCTCGTAATCAGTGTATGCTCTCAATTTAATCCTCTCCCTGTCGTGCCAGTGTCGTAGACCCAGTTTGTTCCTCATCATCAACGATCTTTCCAATTCTATAAAAGTCCTCGTCTCTTTGTTGATAAATCTACCCGCTGCTCGAGAATCTTTCATCCTTCAGACAGACAGGCAGCAGCCTCTTCCCTCTCTGCAGATTTTGATAGAATCAGGAGCTGGTCAAACACTTTGAATATGTCTTTCAATCCTGAGAAATCTCACACGATGTCTCTCTGAAAGGATGATCTGGTGAACCTTGCCATCTAATTCCTTCGCAAACCTCTTGAAGAATTTCATTCACTCAAAGTTTTGCCATCACATAACCATCAGCCATAATATTTATTGGGAAAACCATATTTCCAAGTTGGCCTCAAAGCCAGTCACAGTCTGCGTATCCTCTGTCATGCAAAGCCATTCCTTGGCACATCTGAACTTTTGGCAACCAACAAGATCTTCATCTGCTGCAGTTTGATGGAGCACTGCTCTCCACTTTAGGATGGCACTCCTGCCTCACACCAAACCCTAAGCCTTCCTCACTCTCCCCCCCCCCCCCCCTCTTCGCTACCACCCCAGATCATCCTCAATCCTTACTCATGATCTCTTCTACCCTCAGTAAGCCTCCTCAAACCCATCCCTTCCTTTCCAGGTTATTGTGGTTTACTCCATCTCCATCTCTTTTGTTTTTTAAATTAAATTTCTGTTTCATCCCCGTTGGTCACTTCCTGTGTACTTTATCCAAGTGTCCCTCAGTTGTCTCCCTCTACCCTACTATTAGTGTGTCTCTACCCCTCTCATTCCCTTTACCACGATGTTCTTATTGTTATGTTCCGATCAGTTCTGTATTCTAGCTCTTCCAGGAGCCTCGACTTTGTATATAAAATATAAAAAATGTATTTCAAGGCTTGCTTTGAAAGCAATATCAATATAAAGTCTCACGATCACTGCAGTTTGTCTGCTACTAAAGTAATGATGTTGACATTAATTTTAGATCAACCTTCATCTGCGTTCTTACAAACAGCTGGCAAGAAGCTTCATCGAGATGACATTTCAGGTACATGAAAGCTCCAAACTAGCTCAATTGTTTGTGAAGACAAATCTTGTGCGACTGATCTTTGTTGCTCGTTAAGGGTCCTTCAGGTGAAACCATACCTTTGCGGTTCATTCCCATACTCAGGCATTTCAAGAGACGGCAGTACTGGCAGCGGTTCCGTTGCCTCCTCGACATTGCGCAACTACGCCCTCTTGCACACCTGCAATACAATTATTATTATTATTATAGTTTATTGCAACTATTCCATGAAGATATATATATTGTTGCGGATCCCCCGAAGCCCGTCGACGTACAGAGGGGGGGTTAAGCCCCTTTTCCCCCTTGGGTCTTCGTGTCCACGAGGCCGAGTCGCCACTCCCACAGTGAACGTGTAAAAGGGTATCGGGTCGATGCCACACGTACTTTTGGTACCCACGCTGCCACGAAAACGGGGACCGGACCTCGCACAAGCCACACTAATCGAATACGCCCGAGCGGTGTGCGTGTCACGTGACTCGTGCCATTACTTTTATTGAACCCGATTTGAGCGGTTTTATTCGTGCGATGCTAAGGCAATAGTGAAAGGACGGGAACGATCAAATAAGAGGAAGAACACGGGATTATTTATAATGTACAGGGCGAAGAGACACAGAGCAGGCACTTAAGCAGTTGTAACTTAATCCCAGACAAAGGGCCCACTCACTCATGCGGGGAAAAATGAGGAAGGAAAAGTTCGCGCGCCAAACGCGCCTTGCCGTCGGTCGCTCCCGGACAGCTCACCCGGCGTGGCCCTCTGGTGGTCACGGCACGTATGCAGGGAGCCCAGGTAGGAGGGTCGTCGGCGTCGGTGGCTCCGGGGTGGATCGTCTCCACACCGCGTGATTAATACAGGCAGCAGAGCGCAGGGCACAGGGAATTCGTGTACAGCGGCTATAACAAGCGACTCAATCCACTCGCGGTGGGCCAACAGCTCTGACGCACTCTCTCTCTCTCCCCCCGATTCTGGCTCTCACAGTCTCTGCTCATTCCTCGACTCTGACTTGTCTGCTGCTGACTTGTCCCCTGACTTGTCTGCTCCTGGGGCTCGAGGCAGGGTTTTATATAGCCCCTCCCCGGTCCTACCCGAATGTTCCAAGCCCCTCCTCTCGCTGCCGTTGTGAGCCACTTCCCTCGAGCTCTGATTGGCGGATCACGGCTTACCGGCCACTCCCCCTGCAGCTCCTCCCTTCGGCCTTGCCAGACTTGTTCCAGGCCGAGCACATGGTATTTCAGCTCAAAGAACACCTAACTCACTGGCCTGCTCAACACAAAACTAGCACAGGAAAGGACTACGCTTACATTTACTAAGAGATAACTGAACTACAACGAGGCTACATGTTGTGGTGCATCTACCTACGAGGGGGGACATCCTTTATTCACAAAACCGTAACACTACACCCCTCTCTCACCAGAGTCGTCCAGAGTCGACCCCAACAATGGAACGACCGGTAGAGCCTGGCATGCAAATTTAACCATTACTTTTAAATGTGACACATAGGTGTAATTCCCCTAGCATTTACTCTGACCCATGTGTGCGACATTTTTAACACTAAATATGCCCCCCCCCCTATTGCGTTGAGCAGCTACTCTAACAGATTCACACCCACAACTACCCGAGTATTTCCGGAATTTCAAACTAAACACATAGCCGGTGGGCACATTCTTATATTTACATGCACGTATATTTACAATTCTATGACCCAGGACCTGTACTTTGGGAAGAAATTGGAGGAGAGAAAAACAAAACGCACTCATTGTGGCACTTGCTGCTGGCATCTTGCATCTTGCGTCTTCTGTGTGCGGCTAACAAAACCGGCTGGCCCTGACCGGCATACAGGCCATATGAAGCATCAGGACCATCTCAGCTTACACATCTTCTTCATACCTGGCACACGATAGTAAACAATGCTTTTCCATTGGCCAGCATGGCCACTCCCACGTGGTCCAACTGCGTGGCATCAGTGCCACTCAAACAAGTGGTCCGAAGGTGCAAGATGATTTTGCAGCAAGATGCTGCACAGCAGAGGTGCGAGGCCACAAGGATTGTGGTCCATACATGTGACGTGGCAACGGTACAGCAAAAGACATGGCTTGGCAGCAAAGTGCTGCTCAGGTCGGCTGCACAGGTGTGAAACAAGGACATGGCAGCAAGGTGCTGCACAGGTGTGACGGTGCTGCACAGTTCGGCCTCCAAAATGGTCCTGGGGCGGGGAGGGAAGACAAGGCACAACAAGCAAAACGGAAAGGACGCAGTGGCCACGAAAAACAAGGTGACGAGGCACCACCATGCCTGGTGTGGTGCGAGGGACGAGGTAGAGAGAGCAGAGCAAACTCGTCCCTAGCTGTCCGTACCCCCCACCATTGGCTACACTACCCTAGCCCCCCTTGTATTTACAATCTGTCTCTACGTCTTGTCTCCCATATCCCCCTCTATGCCAAATTCGTCCCCAACTCCCTCCCAGGAAGGAAGGAATGGAACACAACAACGTCCCACTTACGTCGTGATGCGTCTTACTACTCAATCGGCCTACAGAGCCTCGGTGTGGAGCTCGTCCTCCTTGGTGAATGGCTGTGGATGATGCGAAGGGATTTCTCATCCTAACTACTCCACTAACATTTACTTTTAAACAACCCGGGGTCGTACCCTGCCAATCGGCCTCCCTTAAACTATGTGGTTCTAAGAACCCGAATTCCCATTGCCCACACTGTGGTGCCTTCCGAGTTTGGGTCTCACCCCCACAAATTTTTCACACTGTGCCCTCGCACAATTTCGGGGCTGGGTCGTGTGGCAATACAATTTTCCCACAGATGTCAAATTAACTATATATAAATGCCATTGTCTCTCCCTGTCTCTCTCTCCCTCTCTCTCCCCCCTTCTCCCTCCCTTTTCCCTCCCTCCCTCTCTCTCTTTGTTTGTATGTGTTCTATGCACGGCCACATCTTTTAAGTTGCAAACTTCAAACTCAGGGTACAAATACAACTTTGTGCGTGGGGTTACATAGGCCATGTGGCCCCGGTCTTCAACCACCAATTATTTTTTTAGGTCAACATAGACCAAAAGGTCATCATAGGCCAAAGGTCAACTTGGGTAGAATTTCTAAAATCCTCAATTTTCATCTCATTGATTTGAAATTTGAAGGGGATTTGCATATCCTGTCACTTAATTCAACCAACCACCAATTATTTTGAGTTTTAATGGTGATAAGATCCGTCTGGAAAACCCTCCCATCTATTTTCTCAACAATCCTCTCGAAGAAGTTCTGTCACTCAAGCTTTTGGGTCTCACTATCTACCATTATCTTTCTTGGGATAACCACATTTCCAAGCTGACCTCCAAAGCCAGTCGCCGTCTGGGCATCCTCCGTCGTGCGAAGTCCTTCCTTGGCACACCTGAGCTCCTCACCACATACAAAGCTTTCATCCGCAGCTCAATGGAATACTGTTCCCCCCTTTGGGCCGGTGCTCCTGCCTCACACCGAGCTCGGCTTCACGCTGTTGAAACTAAAGCGTTCACAATCATTGGTATCTCCCGGGATTAAGCTAACTCTGAGGGCCTTTCACTCGCTCACCACAGGCAGGTTTGAAGTCTTTCTGTCTTCTACCGACTCCTCTCCGGCCTAGCTCCCCTAGCTCTGCCTGTGCTCTGTCCGCCAAATATTCCTTCAGGACTCACAAGATCTGCCAGCAACCCTCTTATGGTTAAACTGCCAAAATCAAGACTCTCTGCTCACCTTCACTCTTTCATTCCCCTTTTCTCCCGCCTCTGGAACAAACTCCCTCACTCTCTTAAATCCCACACCTCCCTCCAGGTCTTCAAAACAGCTGTTCACCACCATCTCTTATCTTCACCCCATACAAAACCTTGATGTTTTCTACCCCCGTTAATACACCCCAAATCCTAAAATTCCTCGTGGTGTCCATTTGCTTTATACCGTGTACCTCTACTCCCCTCCCCTCCCCCCATCCCTCTCCCTTCCACAGATCTCCCGATGTCCCTGTTCTCTACTGTTATTGTGCTTGTGTGCTTCCCTCTCTCTCCCCATCTTGTCTCCCGCTCCCTTTATTATATGTTTTATGTGTGTTCATGTTTTTTGTTTAATGTGTTACCTCTTACACGAGCCTCGATTTTGTATTTTAAAAAAAAACAGGTCAATATAGGCCAAATTTCTAAAATCGTCAATTTTCATCCGACTTGAAATTTAAGAGGATTTGCACATCTGATCATTGAAATCCAACCACCAATTATTTTTGAGGTCAACATAAGCCAAAAGGTCAACATAGGCCAAAGGTCAACAACATATTTTAGGGATTTCGCAAGTATCGTTCTATGCACGACATTACTTGTTCTGACGAAAATTGAAACTTTTTGTCATATGTCTGTTTCGTTTGTATGTTTGTTTCTGTGTCTGCGAGTGTGATAACTCATGAACGCATTCAGCGAACGCATTTATCGGGGTTGGATATTCTTGAGGTTGGACAAATGTTAAGTGATTTTGATACAGTCTGGCATCCTGCCTTACTCTCCAAACTATCTGCCTATGGCATCAAAGGCCAACTCCACACATTAATTTTTGACTTCCTCTACTCTCGTAGCCAACGTATGGCACTCAACGGAATCCTTTAATCTCCTCTCCCTTTCAAGCTGGAGTGCCATAAGGCAGTGTTCTGGACCAGTCCTATTCATAATCTTCATCAATAATCTCTCTGACTCTCTGGAAAATACCCTTTGTGTATTTGCTGATGAATCCACCTTCTGCCATGACATCCCTCATCCCTCATCCTTCAGACAAGTAGGCTGCAGCGTCTTCCCTCTTTTCAGACCTTGAAAAAAAATCACAAGCTCATCAAACACTTGGAATATGTCTTTCAATCCTGACAAATATCACACTCTCTCTCTCTGAAAGGACCGTCTGGCAAACCTTCCTCTCTACTTTCTTAACAATCCTCTTTAGGAAGTTCAGTCATTCAAACTCCTATGTCTAATGATCAGCCATGATCTTTCTTGAGCAAACTACATTACAAAGTTGGCCTCCAAAATCAGCTGCTGATTGAGCATCCTCCGTGATACAAAGTTTTTCCTTGGCACACCTGAACTCCTGTCCACCCACAAGGCTTTGCTCCGCAGCTTGATGGAGTACTGCTCTCCCCTCTCGGCTGGCTCCCCTGCCTCACATCTTGCTCAGCTTGATGCTGTGGAAACCAAGGCCTTCAAGATTTTTAGCTTTTCTGGAATTGGAATTCCAGGTAAGGTGTTGTCATCATGCACCGTACGAATGTCCATTTGCTATTTCGACTTCTCTGGCCAAACCGTTGGGCCGATCTGGCTGAAAATTGGCAGCAAGGTTCTGCTCCTGACTGGTAACGGGGATTGCAAAGCTCGTTCCGGTCACGTGACTTTAAGTAGGTCAAAATGGCAGACTTATTAAATTCCTTCAAAAGTCTTCTCCAGACCCACCAGTCAGAATGCTACCACATTTAGGTTGCAACATTAGGCCAGGGCCCAGATAAGCTACAGGTTCAGTGCTCCTATTTTTGGAATCTCCCGCGATGAAGCTGAATCTTTAGGCTCATCATTTCACCATCGCCGACAGGTCGGTGGTCGCTATGTTTTCTTCCACCTCCTTTCTGGTTTTGCACCTTCTGCTCTTTCTGTGCTTTGTCTCCCCCAGGATTCTGCGGGGCACACACAGTCTACCATCAAACCCCTTCTGGTGAAACTACCTAAATCAAGGAACAATTCTCACCTCCACTCGCTTGTTCCTCTTTTTTTCCCGCCTGCGGAATGCCCCACCCCACCCCAATCCCTCCTCCTTCCAAATTTCCCTCCTGAGAGTTTCCTTCTTTTTCCATCTTGTCCACCCCATGCATCCTCTCCTGCCCCCATTCTTCCTTCCACCCATTGTTTCTCCGCCTCCTTCTGTCTTGGCCTCCGGCTCTGCTGTTGGTGTTTCCTCCCTCCCTCCCTCTCTCTCTCTCTCTCTCTGCTGTTCCTTTAGTCCTGTAATATCCTGATTCATTCAGTGTACTAGTACTAACTCTTCCATGACCCTCAACCATATATACCAAAAACAATCCTTTTGGTGAAATCTTTGCACCAGAAACCCCATTTTCATACTTGAAGACCTGCTGCGGACATGGGTATGGCCCAGAGCGAGATCCAGTCCCTGCCACCTGAATATGTGTCAGCCTTTGGCAAGGGAGAAAAGTTATTCCTTTTAAAATCTTTTTTTGGAGAGTGAAAGTAAAATATTTTTTCTCATTGACTTCAGTGTTAATTTGATGTGCTTTCAAAACCCCAATCTCCTACTACGACCACTGTGCTTCGAGAGTGTTAAGACAAGGAAAGTGGAGGTCTAAGCTTGGTTTTACTTATTTCCATTATTATTTCACTTTCATTGTGATCTGGGATTTCAAAGTTATAATTAAAATGGCGTTTTTTTAAATGGCCTGTTTTGCTGAGTGGAGATTTTCTTTAACAGTGCTGTGCTGTATTTAACAAGAATGATCGCACTGTGGTCACAATCTGCAACACACAAAATATATTTTTCCCTCTGTCCACTTTCACCTCCTCGGTCATTCGGGATATGGGACTTATATTAAGCGCGAGTGAATTGGCTTTAATAATCCGGTTATGGGCTGATTGGGAAACCCGCATTTAAAGCACTCTTAAACGATGAACAGTGCAATTGGGAAACACACACACATTTAATGCGCTATTAAAAGATAAACTCCACACCTCTTATCCATGTCAGCCTCAGTCATGGTTATATCAGAACGAGCCAATTCGTCACACGATCATGGATTATTTAACACCATTATGGGGCCATTCGACAATTACGTAATGCTATTTTTGATAAAATCAGACATCCCTCCCACACCCCCATGTAATTCCACGTAACTAGACCAGACATCGGCCACAGGAGGTTTTGGGCCTTCGTCTTTCAGGCAGTGCCTGGCTTTTAACTGACCATTTGACTGGCATTCTAAGCCTACAATTCCACTTCAATCATGTATGCAGCCTATGGCTACTGGTTGCATCATTGCTGAGAGCATGGCAGTGGCACTGATGCAGTGCCCCCTGTAGGCTCGAGCAGTAATTTTTTCAGGGTGCCGGCGATAGCTCGCCTACTCTTCATGAAGGACACCATGGGATCTTTAACATCCACCAATAATGCTGGCAGACGGGATGCCAAGTTGAATGTCCATCCGAGCGACGGCACACGCATTGATGCCTCACTCTGCCTCTGAAACACCAGAATGACAGTTTAAGCTGGGCCGAGATTCAGACACAGGCTCGACAACTCAGAAACATCTTGCCAGCCCATCATTTCACTGAAGGTGTTATGAATTTGCATTTCGTTGAGTGTCCTCGCGACAACTCGCCTCTCCTTCCTGATAGACACCGTGGGATCTTTTACGTCCACTAAGTAATGTTAGCAGATGGGACACCCAGCTTAACATTCATGCAAAGGTTGACACACTTTGTGATTTAGCACCCTGCCAGGGAAACACTTATCTGATAGTTTATATTCAGGACAAGAATCAAATCCAGATGACACAGCTCAAAAGAAAGTGTGCTACCTCTGCACCATCCTGTCGGATCACTTACATCTGATACACAGGTTCAAGTATTCCTCCATGGCGTTAAAAAAGTTATAAAAGAATGTTTAAGTAATGCGAGTGGTCAACGGACTGCAGCTCAATGCCATTGGCCAACATCCTGCAGGATACTTGAAAGAATCGGTGAATAAATGTGCCATTGTGTCCGAGAGGAGCAGATTGAGAGATAGACATCGGAGATATACGTACCTGTATACCCTGCGGTTGCAGATTGAACGTTTGAAAAATCCCTTGCATCCTTCGCAGGAAACAATGCCATAATGCAAGCCAGTAGCTCGATCACCACAAATCAAACATAGCCTTACTGGAGGAAAGAATGATCGAGAGGGTTAAGGTAAATGGGCAGATGCAGACACATTACATAAAGGTCAAAGTTCAACACAATGAAGATCAAAAACTGTGTTGAAAAGGTATGTACATGTACATAAGAGAGCAAGGAATGAGTTTTACAGGGTTTAAAGCTTGCTTTGATGTAATGAAAGGTGAAAGAACGAACAAGGAGAGGAAAACAGAGTAAGCATGAAAGAGGAATGTTAATTATAGCTATAAACTCTGCAAACAGTCTATGAGGTTATGGGGTTAACTGTTGCCTGCTCTTACAAGACACAGTGGAGCCAGGGGGTATAGGGGCATCAGTGATCGATAAGAGGGCAGGGGAGATAAGGGTACATTTCTGCCAAGATACAACATGCTTCTCAACACATCCAATGTTAAACCCAAAAAGTAGGCATTTTTACAGTCCATCATCATTTGGTCATTAGTTATCCAGTTGATGTGTTGCTTTGGTTTTGTAGGGGAAGAGGACATAAAAGTTATGAGAAAAGAAACAGATAAATCCTACATGGAGAGCTTGGAGGTTTGTGGTCCTGTGGTTCTGCAGTAGGAGTGAGAGGGGAAGAGAGAGGAGTCAAAGGTGCAGGAAGTGCTGTTGAAAAGAGGAGAGATGAAAGAAATTATTTAAAATACATGCAACATGCACTTTATACTATGTTATGTTACATTCAATTGGCAAATACAGTGCTGCATTTTGTCCGACAAGATCGTGCAGAGGTCGCACACTTGCCCCTGAGCTGTCTCATCCAGCTTCAATTCCCGACCCGATTGTAAACTGTCAGATTGGTGCTTCGCTGATAGGGTGTTGCTTCGCAGACAAACCTCGGATGGACGTGTCACCTTGCTGAGAGTTCCTCGGATGGCCGCTAGGCTGGATGTCATGTCAGCTTGCATTCGTTGGTGGACTTTAAAGATCCCACAGTGCCTTTCATGATAAATGTGTGAGTTATAGCCAGTACCCTGAACAAATTCCTGCCAAAATCAACTTCAGTGAAACATCAGGTGAGGCCAGTTGTCGATTCATGAAAATTTTGGGTCAAATACTCTCCCCAGCCAAACACCACAATAATGTGGGAATAATTGGGGCCTTTAACCTACTTGGAGTAGCCGTATTAGTCATGGATACTTCACTGCATTTGTCATGGCCGCGGCCGGTAAACCTAATTCAACTGAGGTCGAGCGAAGCGAGATCAAGGCCGTTTATTCAGAGTATGTGAAACACCCTGCAATCCCTGCCTAAAGAAAATTGATTTTTTTTGGAACGCCGGCTGCATTTTCCATTTCATCATCATATAACTTTGTTTAAAAAAAAGTATCCATGGGTAAGCACTGCTGCGCTGAAAGTTCCCCATCAATCCCTGAAGCAGATGTGGAAAAAAAAAAAAGCAAATAAATGTGAAACAAGTGTAGTTACATTCAAAGTACACCGCCATGCTAAATAAATAAATAACTTATCCTCCAGCTCGCGACATTGCCAGTGTGCCTTCGGCGCCCGGCGGTGCCGCCGTGCAGAGCATGGAGACGGAATTGGGAGGGAGCGGTGTAAATTAGTTGATTGATTAATTGCGTAAATACACTAAATAAAGCATAATCGTAAAATAATTAATCTATTAATCAATTGGCTAATAGCATACTTTAACCAATCAATTAGTTGATTAATCAATAAATCAAAACTATCTTTTATAGCCAAATCACTTGGTCACTGTCCTGTCCAAATATAAGCTTCCTAGCTCAAAAGATGCCTGAGATGTTGCCCAGATGAGAAAGGAAATAAATAAGTAATTAATAAATCGATAATAATTAAGTAATTCATTGATTAATCAAAAATTAAAAATACTGTTTTTGCCAAAGCACTTGCTCACGATTGTGCCCAAATTTCAGCTTCCTAGCTCAAAGGATGGCTGAGATATCGCCCGGACAAACAAACAAACGGAGTGAAAACGGAGAACTCTCTTTCAGCATGTGACATCGCCGGGCCCCCTTTGGTGCCCGGTGATGATGTCATGCAGCTCCTAGAGATGGAATTGGGAGGGAGAGGTGTACAATAATTGATTGATTAATTGCCTAATTGAAATAAATAAATAATAATAATAACATAATTAATTTCTTAATCAATTGGCTCATAGAATACCTAAATCACTCGTGTTTCATATGAAGCTGTAACTTTTAGTAAATTAATTAAATAATTGATTCATAAAAAAAAAACAATTGATTACTTGATTAATCAATAAATAATTAATTAGTCAGGGGGCATAATCATAATTGTTCACATCGTTCCACAAGCACAATTTTTGGACCAGAGCGAGATATTACCATAACCTACCCATTTCTCGAGAGAGCCAAGCTGGTCTCCCTCTGTGGTGGCCATATTGGACAAATCCAAGATGGCCGCCATCGAAAGTAAGGCGTTGCAATAACTTAAGAACCAGAAGTAGTAGAACCATAAATAACACCACTTTGTATGGGTTTTTGAGTATTAGGAATCCATTTCTGGTGTTATTTTGCCGATTCGAGATGAAGACCATGTCATAAGGTCGCATTTAAAGACATTTTTTGACAACAATACATGTTTTTCGTCCATATTGGATCAATGAATACAGTGCCATGCTATGTTATCCAAACTTAATCATTATCAATGCATTGCAGTAATATACAGTCACATGAAAAAGTAAGTACACCCCGTGTAAAGTTTTGACTTTTTCAACATATTTCAACATACAGCTATTTTTTTATTTTTTTGTATACAAGATCGAGGCTCGTGAAAGAGCGAACATTAATCACACAGAAAGACAAACAGACACACAAAACAAATAACATCGGGAGCGGGAGACAAGATGGGGAGAGAGGGGGAAGGACACAAACACAACATTTGAGAGCAGGGACCGAGAGACATGGAGACATCGAGAGAACTGTGGGAGGGAGAGGGCTTTGGGGGGGAGGCATGGGAAGGGGGGGGGGGGGATGGGAGAGGTATAAAACATATGGACACTGCCAAGACTTCCAGGAAAGAAGTTGGAATTTCAAACAAGGTGGATCTGGGGTGAATTAGTGGGGGTAGAAAAGATCAAGGTTTTGGATGGGGGAAGATGAGATTTTTTTTATTTTTATTTTTTGTATACAAGATCGAGGCTCGTGAAAGAGCGAACATTAATCACACAGAAAGACAAACCGACACATAAAACATATAACATCGGGAGCGGTAGACAAGATGGGGAGAGAGGAGGAAGGACACAAACACAACATTTGAGAGCAGGGACCGAGAGACATGGAGACATCGAGAGATCTGAGAGAGGGCGAGGGCTTTGGGGGGTGGGGCATGGGAAGGGGGCGGTGGGAGAGGTATAAAACATATGGACACTGCCAGGACTTCCAGGAAAGAAGTTGGAATTTCAAACAAGGTGGATCTGGGGTGAATTAGCGGGGGTAGAAAAGATCAAGGTTTTGGATGGGGGAAGATAAGAGATGGTGGTGAACAGCTGTTTTAAAGACCTGGAGGGAGGAGTGGGATTGAAGGGAGTGAGGGAGTTTGTTCCAGAGGCGGGAGAAAAGAGGAATGAAAGAGTGAAGGTGAGCAGAGAGCCGAGATTTCGGCAGTTTAACCATCAGAGGGTTGCTGGCAGATCTTGTGCGACCTGTAGGAATATTTGGGGGACAGAGCACAGAGAGAGCTGGGGGTGCAAGGCCGGAGAGGAGTCGGTAGAAGACAGAAAGACCACCTACCTGCCTGCGGTGAGTGAGTGAAAGGCCCTCAGAGATAGCTTCATCGCGGGAGATTCCAATAATTCTGAAAGCTTTGGTTTCAACAGCGTGAAGCCGAGCTAGGTGTGAGGCAGGAGCACCGGCCCATAGGGGAGAACAGTATTCCATTGAGCTGCGGATGAAAGCCTTGTATGTGGTGAGGAGCTCAGGTGTGCCGAGGAAGGACTTCGCACGACGGAGGATGCCCAGTCGGCGACTGGCTTTGGAGGCCAGCTTGGAAATGTGGTTTTCCCAAGAAAGATCATGGCAGATAGTGAGACCCAAAATCTTGAGCGACAGAACTTCTTGGAGAGGATTGTTGAGAAAGTAGATGGGAGGGTTGTCCAGTCGATCTTTTCGGAGAGACATAGTAAGAGTGTGAGATTTGTCAGGATTGAAAGACATGTTCCACTTGTTTGACCAGTCTGTGATTTTGTCCAGGTCTTCAGAGAGTGAGGAGGCAGCAGACTGCCGATCTGAGGGAAGAGGAATGGAGCGGCAGAGAGTGGAGTCATCAGCAAAGAGATAGAGAGGATTTTCGAGAGAGTCAGAGAGATCATTGATGAAGACCAGAAAAAGCACGGGGCCCAGAACACTGCCTTGGGGAACTCCAGCCTGAACAGGAAGAGGAGATGAGAGAAACCCATTCAGGGCCACACGTTGACGACGACTAGAGAGGAAGTCCGCCAGCCATGCATGGAGATTTCCATGGATACCAAAGGAGGAGAGTTTGGTGAGCAGAGCGGGGTGCCAGACCGTGTCGAAGGCACGTGATATGTCGAGGGAGACAGCTCTAATTTCCTGTTTGGCATTGAGGACCTCCATCCATTGTTGAGACAGCAGAAGCAGCATGTCCAGAGTAGAGTGACTTGGTCTGAAACCAAATTGATGATCAGAGATCAAGCCATTGGAGAAGAGGAAAGATTTCATATCCGAAGCAATGATGGATTCCATGACTTTGCTGATAATTGGGAGAAGGCTGATTGGTCTGTAGTTGCTAGGATCTGTTTTTGCACCTTTTTTGTGCAAAGCGGTGATGTTGGCTGATTTCCAAGCAGATGGCAGTTGACCTTGAGCAAAAGAGAGGGTGAAGAGAACAGAGAGAGGGTGAGATAGAGCGGCAGAGCAGGATTTTAGGACCCGTGGGCTGATGCCGTCGGGTCCAGTTGCAGAATCAGAGTCGAGGGTTGACAGAAACTTTTCCACCTTGTCAGGAGGAAAGGACACGGAGTCCAGGAGCAGCAGGGTACGACTGGGTATGGTGGGTACAGAGAGGGATGGGTTTGGGACACAAGATTTAGAGGCAAACACAGAGTTGAGGCATTCAGCTTTTTCACGTGCGGAGTCAGCTGTGTAGCCGTTTGAGGTAAGGGAGGGGATGGAGGGGGAACAAACACCAGAAACGGATTTGACCAGACGCCACCAGGATTTGGAAGAGGGAGACAGATAAGAGAGTTCGGTCTTGAGAACGGAGAGATATTGTTTCCTGGCTCTCCTGAGGGTGGACACACACTTGTTTCGGGCTTTGTGAAAGGAAATGAGATTTCCTTCCGTTGGATTTGCTTTCCAGGAGACGAAGGCAAGTTGTTTCTGGGCAACAGCCTCACCACAAGATTCCGTGTACCATGGACGGGTGGAAGGGTATGACAACTGAAGACGAGATGGGATAAATCTGTGCATGAGAGAGAGCAATTTACTTTGGAAGAATTCCCAGGATGAGTTGATGTCAGAGGTGGTAGAGATGGGAGACCAGTCCAGATGATTGATGGCTGCTTGAAGACCGTGCCAGTTGGCCTGAGTGAAATGCCAGACTCGTCGACGCTGAGCAGGCTCCCTGAGGATGGTCAGAGAGATGTCCACTTTAACAAGGACATGATCAGATGATCCGATCGGAGCAGAAGAAGAGCAGCAGACATTTTCAGGGAAGTTAGTCATAACCAAGTCCAGAAGAGAAGATGTTCCGTTGACTGAGATCCGGGTCGGGAAATTGACAGATTGTGTCAGTCCCAGTGAGTCGCAGAAGTCCTTTGCTGAAGAGCCATGGCTGGTGAGAGAGGTACCCACACCCAGCCAACTGGCATGGTGACAATTGAAATCACCACATATGAGGAAGAGAGAGTTGGGATGAGTAGATAGAAGTTGGTCCATATCATCAGACAGCGAGATGTAGATGGAGTCATCACTGTTTGGTGGACGGTACAACACACATATGAACAAGAGGTGGGAGCGAAGGGGAAGCCGTAGCCAGAGGTATTCCTGGGGGTGAGGTGGAGAGAGTGCAGTGCAGGGCGAGTGAGGAAGAGAGTTTTTGATAAAGATAGCAACCCCGCCTCCAGGACGAGGCTCAGGTCTATCATACCGGAGGAGGGAGTAGCCCGGGAGAGATACTATGGAATCAGAGACATCATAAAGGAGGAAAGTTTCTGTTAAGCAGATCACGTCTGGTTTGACAGAAGCAACCTGTATGGAGAGATCAGTTAAGTTTGAACGAAGGCCCCGGATGTTTGAGGTCCATACCGTTAATGAAGAGGAAGGGGGAGCATCAGATACAGAACAGGGGGGAGGAGGGTAGGGTAAGATGTGGAAGAGGTGGAAGAGATAGGGAGAGCTGTTGAAGGTGTGTCAGAGATTTCAGAATAGCTCGGAGAAAGGGAAGGATGGGGCGGACAAAAGGTTTGATGGTGATTGGGTGAGCCACAATGAGGTGTTATTTGAGGAGGGGGGAGAGCGAGGCAGAAGGTTGGGGGAGATGGAGGTGAGAGTTTGAAGGGGGAAGAAGCGGGGAGGACGCTTTGAGGAGGGGGAGTGAGAGGGGGGAAATTGAGAAGCAATGAGGGTGGGGAGATTTGAAGGGGAGGGGTGAGGGGGGAGTTTGGGAGGGAAGGGACAAGGGGAGGGATTTGAAAGGGATGGGATATGGGGGAGATTTGGAGGGGAGGGGTGAGGCAGGAGTCTAGGAGGGGAGGGGCGAGGGGGCGTCTTGGCGGGGAGGGGTGAGGGGGTAGTTTAGGAGGGAGGGGGCAAGGGGGGAGATTTGAAAGGGATGGGTGATGGGGAAGATTTGGAGGGGAGGGGTGATGGGGAAGATTTGGAGGGGAGGGGTAATGGGGAAGATTTGGAGGGGAGGGGTGAGATTGGATTTTTGAAAGTGTACGATTTATGGGAAACGAACATTTATTGCAAAATGAGTTTCTTGTGACCTTCGAGTTAAAAATACGTTTAAGGACGCTGGATGGAGGATGGAGTGCAGGAGAGTTTAGGGAATGTAGAAAAAAGGCACTATAGGAGATGGATATTTTTTTTGGGATGAATTGATTTGGTGAGCAAGTCGAAAGCAGCCTTTTAAAGAAGAAGAAGAAAAAGGTGTTATAAAATATGACGGAATACATAACTTGAGGGGAAAGTGTAAACATTGAAGGTTAATGAGTGAAAACTATCTGGGGAAATGGGGGAGAAACACGTGGTCGAAGAACGAACGAACGAATAAGAATGAATAAACGAATGAGAACAGAGAAGGAAATGTTTTTTTTTTTTTTTTTTTTTTTTTTGAGTTGAGATTTACGATGGTGGTGAACAGCTGTTTTGAAGACCTGGAGGGAGGAGTGTGATTGAAGTGAGTGTGGGAGTTTGTTCCAGAGGCGGGAGAAAAGAGGAATGAAAGAGTGAAGGTGAGCAGAGAGCCGAGATTTCGGCAGTTTAACCATCAGAGGGTGGCTGGCAGATCTTGTGCGACCTGTAGGAATATTTGGGGGACAGAGCACAGAGAGAGCTGGGGGAGCAAGGCCGGAGAGGAGTCGGTAGAAGACAGAAAGACCACCTACCTGCCTGCGGTGAGTGAGTGAAAGGCCCTCAGAGATAGCTTCATCGCGGGAGATTCCAATGATTCTGAAAGCTTTGGATTCAACAGCGTGAAGCCGAGCCAGGTGTGAGGCAGGAGCACCAACCCATAGGGGAGAACAGTATTCCATTGAGCTGCGGATGAAAGCCTTGTATGTGGTGAGGAGCTCAGGTGTGCCTAGGAAGGACTTCGCACGACGGAGGATGCCCAGTCGGCGACTGGCTTTGGAGGCCAGCTTGGAAATGTGGTTTTCCCAAGAAAGATCATGGCAGATGGTGAGACCCAAAAGCTTGAGCGACAGAACTTCTTGGAGAGGATTGTTGAGAAAGTAGATGGGAGGGTTGTCCAGTCGATCTTTTCCGAGAGACATAGTAAGAGTGTGAGATTTGTCAGGATTGAAAGACATGTTCCACATGTTTGACCGGTCTGTGATTTTGTCCAGGTCTTCAGAGAGTGAGGAGGCTGCAGACTGCCGATCTGAGGGAAGAGGAATGGAGCGGCAGAGAGTGGAGTCATCAGCAAAGAGATACAGAGGATTTTCCAGAGAGTCGGAGAGATCATTGATAAAGACCAGAAAAAGCACAGGGCCCAGCACACTGCCTTGGGGAACTCCAGCTTGAACGGGAAGGGGAGATGAGAGAAATCCATTCAGGGCCACACGTTGACTACGACCAGAGAGGAAGTCCGCAAGCCATGCATGGAGATTTCCATGGATACCATAGGAGGAGAGTTTGGTGAGCAGAGCTGGGTGCCAGACCGTATCGAAGGCACGTGATATGTCAAGGGAGACAGCTCTGATTTCCTGTTTGGCATTGAGGACCTCCATCCATTGTTGAGACAGCTGAAGCAGCATGTCCAGAGTAGAGTGACCTGGTCTGAAACCAAATTGATGATCAGAGATCAAGCCATTGGAGAAGAGGAAAGATTTCATATCCGAAGCAATGATGGATTCCATGACTTTGCTGATAATTGGGAGCAGGCTGATTGGTCTGTAGTTGCAAGGATCTGTTTTTGCACCTTTTTTGTGTAAAGCGGTAATGTTTGCTGATTTCCAGGATGCTGGCAGATGACCTTGAGCAAAAGATAGGGTGAAAAGAACAGAGAGAGGGTGAGATAGAGCGGCAGAGCAGGATTTTAGGACCCGTGGGCTGATGCCATCTGGTCCAGTTGCAGAATCAGAGTCGAGGTTTGACAAAAACTCCTCCACCTTGTCAGGAGAGAAGGTCACAGAGTCCAGGAGCAGTTTGGTTCGACTGGGAAAGGTGGGAACAGAGAGAGATGGGTTTGGGACTAAGGATTTTGAGGCAAACACAGAGTTGAGGCATTCGGCTTTGTCACGTGCGATGTCAACTGTGTGGCCATTTGAGGTAAGGGAGGGGATGGAGGGGGAACAAACACCAGAAACGGATTTGACCAGACGCCACCAGGATTTGGAGGAAGGAGACAGGTTTGAGAGTTCATTCTTGAGTGAGGAGAGATAGTGCTTCCTGGCACTCCTGAGGGTAGACACACACTTGTTCCGAGCTTGGTGGAAGGAACTGAGATTTCCTTCAGTTGGATTAGCCTTCCAAAAGGCAAAGGCAATAGACTAGGCTAAATTTCTGATTTTTTTTTGGCAGAGGCATTTCTGAGTAAAAGTTGGTATCCGGGCGTTTTAGGTGGATATGAGGGTGCTGATCACGAAAAAAACGGATACCAAGCTGAAATGTGCATATTTAGGGCCTAAATCAGCAAAAAACAAAATGGCCGCCAAAAAAGTTTATGCGATATTTGTTTTTTTTCTTCAGAAAAGTGGAATGTCGTAGTAATACTTGGTATCCATGCTTATTAGCTGTATATGAGGGTGCTGATCACGATAAAAAATAATACCAAGCTGAATATTACATATTTAGGGCTTAAATCAGCCAAAAAACAAAATGGCCGTCAAAAAAAGTATACGCGATATTGACATTTCTAATTTTCTTTTAAAAATAGGAATGTCATAGTAGCACTTGGTATCTATGCTTATTAGCTGTATGTGAGCGTGCTGACCACGAAAAGATAGGATACCAAGCTGAATTGCAGGCTTTCAATGGAAGATGTTTCATACACCATATTGGCTTTTATTGCCGTTTTACCTTGATTGGCATTACATTGCTTTCAGATCACTGTCAACTGTATTTTCTAGTTAAGGTTGTTATCATGTCTAGTTAAGGACGGTTTATTTACCGGGACGGTGACATGCAACCTCTCTTTCTTTTATTTTCAGACTAAATCAAGATGGATCCTGTTGCTACTCTGAAACGACCATCATCGATTGACTTCGCCTTATGCATTTTATGCCAAACAGATGGGGATTTGCGATCTGCCAGCAATCAAGGTCTAGCCACACTCGCTAAGGCTTACGAAACCAGAAAGAAATTACGCGACCCAAAAAACCGCAATATAATTGAGCGTCTGGATCTGGCGTTGGGTTCGAATACCACCTCAATCGTATGGCACAAAAACTGTTATGTCCAATTCACCGATAAAAATAAACTTCTTCGCCTAGAAAGACTGGAAGATCATCATCAGGACCGAGAAAATGTACCAACATGCAGCTCAGTTGTTGGGTCTACCCAAGGTCGTGTCATACGTCGGAGCTCTGTCAAGCCAGTTGACTGGACGCTGTGCATGTTTTGTCAGGATCGTACGTCAAAACAACGATTAAGTTCAGTTATGACATTCAATGTCAGCAAAGATATTTTAGAGGCATCTAAATTACATCACAAGCTATGCTTCAGTTTGGCAGGCGTTAGTGACCTCATCGCAGCAGAAGGTAAATATCACCTTCCTTGCTTAAGTTCGTTCAAAAGAAGTACATCCAAAGTCAAAGAAGATTTTCACACCAGTCAAGACTTACCTTTGATATGGCTTTCTTCAGAACTTATGTATGCAGCCCAAAAGGGTCATGTGCTGAGGCTAAGTGACGTCTGGGATCGGTATGTAAATCTTTCAGAGGAAGCTAACACAGTTATTCCGAAGTCCTTTGTAAGTCGTCGGACAACATTCAGGGAAAAACTGCAATCTCGAGTAGGTGATACCATCCTCTTTGTTCGACCTGATGGTGGGACATCTCAGAGAGAAACGTTGTTGGTACCATCTAAGTATACCGGCAATGCTGTATCTGGACTGACGGATGAAGCAGACGAACAACTAACAATGCCTAGGTTCGGGCCTGAAGAGGACATCTTCCTGTCGCTGGTGCATGTTGCCCTAAAACTTCGAGGAGATTTGCTTGATAAGCCTGGCCACGTGGGATTTGAAATGAGCATCGGAAACGCACTAAGTTGCGTACCAGAGACTGTCTACATGTTCCTCAAGCTCTTATATGGTGGTCCGTGTCAGCTTGAAATAGAACCATGCGTTGCCAAAGAAGATGATACGAAACTAGAACAACAAGTCCTCAGCAGTGCTCAGGACATGGTATATGGAGTGAGCGGAGGCAGTAAACTGACGCCGAAACATATAGGGCTCGGCAGCACCCTGCACCAAACTACACGATCTAAGGAGTTGGTGGAAATGTTCCATAAGGCAGGACACACCCTCAGTTACCATCAAGTGTTGCAGTTGGACACAACCTTAGCCAAGTCCACAATTAAGTCTATGAATCCAAACACCGGTGCCGTCATACCACCTAATCTAGCTCCTGACCGCTTTCTGTTCTACACTGCTGACAATATCGACATACTGGATGAGACATTGGACGGAAAAGAAACCTTCCATGCCACTCAGCTGGCAGCGTGGCAGAGAGGACCATCCGCAGACGTGAAGTGGGACAGCATGGTTCTTTCTAAAGACCGAATGCTGCATGTCCCAGAGGTCATGGACACCTTAAATGCTGCAACTATGCCTGCCGTCAGGGCCGAACCATCTTTCAGTGGCCAAGTGGAAAAAACTTGGTATCATCAACCGTCCAAGGACACTGATTGTGCAGCAAGGGCCCAATCGGTGGATTTAGCGTTCAATTTCATGCGACTCAACTCAACAACGGAAACCAGTTGGACAGTATTCAATGAGTCCCTGACACAAAATGATCCTCCACAAACTACAGTTGGCTATATGCCCATAATCCTGGCACCAGCGCACGAGTTTGATACACTCAAAACAGTCGTGGAGCGATGTTTGGAAGTTTCATCTCGCTTCGGACAAGAATACACGGTACTGAGTGTGGATCAAGCACTTTATTGCAAGCTCATGGAGTTGAAGTGGTGCAATCCGGAGTACAAGAAGAGACTCATTCCACGTCTAGGAGGGCTACACATTTCAATGAACTTTTAAAAAGTTATTGGAGAACACATGCACGGATCTGGATTGGCAGAGGCCTGGGTTGAAGCTGGTCTAATGGGACAGAACACCATTGAAGCAGCATTGGCTGGCAAAAAGTTCAACAAAGCCATGCGAGCACACAAAATTACATGCCAGGCCCTATGGCGACTATTAGGACCCAATCTACTAGACTATGTGAAAGAAGCCGACGAGCAACTGCATATTCAAATATCCAAGGCTGCATCCGACCTGGCAGCTGTTGAGATCCTTGTCACCTTGCTGACAAACCCAACGTTTTCATCATTGATGTCAGATTTCCTGGAACGCAGAAAGGAGGACAATGTCAACTTCTCTTTCTGGTGGGGATACCTGGAAATGGTAGCAATTCTACTTATGTTCACAAGAGCCCAACGAGATGGACTTTGGGACCTTCACATCCATTCATTCACCTGCATGCTACCTTTCTTTCTCAGGTATGACCATGTAAACTATGGACGCTGGGGTCCTGTCTACTTGGCTGAAATGAGAAACCTACCAGAGTCAGTTCTCGAAGAATTCAAAAAAGGAAATTTTGTGGTCAAACGGTCGGCGCGTAAGTTCAATCAGGTTGATCCCGACCAGGCACAAGAGTGGTTGAATGGAACTGGTAAAAGGGCCGGAGGAATCGTTGGTATCACCAAAACCAATACAGCCTTGAACAGATGGGCATTGTCTTACAACCTGAGAGCACATATTGCAGCAGATACGCGTGAAATGTTGCAGATATATCCAAAAGACTTGCTCAGCCATAACGAATCGAAACCAGCAAGACAACAACGTGACAATGCAGACGAGAACATTCTGCTCAGCATATTGGAACGCTTCCATGTGTTTGCACCTGATACGCATCACGCTGCGCTGCAAAACATTGCAACAAAAGACGTTGCTAGCGAAGAAATCCAAACATCGCTACTGAACGCACGAGTCATGGGTCAGAAACAACTGGATGAATTTGTGGAGGATAGACTTGTTGGAGACGCAGAAACCTCAGTGCCTCAGCACTCATTGTATGACACCATCAAGAAGAACAATGCTCCAACATTCGACGATCTTTATAAGGTAGTACAACACAGTGCCGAAAAGAACAAACGCACTGTTCTGAAAGCTGATCAAAACTTCCTCCAACGTTTGGTAACGGCATATGCATCTGGCCGCACGATCAACTTGGACAACGTGTTGAACCACGAACTTCTTCGAGTACCAGTCTCGCTGGCAGAGCTCAATGGCAATTTAAGGACAGGAAACAAATCGTTGCTGGCTGATATGTTGACAGCAGATGTTCCATGTCCTGCTACGCTCGATCTGCACGGGAAATCAGCTTGTCTTGTTATAGATGGACAGGCTCGAGTCGTGGCCATTGGGAAACCGGTTGCTGCCAAGACATTTGGAGACTTGGCAGACGTTTTCACAAGATCAATCTTCCAGTCAGGAATGCAATATCTTCGCATAGACGTTGTATTTGACAGATACCGAGATGAGTCGATCAAAGCAGGAACAAGAACCAAACGAACAAAGACAAGTCGTCCAATACGTCGTATTGTAGAAGGACGGGAGGTGCCACTGCCTAACTCCTGGATAAACTTCATTGCCCTTCCAGAAAACAAGGCAGCCCTTGCTCGCTTCCTCTCGGAAGAACTTCTGGCACATGCTCCTGGTGATACAGAGATTGTGGTTGCAGGGGGGTTTGACGATGAGCGTGAAATCAGGTCATCACGTGGCAATACTGACCTCACTCCACTAAAAGCAACACACGAAGAAGCGGACACACGCATAATTCTACATGTCATAGATAGTCGGCTGGACACTGTAGTTGTATGTGCGAGAGACACTGATGTCATGCTGTTGTTGGTGGCACATTTTCCGCGTGTCAGTTGCAGAAATCTATGGATGATGGCTGGTACTGCCCAGAAGAGAAAGTACATACCCATAGGTCCATTATATCACAACTTGCCATCAAATTCAGTCCAATCACTTCTGCCATTTCACGCTCTTACGGGATCGGACACGACATCGCACATCTGTGGACACACGAAACGTTCAGCATGGAAAGTCTTCCTTGAGTATCACCACCTTCTTGTGGGTTTGGGAGTAGGGAATTTGACCCCTGAAGTGTCAAAATCGACAGAAATATTTGTCTGCAAAATCTACGGGATGAACAATCTGGAGACAACAGATAGCGTTCGTCGGGTCATGTTTGAGAAGGCCTGCAAACCAGAAGCGATGCCACCCACGAGCGATGCTCTCAAATTCCACATCCAGCGTGTGCATTACCAATCTCTGATATGGAAGGAGGCACACTGCCCACTTCCGAACCTGCCGAATGTCACGGAGTTGGGATGGAAAAGGGTCGCTACCAATTTGCAACCAGTGCTGATGACACTCCATCCAATTCCTGAGTCGTGTCTTGAACTTGTTTCTTGCAGTTGCAGGTCACGGTGTCGTACCATGCGCTGTAGCTGCCGTAAAGCAAAACTTGGCTGCACAGCTGCATGTGTATGTCGGCAAGAAACTGACCAGGACGGTTGCTTTAATGACAATGTGTAATGTGTTAACGACATTATTCAACTTACCGTCGAGCCTGCATATCGTAAAAGACGTCATGACTGTGCTACCTGTATATAGTTAAACGTTCATATGTGATTGTTCACTGCATGTAATCGTATTAATCAATGAAGATCAAAAGTAAAGTTGTATTGCCTTGTAATCGTGTTGTTTATTATATGAGCTGTGTGGCACAAGGGTCCATGTGTAAGTGTCTGTAGATATCATTTTAGCTGCAGTTAGCCGATATTTAGAGCTATTTTGTGAGCAACCACCTTGAATGTGTCCTGTTTCAGTATATAGCTTTGGTCCAACACTAATAATAGTGCGCTCATATGCTTCCTTGACCTCGATAACCTGGGGCTAGACATCAAAATAATGATTCTATGTTCACTAGAACTGGAGATATCGTCAATATAAGATTTGATGGCGGCCATCTTGGAAAATGGCCGAAACATCGATTTCTGCTAAAATAGTATATACAAATTTGATTGCCCGGAAATATTCATCTTGTTTCACGTAAAGTGTACTTGTTGAAATGTCTTCCTGTGTGATTCTGAGTTCAGCGGCTAAAAGTTAAATATTTTGGCGGCCATTTAGTTTTTTCCAGATTTGAGCATCAAATACCAAAAATTCAGCTTGGTATCCTATGTTTTCATGATCAGCACCCCCAAAATAGGTTAAAAACACTTGTTACCAACTTTTACTCAGAAATGCCCCTATAACTTGTATTAGATGCATTTCTGGAAATTTAGCCTAGTCTACAAGTTGTTTCAGGGCAACTGCCTCACCACAAGATTCAGTGTACCATGGACGGGAGGAAGGGTAAGACAACTGAAGGCGAGATGGGATAAATCTGTGCATGAGAGAGATCAGTTTGCTTTGGAAGAATTCCCAGGAAGAATTGATGTCAGAGGCAGTGGAGATGGGAGACCAATCCAGACGATTGATGGCTGCTTGAAGACCGTCCCAGTCGGCCTGAGTGAAATGCCAGACTCGTCGACGCTGAGGAGGCTCTCTGAGAATGGCCAGTGAGATGTCCACTTTGACAAGCACATGATCAGAAGAACCGATTGGAGCAGAAGAAGAGCAGCAGACATTAGCAGGGAAGTTAGTCATAACCAAGTCTAGAAGAGAAGATACTCCATTGGCTGAGATCCGGGTCGGGAAATTGACAGATTGTGTCAATCCCAGTGAGTCACAGAAGTCCTTTGCTGAGGTGCCATGACTGGTGAGAGAGGAACCCACACCCAACCAGGTGGCATGATGACAATTGAAGTCACCACATATGAGGAAGAGAGAGTTGGGATGAGTGGATAGAAGTTGGTCCATGTTGTCGGACAGTGAAATGTAGATGGAGTCATCACTGTTTGGGGGACGGTACAGAACACATATGAACAAAAGGTGGGAGCGGAGAGGAAGCCGTAGCCAGAGGTACTCCTGGGGGTGAGGAGGAGAGAGGGCAGTGCAAGGAGAGTGAGGAAGAGAGTTTTTGATAAAGATAGCCACCCCACCACCAGGCCGAGGCTCAGGTCTATCATACCGGAGGAGGGAGTAACCAGGAAGAGATATTAAGGAATCAGAGACATCTTGAAGGAGGAAAGTCTCTGTTAAGCAGATCAAGTCTGGATTGTCAGAAGCAACCTGTATGGAGAGATCAGTCAGGTTTGAGCGAAGGCCCCGGATGTTTGAGGTCCATACCGTTAATGAAGAGAGAGGGGGAGCATCGGGTACAGGACAGGGGAGGGGAGGAGTAGGGTAAGATGAAGGATGAGAGGGGGAGGTAGGGAGAGCAGTTGTTAGTGTGTCAGCGATTGCAGAAGAGTTCCAAGAAAGGGAAGGATGAGGAGGATGAAAGGTTTGAAGGTGAAGGGATGAGGCACAGTGAGGGGTTGTTTGAGGGGGGGCAGAGGAAAGAAGAAGGTTGGGGGGGGTGGAGGTATGAGATAGAAGGGAGACGAAGTGGGGAGGAGGGGGAATTGGAGAGGAATGGTATGGGGGGAGATTTGAATGGGAGGGGTTGGGGGGGTTGTTTTGAAGGGGAGGAGTGAGGGGGGAGTTTAGGAGGGGAAGGGCAAGGGGGGAGTTCAGGAGTGGAAGGGCAAGGGGGGAGTTCAGGAGTGGAGGGGCAGGGGGGGAGTTTAAGAGTGGCGGGGCAAGGGGGGAGTTTAGGAGTGTAGGTGCAAGGGGAGGGATTTGGATGGGAGGGGCAAGAGGGGAGTTTAGAAAGTGGATGATTAATGAAAGACGAACATTGAAAACAAATTGGGTTTGTTGTGATTTTCAAGTTAGCAATCCGGTTCAGAATGATGGAGGAGGGATGGAATGAATGTGAATTTAGACCATGTAGTGAGGGAGACGTATAAGATATTGAATTTCTTTTTTTTGAGGTGGAATGAGTTGGAGAGGAAATTGAGAAAAGCCTTTTAAATAGGAAGAAAAACAGCGTGTTGTAAAATACCACTGAGTAAAACACTGAAGGGGAAAGGTTATACATATTTAAATAATATTTAAACAGAACCGTGAACAATCTTATGTGCACAAAAATACCAACGGGGGAGAGCCGAGAGGGACCACCACGAGTCACGTGAAGGGCAAATGGTGGATGGCAAGGAGTTAATGGGGGCGGGGCGAACAGCACACCTGGACAGAAAATACAGGATGAGTCAACAGTACACGTGGAGAAAGGAAAATAAATGTTTTTTTTTTCTTTTCTGTTTGTGTGGTTTTTGGGGGTGGGGAGGGGGGGAGGTGGGGATTTAGAACGTTAGACAGAGTATTATGTTCGGGGTAGAAGGGAAAAAAACTAAGAGCCAAGCAAAACACGATTAAGATAACAAACACCGACGGGGGTACAACTACAAGGCCGCACACAAGGAGCAGAACACGATTAAATAATTACAAGTTACAGGAAATTCAAACCAAAAGTAACTATAATCAAAACAATAACGCATGGACGATAAAATAACGAGTTGAAATTTGACAATCTATCTGGGGAAATGGGGGAGAAACACGTGGTCGAAGAACGAACGAACGAACGAATAAGAATGAATAAACGAATGAGAACAGAGAAGGAAATGTTTTTTTTTTGGATTTTTTTGAGTTGTGATTTACACAAGGAAGAGGGCTATGGGGTGAAAAGATTGGGAAAACAGAGAACGAAAGTTATTGGATCACAAAAACACGGACCGCTGAGAGAAAAACAAAGCCTCAAGGTTGTACAGTGTTCACTGTACAACTACAAGGCCTCTAAACACGACCCGAATTAACACGATTTTCAATACAGGTATGAAAGATTTGCACCGAAAATCTTCGTCGGGAGACAATATATACACCATAAAATAAATAGTTATAACGAAAATACAAATGGGAACAATTACTTAACTTCGATTTCGATGGATAGCATGGAGAGCTGAGAATAACGAACCCTCGCCAGCAAGACCGGAAACCTCAAATCATTTGATCTTCATTTCAACAATATTGATAGATAAAGGTGATATAATATAACAAATATCATGAAACATTTACATTTTGTAGTCCATTGTATAATTTAAATAAACATAAATGCAAATTTCGCATGTGGAAAAAGTAAGTACACCCCTACATTTATCAGTACTGATACGACGAAATGCAGTTTGGATATATGCCAGGAAGAGGAATGACAGATGCGCTTTTCATTGTGAGGCAGTTGCAGGAGAAGTACATGGAGAAGAGGAAAAAGTTGTTTTTTGGGTTTGTTGATCTGGAGAAAGCATTCGATAGGGTTCCACGCAAAGTATTGACATGGGCATTGAGGAAGTTAGGAGTGGAGGAATGGTTGATCAGAGTAGTGATGGCAATGTAAAAAGAGCGCGCACAGCTGTAAGGACGAAGGATGGGAACAGTGGTGAGTTTGAGGTGAAGGTGGGAGTGCATCAGGGGTCGGTACTAAGTCCACTACTATTTGTAGCTGTGATGGAGGTGCTGGCTCAGAACGTAAAGGAGGGTTTACCGTGGGAGTTGTTGTATGCAGATGATCTGGTGTTGATTGCGGAAAGTATGGATGGACTGAAGGAAAAGATGAACAAGTGGAAGGAATGTATGGAGACAAAAGGTCTGAAGGTGAATATAGGAAAGACGAAGGTGATGGCAAGTGGTAAAGCATGTGGTGAGGTGGAAAGAACTGGGAAGTGGCCGTGTGCTATGTGCAGGAAGGGTGTCGGAGTGAACTCCATTCAATGTACAATGTGCGCTGAGTGGGTTCATCAAAAATGTAGTGGTCTGAGAGGGTCATTTACCAGTGTGGCAGCTACATTCAAATGTAAGGTGTGCACAGAGGGAGCTGCAGATGGAGGAAATGTTGAGTTGGATCTTGGAGACGGCGTGAAGCTGGAAGGTGTGAAAACATTTTGCTACCTCGGAGACATGCTGAATGGAGAAGGTGGATCAGACTCGGCAACGGTTGCTCGAGTGAGATGTGCATGGAAGAAGTTTCGGGAACTGAGTGGCGTGCTGATGAGGAGGAGAGTGTCGCTGAAGCTGAAGGGAAAGGTGTATGCTGCATGTGTGAGAAGTGTTATGATTTATGGGAGCGAGACATGGGTAATGAACGTAGAGCAGCAACAAAGGCTGGAAAGGCTGGAAATGCGAATGGTTCGATGGATGTGCGGAGTATCGTTGAGAGAGAGGAAGACAAATGATGAATTGCGAAAGATGATGGGAATATTGCCTGTGATTGATGCTGTGAAAGGGAACAGGTTGAGATGGTTTGGTCATGTGTTGAGGAAGGATGAAAGTGACTGGTTGAGAAGAGTGATGGAAATTAATGTAGAAGGAAGTAGAGGACGGGGAAGACCGAGAAAGACTTGGCTAAAGATGGCGGAAGAAGAAATGCGGGCAAGGGGGTTAACAAGGAGAGATGCAGAAAATAGGGCAAAATGGAGAAGATTGTCATGGGGACCGCAAGGCTAACCCCCGCTCTAGCAGGGAAAATGGCCTTAAAATGCATGTTGTTGTTGTTGTTGTCCCGTTGATATGACAGTTTTTCAATGCACAAATTGTTCTGTTACTGTGTATCAACCGCACCCCCTTTTTTTTAGGGTTTTCCCGTCGGTAAAAAACCGCGGTTGATACACCGGAAAATACGATACACCCTTGGCTCTAATAGGTGGTATTGCCCCCTTTGGCAGAAACAACCTCAAGTAGGCGTTTCTTATAACTATCTACCAGTCTCTGACATCGACTGAGAGAAATTTTTGCCCACTCCTCCATGCAGAATTCTTTCAGCTGTGCGATGTTTGAGGGGTTTCTTGCATGCACAGCTCGTTTCAAATCCCCCCACAACATCTCGATGGGATTTAGATCCGGGCTTAGACTTGGCCATTCCTGAACCCTCCATTTCTTTCTTTTCAGCCATTCCTTGGTGGATTTACTGGTATGTTTAGGGTCATTGTCATGTTGCAAGGTCTACCTTCGGTTGAGCTTCAACTTTTCGACAGATGGCCTCACATTATCCTCAAACACCCTCTGGTACAATGAAGAATTCATAGTGGACTCTATGATGGTGAGCTGCCCAGGCCCTGATGCAGCAAAGCTGCCCCAAACCATAATATTTCCACCACCATGCTTTGCAGTTGGTATCAGGTTCTTGTGGTTAAATGCTGTCTTTGGTTTTCGCCAAACATGTCTTCTGGTACCGTGGCCAAATGGCTCGACCTTTGACTCATCTGTCCAGAGCACATTGTTCCAGAAGTGCTGGTCTTTGCCTAGGTGTTCATTGGCAAACTTTAGTCTTGCCCTGATGTTCTTTCTGGACAGCAAAGGTTTCCTCCCGGCACACCTCCCATGTAGATCAAATTTGTGCATGGTGGACTCATGGTAATGATACTTACTTTACTTTTTAAGTTACTCATGGTAACTACATGGTAATCTCATGGGACTTTGACATCAACAGTGGCAAGAGCTACCTGTAGGTCCCGTGATGACATTCTGGTGTTCTTAGAGACTTCTTTCAGCATCTTGCGGTCTGCTCTTGGGCTGAACTTGCTGGGGTGGCCTGGCCTGAACAAGTTGGCAGTTGTTTGGAATCTTCTCCACTTGTAAATGATCTCCGGACAGTTGAATGATTGATTTCAAATTGTTTGGAGATCTTTTTAAATCCCTTCCCAGACTCATAGGCATCTATAACCTTCTTTCTGAAGGCCTCAGTGAGCTCTTTTGATCTAGGCATGGTGACGCCACACACTTCAACAACAAAGAGCAAACCAAACTAAATGTCTGAGGTTTAAATAAGACAGGTTCCTCCAAGATCCTCTCTGACGATGTTCTAATCATTTGCACCTGAGCTGGTGCACCTGATTCTAATTTTAGGTATTTGAAGTACTGATAAATGCAGGGGTGTACTTACTTTTTCCACATGCGAAATTTGCATTTATGTTTATTTAAATTATACAATGGACTACAAAATGTAAATGTTTCATGATATTTGTTATATTATATCACCTTTATCTCTCTTATATCACCTTTATCTATCAATATTGTTGAAATGAAGATCAAATAGCTGTATGTTGAAATATGTTGAAAAAGGGGTGTACTTTCCCTTGAAAAAGGGAAAAAGGGGTGTACTCTTTACATGGGGTGTACTTACTTTTTCACGTGACTGTATGTTGATGATTCTCGTACTGAAGTGTTCAATTTGTCTGCATTACGAGACTTATACAAGACAATGTCAGGCAAAGGGTGTCCCTGTTCAGGTAGAGAGCCGCATGCTACTAGATTCAAAGATCATATGCTTAATCATCTTCCTGAGTGGTCGGAGTTTGCTCAAGGGCGGGATGTCTTCATTAGCCACAAGAGGAAGGTGGGAGCCGTGCTCGCTCAAACCTATCATTCCTCACAGATCGACCAAGATGAAGCTCTCTTATTGATCCGGGCCACTATGGCACTAAGAAAGCGAATCCTTGTGAAACAAGAGCCATTCAATGGTTCCTTCTCATCCCATTGCCTCAGTTCACCTGTAGAAGAAACAGTGTTTAGTTTCATGAATGTTGTTCTTCAGGGTATAAAGGCCAACCTAGATCATTCTAGCCGGGTTCAATCTGGCAGCGATGCTGCACTGGGTACTAGAGCAAAGATTGCTTGCACTCTTTCCCAACTTCTGATATTTAACACTGTCAAGTATGCATCTTCCTCAGACAACACCTTAATCCGCCACAGTAAGGATCGTGAAACACGAAATCCACTCTACTATGTGTTACGGATTAGTCACTTCCGTTGTGGTGGTTTGCATCCACTGTAAATATTTCTGATTCCATGTACTATTATTGTGTTCAAAAGGTTTATTGTTCATGAACTGTTTTCAAAAGGTAAAAAAGTTAATGTTAAAAGAAACAGGAAACCGGATCGGGAACCGGACAACGAAGAAGAAGAAGAGGGAGAAAGAAGGTGGAGCGAGGGAGTCGGACTGCCGAGTTGCTCCGAGTTGGGAAGCGAATGTTGGCGAGCAAGAGTCACTAGCGAACTTTCGGGTTTCCGGGAAATGGATTCCTGCGACAGAGTTGTCATCGCTGTGACCGATCAACCTGCATGTCAGGTTTTTGGCGGTGGATTCCGAGGAGAATTATCGCCGGGCCGTTACGTCTCAAGAGCGTGTCGTCGGCCATTTTGACTCGTGCAGGACTTGTGCTTCGCTCACGGTTTCGTCTCTTTTCGACCATTTTCACCGCATTCAGACGTCGATCTAGGGTGTGTGTGTGACGTGGCTTTTTGAAGGTTAATTCGTCCATACCCGAGGGTGTGATCTCTCAGTCGCCTGGAGGGTGCCTTTGGATTTCCCAGTCGCCTTGAGGGCGCCTGTGCCCCGTGTTGGCAGCGGGACTGTTCTTGCCATCTGAACAGGATTCTGGTCTCGATGGGACATCGTTCTGGCGATCGCTGGAGCACATCAACTTTCGCTTGGAGCCGGGAATAAGAGACATTGGGAATGTTCTTGGTTCACTCACTTGGAGCGCAGTGAGTTATATATTACAAAACTGATGGTACCATCATAGGATATTGATTGTACTTTTGATTACTATTAGTGTTGTACCGTTATTCTTGTGTGATCTTAATACAGTATTTGTTTGTGAGTAACAATTGGGGTGGCTTCTCCATTGATCTTTGACATACAGAATACCACATTTTTCTGCCGTGACTCCTCTCGGGGCTCGGAGGTACACTGTGACCAGGGGGTCGGGGAGGAGCACATAACACATGGTATCAAACTGCATGGAGACGCTAGGCCCAAGCACCAAATCGAGAATTCCCATCGCCTTGGGCTGTCTGTCTCATATGACCGATAACATTTGCTGAGTATGCACCCCTGCACATTGTGCCTTTCTTGAAAGCTCAGATGACTACCACAGTTGAACGTATTGATGCAATCTGGGACACCTACCCTGAGCAAAACCTGAAATCACAGACACAGCAGCGGCGTGGGTCAGGTGCACATACTCAACTCAAACCAGATGGAGACGGCAACACACCTATCCCCAAACGGGACTGGCAATCAAACCTGAATAATGTAGAAAATAAAAAGGAGCTCTTCTCCTTTGTCAGGAGACAACTGGCCAAGACAGACATGGATGGAAGACTCCTCCTCAGCACCGAGTCTGAGACAGTGCTCTCCAACAAGCCATTCGATGTATCAGCACTCCAACCCTGCAACCATGCAGAAGCAGATACGCGTATCATCCTGCATCTGGCTCATGCCTCGTCTCATGGTCATGATAAAGCATTCGTGTGCACTGTCGACAGTGACATAGTTGTTCTCACCATCAGTTTCTTTGAACAACTTGAACTTTCAGAGCTTTGGATTGGCTTTAGCAGTGGCAAAAACGACAGAGATATCCCAGTCCACAGCATCCAGTCACAGCTCGGTCCATCAAAATCGTTAGTTCTACCACTCTTTCATACCCTAACGGGCTGCGATACGACCTCTCAGTTTCTTCGTTGTGGCAAGAAAACAGCATGGACTGCATGGAACAGCATACCAGCCCTAACAGAAACAATGATCATGCTTACTGAAGATCCAGGATCTTTCACACTGGAATCTGTCCACATGCAGTACATTGAACGTTTTGTTGTCCTTATGTACAGCAAGACATGTGGTTCGGCAACTGTCAACGATGCTAGGCACCATCTCTTCTCCAATGGCAGTCGTTCGCTCGATAGTATTCCGCCAACCCAGGCAGCATTCTTCCAACATGTCAAGAGATCATTGCTTCAAGCTAGTTTCATCTGGAAGCAGTCAACCGCTTGTCACCAGGCAATCCCTGTATTTGATCAATGGGGATGGGAACAGGATGAGCAAACCAAGCAATGGATCCCTTTCTGGACCACCCTCGCTGATGCAAGTAAGGCTTGTGCCATCCTCCTGCACTGTGGATGCACGAAAGCATGTAGGGGGAATTGTAAATGCTGCAGGGCAGGCCTTCGTTGTTCAGCACTGTGCAAGTGCGAGGGTGGCTGCATAAACAATGATGACATATAGATACAAACCAGTGAAATGCACAATAATGGGTGGATGGATACTGATAGACAAATGCTGGTAATGCTGGATGACATTGTTTGATCATACAAGTGAATAAATAAAAAATACCATTATATTCTTCTTATTGCAGATTTCGTTTCCAAACAATGGTTAATATTATTTTTTAGCATTCGATGTACACATATTGTCATTGCTGTTTCTTGAATAAAGTTTTGTTTGTGCATCTGAATTGGATTACATTCCCAGTTGTACCAAATGAGAGGTTCCTTCAAAAATGGTGATATTCATAATATTGTAGCGGTTGCCACTGAACATACACAATCGTCTTACACCTGCCGAGGACGCAACCACGGAGCGATCGCTGTGCCGGGCTCGCCCAGACCGCCCGGAGACGCTCAGTCTCGCCTTTCCCGGGCATGCCCGGACTCGCCTTTCCCGGGCTCGCCCGGCCCGTCCGGCGACACCCAGTCTCGCCGTTCCCGGGCATGTCCAGGCACGCCCGGCCCGTCCGGCGACACCCAGTCTCACCGTTCCCGGGCATGTCCAGACTCGCCCAGGTCTCCCGGACATGCCCAGTCGCGCCTTTTAAGGGCAAACGCTCCGGCATGAGATATTCGAGTGCTTGTATATAATGCTGCCCGATAAACGGGCTTTTCAGAGTACCCGAGTTGATTTGATGCAATAAAGAAACTCGGACGAATTCCAGCTTTTTGTCGCGTCCATTCTTTCGATTCGAGTTGGAGCACAGCTCCTTCATTGGTGACCTACCGACATGGACACGGCAGTTGCCCTCAAACTGCCTACCTTCTGGAAGGCTCACGCGGCGGTTTGGTTCGCCCAGGCGGACTCCCAGTTCGCCTTGCGAGGCATCACCGCCGACGACACCCGCTTCCATCATGTGGTAGCAGCACTCGGCTCAGCCACCGCGGCCCGCGCCCTCAGCCTCCTCCAGCACCCGCCAGCCGCTGACAAGTACGGCGTGATCAAGAAGCTCCTCCTTGACGCTTTCGCCCTCTCATCGGCGGAACGCGCACGCGCCTGCTCGACCTGCCCAAGCTCGGCGACACGCACCTGTCCGAGCGAATGGATTACATGCTCTCGTTGCTCGGGGAGCACGCCCCGGATTTTATTTTTCAAGAGCTGTTCCTCCGTCAGCTGCCTAGCCAGGTACGCCTCGCCCTGGCAAGCACGCAGATCACGGATCCCCGTGCCCTCGCCAGGGAAGCCGACAAGATCTCCTCGGCAGGCCAACGCATCGGGGCAGCCACCTGGAGCCCGCCGCCGTCCGAAGCAACGCCCATGGCGCCCGAGCACCCGGCACGGTCGGCAGCCGAACTGCCGGCGCAATTGGCGGCCGCTACGCCGCGCCGACCGCCTCCAACACGACGAGCGGGGCCTACACCTGACCAGGCGTGGTGTTACTACCATGCCAGGTTCGGACAAAAGGCCCGGACATGCCGACCCCCGTGCACTTTCGGCAAGTCTGGAAACGGCTGGGCCGGCGTTCATTACCAGCCATGAGCGCCGGCAACACGGGCAACTTACTTTTTATCAGGGACAAAGCGTCCGGACGGCGCTTCCTGTGTGACACCGGTGCCCAACTGAGCGTCATACCCGCCTCCGATCAGGACAGGCAGTCCGTGGTTTGCGGCCCCTCCTTGGTGGCAGCCAACGGATCGGCCATCCGCACCTTCGGCCCACGCAACGTCACCCTCTGCTTCGGCAGCCAGCGCTTTCATTGGACTTTTGTGACCGCAAGCGTGCCCATGGCTCTGCTGGGCGCCGACTTCCTCTGCGCACACGGGCTGCTGGTTGACGTCAAATGGCGTCGCCTCGTCAACGCCGAGACCTTCAGCTCCCTGGCATGCACATTGGGCAGCTCCGCGCCGACCGAGCTAGCATGCGCCCTCCCGGCGGCGAACAAGTTTGCTCGCCTGCTCGCGGAGTTCCCGGCCCTCACGCGGCCGACGTTTTCGGCTGTCGCGGTACGACATGGTATCGAGCACCACATACCAACTACGGGCCCGCCGGTCTACGCCGGAGCCCGCCGCCTCGACCCAGCCAAGCTCGCCGTGGCCAAAGCCGAGTTCGACGCTTTGGAACACCTCGGCATCGTGCGGCGCTCCGATAGCGCGTGGGCTTCGCCACTACACATCGTACCGAAGCCGGGGGGCGGCTGGCGCCCATGTGGCGACTACCGCCACCTTAACGACGTTACCACCCCCGACAGGTATCCGATCCCGCACATTCAAGACTTCTCCGCCCGTTTGGCAGGACGGGTCATTTTTTCGAAGATCGATTTGATACGGGGATACCACCAGGTACCTGTCAGGCCGGCCGACGTCCCAAAAATGGCCGTCATCACGCCGTTCGGCTCATTCGAATTCCTTCGAATGCCATTTGGCCTCAAGAACGCGGCTCAGGCGTTCCAGCGCTTGATGGACGGCGTGCTGCGCGACCTGTCATTCCTCTTCGTCTACCTGGACGACATCCTCGCCGCCAGCGTGTCCCGGGCCGAGCACCTCCTCCACCCGAACACTGTTCGGGCGCCTCAGCGAGCACGGCCTAATCGTCAACCCGGCCAAATGCCACTTCGGCACGACGTCCGTTGATTTTTTGGGCCACCACATCACCAAGAACGGGGCCGTGCCGCTGCCTACCAAGGTCGAGGCCATCACCGCATTTCCGCGTCCCCGCTCCATCAAGGCCCTGCAGGAGTTCCTCGGAATGGTGAATTTCTATCACCGCTTCGTGTCCCGCGCTGCTGAGCTCATGCGGCCCCTCTATGCAGCCCTCCGGGGCAAGCCGGCCAAACACGACGTCGTCTGGTCCGCAGCCATGGACGCGGCATTTACAAGCTCAAAGCGGGCCCTCGCCGACGCAACACTGCTCGCTCACCCGGTGCTCAACGCTCCCATCGCCCTCACCACGGATGCCTCTGACTACGCGGTGGGCGCCGTACATGTGCAATGGGTGAACAGGGTTTGGCAGCCACTCGCTTTTTTCAGCCGGCAACTCCGGCCGAACGAGCTCAAATATAGCACGTTTGACCGCGAGCTCCTCGGTCTACACCTGGCCGTTCGCCATTTCCACCACCTCCTGGAGGGCCGACCCTTCACGGCTTTCGTCGACCACAAGCCGTTGGTTTACGCAATGGCCAAAGTCACGGAGCCGTGGTCGGCCCGCCAGCAGCGCCACCTCTCCGCCGTGTCGGAGTTTACCACGGACATCCGGCACGTCGCCGGCAAAGACAACGCTGTGGCCGACTGTCTTTCTCAGGCCAGCGCGAACGCGGTCCACCTCGGCGTGGACTTCGCGCTTATGGCGGCTGACCAGACCACCGACACCACGGTGCAAGCCCTCCGGGTGGCGGACACGGGCCTCCGCCTGGCCGACGTCCCCTTCGCGGACACTGTCCTGCTCTGCGACGTCTCCCAAGGCCAGCCTCGCCCCATCGTGCCCGTTACCTGGCAACGCCGCATCTTCCCCTCCCTCCACGGCCTTTCCCACCTGGGCCGGAAAGCTTCCCAGAAGCTGGTGTCGGCGCGATTCGTCTGGCACGGCCTTCGACGGGATGTCCGCGATTGGACCAGCACCTGCACGGCCTGCCAACAGGCCAAGGTCCACCGACACACCCAGGCCCCGCAGGCACCTTTCACTGTGCCCGAACGGCGTTTCGACCACGTCAACGTGGACCTGGTGGGCCCCCTCCCCCCATCACAGGGTTTCACACACCTGCTCACCATGGTGGACAGGACCACCAGGTGGCCGGAGGCCATTCCCCTCGTCTCCACCACCACCGCCGACGTGGCGTAGGCTTTCATCGCCACCTGGGTCGCTCGTTTCGGTGCACCGGCGGACATCTCTGCGGACCGCAGTTCACCTCCGAGCTGTGGGGCACGGTCGCCCGCAACCTGGGGGTCAGGCTCCACCGTACCACGGCCTACCACCCCCAAGCCAACGGGTTGTGCGAGCAGTTCCACCGTTCCATGAAGGCCGTGCTCATGGCCGGCCTTCAGGACGGCGGCTGGACCGACCGGCTACCGTGGGTCCTTTTGGGCCTCCGCGCGGCCCCCAAGGAGGACCTCCGGGCATCCACCGCCGAGCTGGTCTACGGCCAGCCGCTACGCGTCCCGGGCGAATTCGTGCCCGACGCTACCAGTCCCTGGTCCGCAGCTCGCCAGCGCTCGGACCTCCAGGAGACCGCCCGACGGTTTGCCCCCGTGCCAACGTCCCACCACGGTGACCCCCAGGCCTACGTCCCCCCAGCGCTTCGCACAGCGGAGTACGTTTTTGTGCGTCATGACGCACACCGGGGGCCACTCAGGCCGCCGTACGACGGACCCTTCCGGGTCCTGCGACGGGACGACAAGTCCTTCGTCATCGACGTCGGCGGCAGGTCGGACCGGATTTCGGTGGACCGCCTCAAGCCGGCGCACGTGGACATCGACCAACCACCTCGGTTGGCCCTTCCTCCGCGGCGAGGCCACCCCCCGTTCACGGTGCCTCCCGCTCGACCACCCACCCCCACACCGGACCCCCCCCCACGACCCTCCAGGGGTCGCTTCGGCTGGGTCATCAGGACCCCCCTTAAATTGACCCTGCCGGTGCAAGTCGATTCTGGGGGGGCGTGTGTAGCGGTTGCCGCTGAACATACACAATCGCCTTACACCTGCCGAGGACGCAACCACGGAGCGATCGCTGTGCCGGGCTCGCCCAGACCGCCCGGAGACGCTCAGTCTCGCCTTTCCCGGGCATGCCCGGACTCGCCTTTCCCGGGCTCGCCCGGCCCGTCCGGCGACACCCAGTCTCGCCGTTCCCGGGCATGTCCAGGCACGCCCGGCCCGTCCGGCGACACCCAGTCTCGCCGTTCCCGGGCATGTCCAGACTCGCCCAGGTCTTCCGGACATGCCCAGTCGCGCCTTTTAAGGGCAAACGCTCCGGCATGAGATATTCGAGTGCTTGTATATAATGCTGCCCGATAAACGGGCTTTTCAAAGTACCCGAGTTGATTTGATGCAATAAAGAAACTCGGACGAATTCCAGCTTTTTGTCGCGTCCATTCTTTCGATTCGAGTTGGAGCACAGCTCCTTCAATATGACTATTTCATTCGTCTTTTAATATTGATTCCAAACATTATAATACAAATAGTAAAATCATTTTAATCATTGGCAGGATAACATATACATATATTTACATATGCTTCACCAAACATTACCTAGCCTAAGTGATCAATACCGGATTCCTGGCAATAATTTGCTGGTTCAAAATACCCTAATTTTGGTCCTTAATTTACCTTAACTGTGACTCATCATATGATCTTCATCTCGAATCGGCAAAATAACACCAGAAATAGATTCCTCATACTCGAAAACTCCTACAAAGTGGTGTTATTTATGGTTCTACTACTTTTGGTTCTCTAGTTATTGCAACGCCTTACTTTCGATGGTGGCCATCTTGGATTTGTCCAATATGGCCGCCACAGAGGGAAGCCCAGCTTGGCTCCCTTGAGAAATTGGTAGCTTATGGTCATATCTCCCTCTGGTCAAGTAATTGATTAATTGATAAATCAAAAATATCCTTTATAGCCGAATCACTTGGTCATTGTCATGTCCAAATAACAGCTTCCTCGCTCAAAAGGTGCCCGAGATATTGCCCAGATGAGAAAGAAAATAAATGTGATTAATAATGAATATAAATTAATAATAATCATAAAATAATTAAATTATTAATCAATTGGTGAATAGAATACTGAAACCACCACCGTTTCAGCCGAATCTGTAACCTTAAAAAAAATTAATTAATTAGGTGAATAATCAAAGAATTAAATAAATATAATCAATTAATTGATTCATTAAAAAATAAAAATAAAACCATTTTGGCCAAAGCATTTTTTCACTATTGTGCCGAAATTTCAGCTTCTAGCTCAAAGGATGGCTGAGATATCGCCCGGATAAACAAACAAGAAAGAAAACAGAGTGAAAACTGACTACTCCCTTTCAGTGCGCGTCATGCAGCGCCTGGAGATGGAAACGGAATGGAGTGGAGTACAACAAACAGAGTAAAAACTGAGTACTCTCTTTCGGTGCACGTCATCACCAGGGCCCCTTCGGTGCCCGGCGATGACGTCATGCAGCGCATGGAGATGGAATAGGAAAGGGAAGGTGTACAACAAGAAAACAATACAAACGGAGTGAAAATCGAGTACGCCCTTTCGGTACACGTTATCATAGGGCTCTGAAGCCCTTCAGAGATGAATAGGGATGGGAGGAGTACAAAAGTGAGGGTGGAAAAAAAAAAAAGTAAGGAAAGAAAAGTTCCTGCAATGTGAAACCCATGCCAGCAAAAAATAGATATTTTTTGAAAAGCTACCCGCATTTTCCATTTTCATTCTTTTACCATTGGACACATTTCTTATTGATTCAACTTGGTTGTGGGATGCCTATGAAGGCCATAAAATATGTTGATTATCCTTTCCCGTGCGACTCGGGCGAACGGGGGCACGTGCAACTCGGGTGAATGGGGGCACAAGCGACTGGCGAATGGGGGCACAGGCGACGTGGGTGAATGGGCGCACGTGCGACTCGGGCGAATGGGGTCAAGATCGACTTGGGCGAGTGGGGGCCGGAGCGACTCTGGCGAATAGGGGCACGAGCAACACGAGCGAATGGGGGCAAGAGCAATGTGGGCGAATGGGGGCACGAGCGACTCGGGCGAATGGGGGCAAGAGCAATGTGGGCGAATGGGGGCACGAGCGACTCGGGCGAATGGGGGCAAGAGAGACGGGCGAATGGGGGCAAGATCGACTTGGGCGAATGGGGGCAAGAGCAATGTGGGCGAATGGGGGCACGAGCAACACGAGCGAATGGGGGCAAGAGCAATGTGGGCGAATGGGGGCACGAGCGACTCGGGCGAATGGGGGCAAGAGAGACTCGGGCGAATGGGGGCAAGATCGACTTGGGCGAAGGGGAGCATGAGCGACTCGGGTGAATGGGGGCACGAGCAACACGGACGAATGGGGGCAAGAGCAATGTGGGCGAATGGGGGCACGAGCAACTCGGGTGAATAGGGGAAAGATCGACTCGGGTGAATAGGGGCAAGATCGACTTGGGCGAATGGCATCTATTTGGGCGAATGGCAAACGGCATCGAATGGCATCGACATCAGAATCGACTTGGCATCGACTTGGGCAAGATCGACTTGGGCGACTTGAGCGACTCTGGCGAATGGGGGCAAGAGAGACAAAGGCGAATGCGGGCACGAGTGACTCGGGCAAATGGGGGCACAAGTGATTCAGGTGAATGGGGGCAAGAGCAATGCGGGTGAATGGGGGCATGAGCGACTCGGGCGAATGTGGGCAAGATCGACTCGGGTGAATGGGGGCAAGATCGACTCGGGCGAAAAGGGGCAAGAGAGATAAAGGCGAATGGGGGCACGAGCGACTCGGGGGTAGGGGGCAAGAGCAACGCGGGTGAATGGGGGCAAGAGCAATGCGGACGAATGGGGGCACGAGCGAATCGGGCAAATGGGGGCACGAGTGACTCGAGCGAATGGGGGCAAGAGCGACTCGGGCGAATGGGGGCATGGTCAACTCGGGCGAACGGGGGCATGAGCGACTCAGGCGAATGGGGGCTTATGCGACTCGGGTGAACAGGGGCAAGAGCGACTCGGGCGAATGGGGGCACGAGCAACTCAGGTGAATGGGGGCAAGAGAGACTCTGGCGAATTGGGGCACGAGTGACTCAAGCGAATGAGGGCACGAGTGATTCAGGTGAATGGGGGCAAGAGCAATGCGGGCGAATGGGGGCATGAGCGACTCGGGCGAATGGGGGCAAGAGCGACTCGGGGGAAAGGGGGCAAGAGAAACATGGGTGAATGGGGGCATGAGCAACTCGGGCGAACAGGGGCATGAGCGACTCAGGCGAATGGGGGCTCGTGCGACTCGGGGGAACAGGGGCAAGAGCGACTCGGGTGAATGGGGGCAAGAGCGACTCGGGCGAATGTGGGCACGAGCGACTCAGGCGAACGGGGGCAAGATCGACTCGGGCGAATGGGGGCACGAGCGACTCTGGCAAATGGGGGCACGTGCGACTCGGACGAATGGGGGCATGAACGACTCGGGGGAATGGGGGCACGAATGACTCGGGGGAATGGGGGCACAAGCGACTTGGGCGAATAGTGGCATGAGCGAGTCAGGCGAATGGGGGCAAGATCGCTCGGGCGAATGAGGGCATGAGCGACTCGTGCGAATGGGGGCAAGAGCGACTCGGGCGAATGGGGGCACGAACGACTTGGGGGAATGGGGGCACGAACGACTCGGGGGAATGGGGGCAAGAGCAACGCGGGTGAATGGGGGCAAGAGCAATGTGGGCGAATGGGGGCACGAGCGACTCGGGTGAATGGGGCAAGATCGACTCGGGTGAATGGGGGCAAGATCGACTCTGGCGAAAGGGGGCATAGCTACTCGGAAGAATGGGGGCACATGCGACTCGAGTGAGTGGGCGCACGTGCAACTCGGGCGAATGGGAGCAAGATCGACTTGGGCGAATGGGGGCCGGAGCGAATCTGGCGAATGGGGGCACGAGCAACACGAGCGATTGGGGGCAAGAGCAATGTGGGCGATTGGGGGCAAGAGCAACTCGGGTGAATGGGGGCAAGAGAGACTCGGGCGAATGGGGGCAAGATCGACTTGGGCGAAGGGGAGCACGAGTGACTCGGGCGAATGGGAGCACAAGTGATTCAGGTGAAAGGGGGCAAGAGCAATGCGGGCGAATGGGGGCATGAGTGACTCGGGCGAATGGGGGCAAGATCGACTCGGGTGAATGGGGGCAAGATCGACTCGAGCGAATAGGGGCAAGATCGACTTGGGCGAATGGGGGCCGGAGCGACTCTGGCGAATGGGGGCACGAGCGACTCGAGGGAAAGGGGGCAGAGCAATGCGGGTGAATGGGGGCAAGAGCAATGCGGACGAATGGGGGCACGAGCGAACCGGGCAAATGGGGGCACGAGTGACTCGAGCGAATGGGGGAAAGAGCGACTCGGGCGAATGGGGGCATGAGCAACTCGGGCGAACGGGGGCATGAGTGACTCAGGCGAATTGGGGCTTGTGCAACTCGGGTGAACAGGGGCAAGAGCGACTCGGGCGAATGGGGGCACGAGCAACTCGGGTGAATGGGGGCAAGAGGGACTCTGGCGAATGGGGGCACAAGTGACTCAGGCGAATGGGGGCACGAGTGATTCAGGTGAATGGGGGCAAGATCGACTCGGGCGAATGTGGGCACGAGCGTCTCTGGCGAATGGGGGCACGTGTGACTCGGACGAATGGGGGCACGAACGACTCGGGCGAATGGGGGCAAGATCGACTTGGGCGAATGGGGGCCAGAGCGACTCTGGTGAATGGGGGCAAGAGAGACAAAGGCGAATAGGGGCACGAGCGACTCGGGGGAAAGGGGGGCAAGAGCAATGCAGATGAATGGGGGCACGAACAAATCGGGCAAATGGCGGCACGAGTGACTCGAGCAAATGGGGGCAAGAGCGACTAGGGCGAATGTGGGCACGAGCGTCTCTGGCGAATGGGGGCACGTGTGACTCGGACGAATGGGGGCACGAACGACTCGGGGGAATGGGGGCACGAACGACTCGGGGGAATGGGGGCACGAGCGACTCGGGGGAATGGGGGCACGAGCGACTCAGGCGAATGCGGGCAAGATCGCTCGGGCGAATGAGGGCATGAGCGACTCGGGCGAATTGGGGCATGAGCGACTCAGGCGAATGGGGGCAAGAGCGACTCGGGTGAATGGGGGCACGTGCGACTCGAGTGAGTGGGGGCACGAGTGACTCAGGTGAGTGGGGTCACGAGTGACTCGGGTGAGTGGGGGCACGAGCGACTCGAGTGAGTGAGGGCACGAGCGACTCGGGTGAGTGGGGGCACGAGCGACTCGGGTGAGTGGGGGCACAAGCGACTCATGCGAGTGGGGTCACTAGCGACTCGGGAAAATGGGGGCAAGAGAGACTCAGGGGAATGGGGGCATGAGCGACTCGGGGAATGGGGCACGAGCAACTCGGGTGAATGGGGGCACGAGCAACTCGGGTGAATGGGGGCACAAGTGACTCGGGTGAATGGGGGCACGGGCGAATGGGGGCAAGAGCAATGTGGGCGAATGGGGGCACGAGCGACTCGGGCGAATGGGGGCAAGAGAGACACGGGCGAATGGGGGCAAGATCGACTTGGGCGAAGGGGAGCACGAGCGACTCGGGTGAATGGGGGCACGAGCAACACGGGCGAATGGGGGCAAGAACAATGTGGGCGAATGGGGGCACAAGCAACTCGGGTGAATGGGGGCAAGATCGACTCGGGTGAATGGGGGCAAGATCGACTTGGGTGAATGGGGGCAAGAGAGGCAAAGGCGAATGGGGGCACGAGTGACTCAGGCGAATGGGGGCACAAGTGATTCAGGTGAATGGGGGCAAGAGCAATGCGGGCGAATGGGGGCATGAGCGACTCGGGTGAATGGGGGCAAGATCGACTCGGGTGAATGGGGGCAAGATCGACTTGCCGAATAGGGGCAAGATCGACTTGGGCGAATGGGGGCCGGAGCGACTCTGGCGAATGGGGGCAAGAGAGACAAAGGCGAATGGGGGCACGAGCGACTCGGGGGAAAGGGGGCAAGAGCAACATGGCTGAATGGGGGCAAGAGCAATGCGGACGAATGGGGGCACGAGCGAATCGGGCAAATGGGGGCACGAGTGACTCGAGCGAATGGGGGCAAGAGCGACACGGGCGAATGGGGGCATGAGCAACTCGGGCGAATGGGGGCATGAGCGACTCAGGCGAATGGGGGCATGTGCGACTCGGGTGAACAGGGGCAAGAGCCACTCGGGCGAATGGGGGCACGAGCAACTCAGGTGAATGGGGGCAAGAGAGACTCTGGTGAATGGGGGCACGAGTGACTCAGGCGAATGGGGGCACGAGTGATTCAGGTGAATGGGGGCAAGAGCAATGCGGGCGAATGGGGGCATGAGCGACTCGGGCGAATGGGGGAAAGATCGACTCGGGCGAATGGGGGCAAGATCGACTTGGGCGAATGGGGGCCAGAGCGACTCTGGCGAATGGGGGCAAGAGAGACAAAGGCGAATGGGGGCACGAGCGACTCAGGGGAAAGGGGGCATGAGCAAATCGGGCAAATGGGGGCAAGAGAGACTCGGGGGAATGGGGGCATGAGCGACTCGGGGAATGGGGCACGAGCAACTCGGGTGAATGGGGGCGCGAGCAACTCGGGTGAATGGGGGCACGAGTGACTCGGGTGAATGGGGGCAAGAGAGAATCGGGCGAATGGGGGCAAGAGAGAATCGGGCGAATGGGGGCACGAGCTACTCAGGTGAGTGGGGGCACGAGCGACTTGGGTGAGTGGGGGCACGAGCGACTCGGGTGAGTGGGGGCACGAGCGACTCGGGTGAGTGGGGGCACGAGCGACTCGGGAAAATGGGGGCAAGAGAGACTCAGGGGAATGGGGGCATGAGCAACTCGGGTGAATGGGGGCACGAGCAACTCGGGTGAATGGGGGCACGAGCAACTCGGGTGAATGGGGGCACGAACAACTCGGGTGAATGGGGGCACGAGTGACTCGGGTGAATGGGGGCAAGAGAGAATCGGGCGAATGGGGGCAAGAGAGAATCAGGCGAATGGGGGCACGAGCGACTCGGGTGAATGGGGGCACGAGCGACTCGGGTGAGTGGGCGCATGTGCAACTCGGGCGAATGGGGGCAAGATCGACTTGGGCGAATGGGGGCCGGAGCGAATCTGGCGAATGGGGGCACGAGCAACACGAGCGAATGGGGGCAAGAGCAATGTGGGCGATTGGGGGCAAGAGCGACTCGGGTGAATGGGGGCAAGAGAGACTCGGGAAAATGGGGGCATGAGCAACTCGGGTGAATGGGGGCACGAGCAACTCGGGTGAATGGGGGCATGAGTGACTCGGGTGAATGGGGGCAAGAGAGAATCGGGCGAATGGGGGCAAGAGAGAATCGGGCGAATGGGGGCAAGAGAGACTCGGGGGAATGGGGGCACGAGCTACTCAGGTGAGTGGGGGCACGAGCGAATCGGGTGAGTGGGGGCACGAGAGACTCGGGGGAATGGGGCAAGAGAGAATCGGGGGAATGGGGCAAGAGAGACTCGGGGGAATGGGGGCAAGAGAGACTCGGGGGAATGGGGGCACGAGCATACTCGGGCAAATGGGGGCAAGAGAGACTCGGGGGGGGGGGAATGGGGGCACGATCGACTCGAGTGAATGGGGGTACGAGCGACAGCCGGTCGGGATTGAAAAAAAAGGAATGAAATGGTTGAGGACGAATGAAGTAAAGACAAAAGACCGATGGCGTATGACAATGCAAGGAATGACGAAACAAATCAAAACAATCATTCACCGTGTCGATTAAGAAAGAACAGCAAACTGACCGAACGTTGCACCGTCTGTTGTTTGCATAAACTGCGCGTCGTGTTCCATTGCAGGGAAGCTGGCGTTGGAGAAAGAGGGACAGGGTGGATTGTGAGGAGCGGACGATTCGGGATTAGAGGGAGAAAGAATCGCGGGGAGGTGAGAGGTATATACATGTACAGGTCAATATCACGAACCTCGACCAAAAAATAACCGTGTGGGGCTAAACGCGATAAAACAAAGGAAGAAACGGGAACGAAAAGGAAACGAGTGGGAAGATTGACCGGGAGTGTGAAGGGAGATGGTGAAAGGAGGAGGAGATACAGTGTGCGGTTTCAGAGAGGGGGAGAGAGATGGGCAGCTTGAGGGGCGGGGAGTGCCCGAGGGGGCGGGTCAGAGAAGATTGACGTGGAGATAACTCTCCTTCACTCATTCTCTGGGCCCTTTCGTGGAATCTTTCTTTTATTTCCTCCTCTCCAACCCCCTCTTCTAGTGTCAAGTTGTTTGCAATGCTGATCATACCAATAGAGGCTCATATCTTCAACTTGTATCTGTTCTACGATTTGCATTTGTTAATTGTCTCGGTTTGTTTATTCTGACCACATATCCTTCCAATATTGACAAAATTGTTTAAAAACAATACAACTTCGTTTCACTTTCGACAAAATGTACTGAAACCAACAACGGTAAGAAATGATTAAAGACATTATCTGGAAATGTCTCATTTATTGATACCTGCTTAAACATTGATAGTATTTCCGAAAGATTTCTCAATAAAGTTTCGCGTAATGATATCTCAAAAAATTGTGGACGGATTTGGACGTAACTTGTTGGACAAGTTGGTTGTCTGACAAGGACGATTCGATTCGATTTTGGTGAAGATCTGGATCCGGATCCAGCTAGTAGAATTTTAAGTTATTCTTCACCACTGAGTGATCGGGCCAACCAGGTGGAGACTCAGTCTCTACTGAGTGCCGTTCTAGTTTACTTAGGAACAAATACCGTTCCAAAGTAGGACAGCACAAAGTAGAGAGCATACCTCCGCCAGGTATGAACAGTTTACGTTTTGTATCAGACTGATAGGCCGGATCTGGATTCGGACCTGAACCAAAATCGAATGGGCTTGTTCTTGTCACCTAACCAATTCATCCAACAAGTTTTGTCATAAATCGTCCACAACTTTTTGAAATATCATGTTGTGGCGGACACAAAAGCCCACTGGCGTGGTGACATCATTCCGCGCACCAAGTGGGCGGTGGCCACGCCCGAGGGGTAGGCGTGGCCTCATGTTATACACCGGGCGCGAAGCCCGGAGCGCGCCAGTGTTACAGTGAGCTCCTGAAATAAAGACGCTTATAAGTTACCGCTTGTCCGCTTCCTCCTTGCTCGCAAGCAGCGTGCGTAACGCCGCGCTTTACTGGTGACCCCCTCGACGTTGGATCTGCCGGAGCGATCCTTCCACACGCGACGCCATTGCCATGGCCAACTTCATCAAACTTCCCGAATTTTGGGAGGCTCAGGCCGAAGTCTGGTTCGTCCAGGCCGAAGCCCAATTTCAGTTTCGGCGCCTCACCGGCGATGACACGCGCTATTGCCACGTCGTCGCCTCCCTCGGGCCCGGCACGGCCGCTCGAGTTGTGTCCGTCCTTCGCCACCCACCGGACGGCCACAAGTACGAGGCACTCAAGCGGCTACTCCTAGCCACGTTCGGCCTCACGGACGACGCACGGGCCGACCGCCTCCTGGATCTCCCCGAGCTCGGTGACACGCGCCCGTCGGTCCGAATGGACTATATGCTGTCACTGTTGGGCGACGAAGCCCCCGGTTCTCTATTCCGGGCGCTTTCCCGTCGCCAACTTCCAGCGCAGGTTCGCCTCGCGTTGGCCGGGACCGGGCTAACGGAACCCCGAGCATTGGCAGCCGAGGCGGACAAGTACTTCGCCGCTTCGGACACGCGGGCGAGAGTCGGCGTGGCTGTCACGGCCCTCGTGGCTGATGCTGCTGATGCTGCTGCTGATGCTGCTGATCCACAGCATCAGCTTATACAGCATACGCAGCATGCAGATACGCACCTCGTGACAGCCGCCACGCCCCGCCCACCGCCACGGCGAAAACCGCCACCGCGGGGAAACCCGCCAACTCCACCGGCCTAGCGGAGCCAGCCGCGCTCCTCCAGCTCCACCACCTGGTGCTGGTTCCACGCCAAGTTCGGCCACGAAGCTCGGCAGTGTCATCCGCCATGCTCCTTCAACAGGTCGGGAAACGCCCGGGCCGGCGCTCAATAGTGGCGATGAGCGCCGGCCGTTCGAGCAGCCTGCTGTTCATAACGGACACCTTCTCCGGGCGCCGTTACCTGTGCGACACGGGAGCGCAGGTGAGTGTCGTTCCCGCCGGCACGTCAGACAAGCACACCGCGGGTGGGGGCCCCGTGCTGCTTGCCGCGAACGGGACGCCCATCCGTACGTACGGAAAACGCTGCCTCTCTCTGCGGTTCGGAGGGCAGGTTTTCCGATGGACGTTCGTCACCGCCGACGTGCCCATGGCACTGCTTGGCGCGGACTTCCTGTGCGCTAATGGGCTCCTGGTCGACGTCAAGCGCAGACGTCTTGTCCAGGCCGAGACGTTCAGCTCGCTCGCTTGTGCGTTGCCCAGCTCAACGAGCGGCTTGCCAAGCGGCTTGCCGAACGGTTCGGTTCCGGCCACGTTGGTCTGTACGCTTCCGGCAGCGGACGCATTCACCCGCCTCCTCGCCGGCTTCCCGGCCCTCATGCGGCCCACCTTCTTGGCGGGGGCCGTCAAGCACGGGGTGGCCCATCACATCCCCACCGTCGGGCCACCGGTCTACGCCCGGGCACGCCGCCTCGAGCCGACGAAGCTGGCGGTGGCAAAAGCGGTATTCGCTACCCTGGAGCGACTCGGCATCGTTCGGCGCTCAGAGAGCGCTTGGGCGTCGCCGCTGCACATCGTGCCGAAGCCCGGCGGGAGATGGCGACCGTGCGGGGACTATCGCCGTCTCAATGACGCCACGACTCCCGACCGCTACCCCGTCCCCCACATTCAGGACTTTTCCACCCGTTTGGCGGGCATGTCCTTCTTCTCGAAGGTGGACCTCATACGCGGCTACCATCAGGTCCCCGTCAGGCCGGAGGACGTCCCGAAGACGGCGGCCATCACGCCATTCGGACTCTTCGAGTTCCTGCGCATGCCCTTCGGTCTGAAGAATGCGGCTCAGGCGTTCCAGCGACTGATGGACAGCGTCCTGCGTGACTTGGATTTTGTCTACGTCTACCTGGACGATATCCTCGTCGCCAGCGCGTCCCGCGAAGAGCACCTACGCCACCTCCGCATGCTCTTCGAATGCCTGGGCCAGCATGGCCTGATTGTGAACCCTGCAAAGTGCCGGTTCGGCGCCACCATAATAGATTTTCTGGGGCACCGTGTCACCAGGCACGGAGCCGCCCCCCTGCCGGCCAAGGTGGAGGCGGTGAAGGGGTTTCCGCGCCCCCGCACGATCAGAGGGCTGCAGGAGTTCCTGGGCATGGTGAACTTTTACCATCGGTTCCTGCCCCGTATCGCCCAGCTCCTGCGCCCCCTGCACGAAGCTCTCCGAGGTAAGCCGGGCAAAGGCGACGTTACCTGGACCGAGCAGATGGACACGGCGTTCACGGGCGCGAAGCTCGCCTTGGCTAATGCCACCATGCTCGCGCACCCGGCGCCCGATGCACCGATCGCCCTCACCACCGATGCCTCGGACTACGCGGTGGGTGCGGTGCACGAGCAATGGGTGCGTGGAGCTTGGCAACCGCTGGCGTTCTTTAGCCGGCAGCTTCGCCCGCCCGAACGCCGTTACAGTACCTTCGACCGCGAGTTGCTCGGGCTTCACTTGGCGGTCAGGCACTTCCGCCATCTGCTCGAGGGCCGTGCGTTCACTGCCTTCGTCGACCACAAGCTGCTGATCTTCGCGATGGGCAAGGTCACCGAGCCATGGTCGGCCCGGCAGCAGCGTCACCTCTCGGCCGTGTCCGAGTACACGACGGACATCCAGCAGGTCGCGGGGAAGGACAACCCGGTGGCGGATTGCCTTTCCCGGGCCGTCGCCCACGCAGTCCACCTCGGCATCGACTATGCCCGGATGGCAGTGGACCAGGCCGCTGACCCCGACGTCCAGGCCTTGCGGACCGCTGTCACGGGCCTCCGCGTCACCGAGGTGGCGTTCGACGGCGCGGGCGCGGCCCTCTTGTGCGACGTCTCCCTCGGGCGTCCTCGCCCCATCGTGCCCGCGGGCTGGCAGCGCCAGGTGTTTGACGCCATCCACGGCCTGTCCCACCCGGTGCGAGGGCCTCCCAAAGGCTGATCGCCAACAAGTTCGTCTGGCATGGCCTCCGGAAGGCCGTCAGCGGCTGGGCCAGGACGTGCCTCACGTGCCAGCGCGCCAAGGTGCACCGGCACACCCAGGCCCCGTTGGCCCCGTTCACGGTGCTGGAACGCCGGTTTGACCACGTCCACGTGGACCTGGTGGGACCTCTGCCCCCCTCGCGGGGTTTCACCTACGTCCTCACCATGGTGGACCGCACCACCCGGTGGCCGGAGGCCGTGCCCTTGGCGTCGACAACGGCAGCCGATGTCGCGCAGGCTTTCATCGCCACCTGGGTCGCCCGGTTCGGCGCCCCCTCAGACATCTCGTCCGACTGCGGCCCCCAGTTCACCTCGGAGCTCTGGGGGGCGGTCGCGCAGAGGCTCGGGGTCCGGCTGCACTGAACCACGGCCTACCACCCCCAGGCTAACGGCCTGTGTGAGCGATTTCACCGCTCATTGAAGGCCGCGCTCCGGGCCACCCTCCGCGACGGCGGCTGGGTCGACAGGCTCCCCTGGGTCCTGCTGGGCCTCCGGACGGCGCCCAAGGAGGACCTGCGCGCATCCGCGGCGGAGTTGGTCTTCGGGCAACCGCTGCGGGTGCCCGGCGAGTTCCTCCCCGACTCCACGGCACCATGGTCCGCGGCACAGCAGCGCTCCGCTCTGCAAGAGACCGCCCAGAGGTTCGCCCCAGTGCCAATGGCATGCCACGGGTACCCACCGATGCACGTCGCCCCGGAGCTTCGCACGGCGGAGTACGTCTTCGTCCGCCATGATGCCCACCGGACACCACTGCGGCCCCTGTACGACGGGCCTTACCGCGTGCTGGAGACCGGGGCGAAGCACTTCACCCTGGACATCGGCGGTACTCCTGACCGCGTTTCGGTAGACCGCCTCAAGCCGGCCCACCTCGACGTGGACCATCCACCGCCAGTGGCCCGACCCCCACGTCGGGGCCGCCCCCCTGCGGGCGGACCCCCGGCACCACCCAGCCCCGCCGCCACGCCGCCCCCCGGTCCTGCACCCATCCCAGGGGCAGCCAGGGGCATCCCACCTGGCATCCCTGCACCCCGGACGCCGCCGATCGCCAGGGGGCGCTTCGGCCGGGTCATTCGTCTGCCCCGCAAATTGGCCCTCGAGGTGCGCGGGAATTCTGGGGGGGCGCGTGTGGCGGACACAAAAGCCCACTGGCGTGGTGACATCATTCCGCGCACCAAGTGGGCGGTGGCCACGCCCAAGGGGTAGGCGTGGCCTCATGTTATACACCGGGCGCGCAGCCCGGAGCACGCCAGTGTTACAGTGAGCTCCTGAAATAAAGACGCTTATAAGTTACCGCTTGTCCGCTTCCTCCTTGCTCGCAAGCAGCGCGCGTAACGCCGCGCTTTAATGTTATATATATATATATATATATATCGTTTTTCGCCCGATCACTCAATGGTAAAGAATCACTTAAAGAATGTAAGTTCTCGGAATCGGATTTTAATCTTCACCAAAATGAAAGCATCTCGTTTTTTTTTAGATATCCTGTTCACAAACAAACAGAAAGACAGACAGACAGGGTGAAAACATAACCTCCGCCCACCTTTGATGTGCATATATACACAAAGAATTAAGTTAAGCACCCCCCCCCCCCGTTTTTTTACAACCTCGCACATTACAAGTTTGTTGTCGTCAAAACAGTGTAATATACCCATGATATTGCTATATTTTCTGGAGAAGTGATATTATGGTCACATAAAAACATAACAATCATGCCGTTTTCAATATTTTATTCTGAATAATTTAAGGTGACATTTTTGGGGAATTTTAGGCATATTTTCACCTCAATTTAAGTATGGAGCTATAGGTCCATCACGGACAGTGTGGATGACGTTTATGTTTTCTAACGTACAGTCATTGTTCTGAGAAGACCTCTAGCGATCTTTGCGTCAATAACGTGTGTAGGACCCACGTGATCGGATCACTGACTCAACCAATCACTTTTTTTCACTTTGATCACTCAATTTCATCAATGGATAATTGCTAATGTCATACCAATCATTATTTGATCTCACATACCTTAGAATATATGCCAATGTATACATATACACAAAGAATATATATTAGGGGGTGCTTACCTTAATTCGTTGTGTAGGGGTGCTTAACTTAATTCTTTGTGTATATATATATATATATATATATATATATATATATATATATATATATATATATATATATATATATATATATATATATATATATATATATATATATAAGAAAGTTTTTGTTTGTTTGTCTGCACAAGCTAATCTCCTGAACGGTGAAAGATAGGAGGAAACCTCCAATTCAAAGAATGTCAGGACGGGCCCTGGGAAGGTTATAGGCTAGGTGGCAAGACAGGTCGAGGCCCACCTCGGCTGGGCCGGGCCCATTTCGCAATTAAAAGCTGAGCTGAATTATAGTAGTCAATCTTCTACGGCCGCGAGTAAAAGCTGAATTATGGCAGTAAATTAATTCATAAAGAACCAAAAATGTTGGGACGGGCCCCGGGAAAGTTATAGGCTAGGTGGCGAGGCCGATCGAGGCCCACCTCGCCGGGCTGGGCCCATTTCGCAATTAAAAGCTGAGCTGAATTACAGTAATCAATCTTCTACGGCAGCGAGTAAAAGCTGAATTATGGCAGTAAATTAATTCAAAAAGAACCAAAAATGTTGGGATGGGCCCCGGGAAGGTTATAGGCTAGGTGGCGAGGCCGATCGAGGCCACTTCGGCCGAGCTGGGCCCATTTCACAATTAAAAGCTGAGGTGAATTATAGTAGTCAATCTTCTACGGCCGCGAGTAAAAGCTAAATTATAGTAGTAAATGCATTCAAAAAGAACCCGGGCAACACCGGGTGCTTTTGGCTAGTATATATATATATATATATATATATATATATATATATATATATATATATATATATATATATATATATATATATATATATATATATACAGTATATATAATATATATATATATATATATATATATATATATATATATATATATATACATATATATATATATATATATATATATATATATATATATATATATATATATATATATATTGCGGATATGGGATTTGCATCCATCCATATCCGCTTGTAAATATTCCCCTATTTCCTCAATACTTCCCAACTCTCCCCAATCCCCCATTCCCTAGTCCCATTTTCTGTAAACAACACTCTGTAGACCCGACCTCCCCCTATTTCCCCCATTAAATGTCGCACCCAGGTTCACCGCATCTCATGTAAGACAACTATAGGACATCTTGCTAGTTATTCTTAGTCTATGTCAGTTAAGGATTCGTTTCCATTAATTCTGACCCTTCGTTGCACCAGAATGTGATTGTATGGCACCGTTAGGAAGTTTAGGACCTCCCAATACCTCCCCGCAGCTCTTCCTCACAGTTCAGCAACAACAACAACAACAACGAGCGCAGGGAGTGCGCGTCCTCACTCCGGCTTGGTTGGTATGGGTGGTGGGAGGGCACCAGGCCTTCCCAACGAGCCGCCATCGGACATGTGCTCGACGGGGTTACCAAACAGGAGCTCCCTGTCGGCTCCTCGTCAAGGGCAGAGCCCGGTAACCCCCGCACCCAATGGAAGCGGCGGAACCAACCAGCCGAGGGCGTGTCACTCCCCGCTGAGCATGCGCAGTGAGAGGGAGGTGACGTCAGATGCACGCCGAGCTGAGAGAAAGCAAGACGTCCCCTCCGAGCGCTGTGACACCTCCCTGCATCTTTGGACTGTGTTTATCCTGTCCCCGAGCCAAGGTGCACCTTGTGCCATCGACCTACCTGTCCCTTCCTGCCATCAATCCCTGTGTAAGTCTACCTTGTCCGTTTGTCCGTGGTCTGTCTGGGAAAAGATAAGACTGTATTTAAGTGCCCATCTCTTCTGTGTCTTTACCTCACTCTGCCTTGTAATCTACCCCCTTTTCTCCACCACTGTAATTATACCCTCCTCTGGAGGTCTTGAGAACTGTACCCCTTGCGTCGTTTCATCTATCCCAGTCGTCGTGTCCTTTCCATCATTGATTTAGCATAGCGTGATTTGGCCAACGTCTGGGTGAATCGGGTGAGTGTAAGGGAAGAAAAGGGGAGCAACTGTTCGGCCGCGGTTACCTCCGCTCAGTAAATAACATCCAATCCGCGGTCCGTAACAATATATATATATATATATATATATATATATATATATATATATATATATATATATATATATATATATATTGTTACGGTTCTACGCCGCCCTTCTTCCCCTTACCAAAGGGGGGATTAATCCCCTTGTTCTTTCTGGGCTTGACGGAACCAAGACTTGAAATGCCCCTTCCGGGCAAACGCAGAGTAGGGTTTCGGGACCAACTCTCGCTCGTACCTAATTCCCTGCGCCGCCACGGAAGCGAGGAAGCAAGCCTCGCACGAGCCACGTGTGGTTTGGGTATGCCGAGCGGATTGAGTACCACGTGGTCCATGCAGTTTAGTAGTGGAACCCGATTCGAGCGGTTCTATTCGTACCCCGCTTAGCCAATGAGGAAACCACAGGAACGATCGAATGGGAAAAAAGGAAGAACACAGGTTTAATTATTCCCACACGTATATACAATGATCGGGGACGCAGAGACACAGGCCAGCACTTAATCAGTCTTATCTTATCCCCCGGACTCGGGCCCGTCACACTCACACAGGGAATTGCAGATGGATTGATGCCCCAGCCAGACGCATCGACGTGGTCGTCCAGGAACGGCCCCGTCCGGCTCTCCACGGTCCCAGCACGTCCCGCGAAGATGGCAGCAGGCGGTGGAAGGAACCTCGTAGTGCGTCTCCCGAACAAAGGCAGCCGATGAGGTGGAACGGCAAATGCGGGACTCTCAGTGCGGCTGGCGATTACACAGCCGTTATCACTCGCGCGACTTAATGCGCTGTATATCGATCGGCCTCCAACTCAACCGAGTGTCACTTATAACAGCGCGTATTCCGGTTCATGCGCGTCTCTCTTCACCCGCGTATCTCTCACAGTTCTCTGACGCTCACAACTCCTCTTCAACGATTCCTCTTGGTTGGTCAGTGCGCGCGAGTTATCCGTTCATCAGCTGGTCCTCAAGTCCTCAAGTCCTCCCGCGCTAGTCCTCCTGGGGGCTTTGTGCGATGGGTTATATATGTAGGCCCCCAAACCTTCTCGAACCTTCTCGAACCTTCTCGAACCTGTGACGCAGCGCCGCCGCCACCACCTCTGAGCCCTGATTGGCGGCTTGTGCTTACCGTCAGCTTCTGCCGCTCCTCATTCGGCTCCGCCCCGACCCTCCTAGGCCTGCCTCGTGTTAATTCGCCCAAAATGAACCAAAGTCAGCGCAAAGGGGCATGAGGCTAGGGGAAGCTAGAAAGTCGGTAGAAGTAGGGCCTATTCTCCTGACTCTACTTAACGCAGAACTAACGTAGGAAAAGGACTAAGCTCACAAATACTAGAAATAACTACACTATCGCGAGGCTACATGTTGCTTGTGTAACTAACTATGAGGGGGAAGTTTTAACCTTTATTATACTCACTGTACAAACTCAAAACCGCAACAATATATATATTGTTACATTTGTGGGGGGTAGGCAATACCTTAGTCCAGGTATAATTGCATGGGTAGTGCGCTCCGACTGTCGTGACGAAGAAGAAACCCTCATGTATCATAAGTCAGGATCTGGCAGACCGCATGTCGTGGAAGAGCGTATCTTCATTCCCATCATGAGGGGTGGGGTTTTGTTAATTAGTTAGGGATTAATGGTAAATCCCCTATATGTAAATGGCCTCTGTTATTGTCCCCTGTTGCACCGCGGAGCGAAAGGGGGAATATGGTTTTCCCCTCCGTCTGTCCGTGCGTGCGTGCGTCCATCCGTGCATGCGGGCAGGCGTGCGTGCGTACGTGCGTGCGTGTGTAAGCGAAGGAACGAATTCTAATTTGGTGTGTGGGTGCAACCCACGTCAAAATCCGAGATGGCCGCCGCCATGTATGTCTGAACATTGTGAGCGAAATATCTTGAAAAATAAGCGAAGTACCAACTTCTAATCTGGTGTGTGGGTGTATCTAGGCAAAAGGAAGAACGCTATTGCAAATTGGGTCGCCATGTCAAAATCCAAGATGGCCACCTTGCATCTTCCACTTTGTCAACTCACATCACTTCACTGATGGCGGACCTATGCGTAACGCTTGTTTTTCCTCTGTTCCTTATGATACATGCAGCACACACACCTAGCCAAGAAAACGCGCATTAACCACATTAAATAAAAAGCGACCGGAAACCAGGCATTGAACACTACCGCTGGTGCCACAGCCGCTACATCACCACCTCAATCAGGCAGGGCCGTGCGGCCACGCCCCGAAGAGCAGTGATTGGTCCGGGGATTGATTGGCGCAAAGACTGCTAAGATGGGACTATGGGATTGGTGGAGCAGGCACGGATGACTTCAGAGCCCCGAGTATAAAAGATCGCTCTGCCCGATATTTTCTCTCTTCTTGCTTCTTGATTTCCTCGCATGTTCTGGGTTTGGTGGTGAGAGGTCGTCTCCCCGACATTTTCTCGTGGCTGGCTCTGATTTTCAGGATTCGACAACGAACGGTAGAAGTTCACGTGTTCTCTTCCTTTTGGCCTCTCTCTTCTTCGTCTTCTCGTGGCTGGCTCTGACCTTCTAGCTTTGGTGGTGAACAGTCACAATTTGATATCTCGCTCTGCTTCGGGAGTTCACGGCGAGTGGTCAGAGTTCATAGCACTCTTGCGCTGGGAGACGTGTGTGCTGGTGTGGAACAGACGGCGAGTGGACGAGCGTGGCCTGCTCGCTTTGGGCTCGGCAGCTGGAAGAGCGAGCTGCACGCCAAGGTCGTTCCCACGCACAGACTTCATACAGACTGTGCCCTCGCAAAATTTCAGGGCTGGGTCGTGTGGCGCTCCCAGCAGGTCCGCTCACCCGCACACCTCCGCCACTGCAGTTGCCTCCCGAGTTTACCTGCTCCTTACCCTAACCTACCTGGCGAAGGCCCTCTGGCGCTCTCACCCCCTACCGCCCTCTCTGGCGTCGGGCTACCCGGGTCCGTCCTCCGGATCCTTGGGCCCCATTGAACACTACTGGCTCCCAGAGCCTACCTGCGGCCTCACCTGGCCGACAGACTAACAGTGGCGGAGTGCCCATTCAATCACACTCACTAACAGGCCACACGAGCAGCCAATTTACTCCACTAATGCACCCAACACAACACTTCTGTGCTACTACTCGCACCACAGATGCCAATATCCAACCACAATTTACCTACTCCCTCTACCTACATTTAAACTACCCTCCCCCGGTACTCGTGAAGGGGTCCATCTTCCCCCATCCACTCTTCCGCACCATGCACTCCACTCCACATATTCCACACTACTTACTCCACACCATCCATTCCATACTCCATTTATTCCATGCCATCTATTGCATGCAACCATTCTCCATTCACCTGTACTGCACTTGCACACCTGGTGCCCACACACCTGGTGGCACTTGCACCCTCCTTTCCTCCAGGACCATTCACTCAATATCATGCCAATCATCATGCTCACCACAAATACTCGCATTCAATTTCTCATTTCATCACTCTCACTCCAAACACATAGCATCATCTAAGCTATCTACTCCCTTCTGAAACTCGTGCTCCCCGTCTTCCCTTATGCTAAGCACTCCCTCGTTGTTATTATCCAACTAATCTCTCTACGTCCCCTCTACAGGTATGATGTCGCTACTTAAATCTAACTGTCCCCTATGGTCACTCTAGATCCCTAACAATAACCAAGCCCTCCCTGGATAGGTTTTTCACCGCCGTAACCCCATAAAACTAAAGCTCCTTTGCCCCCAAAATGTGAGGGATGGTAGAGATACCACCCCCCAACACCGGGTGTCAATTTCAATCAATACCACTATCCAGTCCACTGTACTATGAGCCTCTCGGTACGTCCATGCATTCTTTACAGCTCGGCTTCGCAAAGCCGAGCAATGCATACGGGTAGTTTGGGTCTACTGTAGGTTGAGTCCGTCCGGCCTTCGGTTCAGGGGAGGAGGTTTGGTTTGGGCCAAAGGTTCAAGGCACCATCCCTACGCAAGGCCTTGCGCTGCAAGCGTGATGGCCCAGCCTTGCCCCGGGTGGAAGCGCCGCCACCACAAGGGGGCGCCGCGCCGGCCCCTCCTACCTCCCCTCGAACCAGGCCGCCCGCTTTGCCTGGCAAAGCGCAGACTCAACCGTGCAGGGCGGAGCCCGGACCGAATCGTGCACGGTGCTCCGAGCAGGAGCGACGCGACACCGATCCCCACCGGTTCCCGCAGCACACAACGAACACCACGCACCGAGAGCTCGCGTCGGCTATCCGTCAGCTTAAACGCTGTCCCGGTTAACGTCGATGCTCCCCGGCATGCTCACACCACGCGTTCCTTTTTACATTCTCATTCGCACACCAAGTCATCCTCACGCACTCCGCACATTCCGTCACCGCACTCTCTCCCCATGCACACGCTTGCGCACACACTCCCGGTATGTACTCCGTACCACTCACGGGTGTGTACTCCCGCATACACCCACTCAGCGCACACCTACCCAGGGGTGTGCAATCTTTTGCACACCCAATAACGCGCTCCACAACCAACTCAGGTGTGCATCCCCGCACACTCTCTCCATCCATCTCACTCTCCGGTGTCACAATCACACTCTGTCGTGCATTCATTCTCACTCACTGTAACACACTCATGCTCCGGCGCCATCCGCAAACGTGCGCCGTTCACCTTCACACACCTTTTCCTCACACGCGTGCCATTCATACCGCAGCACACCAAGGACCTTCCACAAACGCCCGGGTGCTTTTGCGATCCCAAGCGCACGAAAAATCCTTTCGCGCTAAAACACTTTTCCAAAAAAACCTTTTCGCACCATATATCACCCGGCTCACCTTCGGGATTTTTCTTCCTCGCTCCAACACCACATGCAAACTTTCATTCGGGTTAAGCACGGCATCACAATGCGAATACAGACTTTGAGCCATTTCCATTCCTTCCTCCAACGAGTGCTTTTCTAAGTCCGGCGTCTCTTCCAACCCAATTTACATTATTGCTTTGATTGATTCGATTTCTTTTTCCTTTCCCTCGAAGACCGCTGGTTCGAATAAAATTTCCTTTTCTACTTCAGCGGTCGCCGGCTTCCCCATACCTCGGGTCGCGATTTCTGTCCCGGTCCCACCCCGGCTGTGCCTTGCTCCAACTCGCTTCTCCCGCGCTCCTCGAGTTGCGCTACCTCGTCGTGCACAAATGCGACCCCCTCGCCCAACCTGCGGTTAACCTCCCTCTCACACTTTCTTGCTTCATTCCTGGCTTTGTCCCTCGTTAATTCCTTTCGCTTGGCCATTTATTCCCTCCAGTTTGCTTCCTAGC